>NW_027556180.1:7112500-7692500 GCF_003287225.1 Phascolarctos cinereus | reverse complement strand
CACCTCCACCTGAAAGAACTTGAATATATATATTTTATATTTTATATTTATGTTTGACTCTGAGTTCTCAAAATGGAGCAGGGTTGGACTACCCCCAGGGGCAAGCAGGGGATTGCTCAACAGCCTGTGCAGTAATCTGTCTTTTTCTACACCTTTCCAGGAAGTGCAGAGGGAGAGGACTGAGACCTGGGAAATGTTGCCTAGCAGCCCAACATCTGGAGAACATCTCCAGCCTCGCTGGTGGTGTGGGAGGTGAGGGGTGGGGAGGGATTTCTAACCTCAACCATCGGCCATACTAACCATAAAGCAGAGAGTTAGTTCCTCATCATATCAGACATCTCCTGCACTACCTCCTCAGGCTGAATCTGGGAAGAGCTCCAGTAGGGCAAGGTTTGGTGTGCAAATCACACCCTGAGAACATGGGTGCGGCCGCAGCCTGACTTCATTTGTGCTCCAGGCTTTCTGCTGTAACAAGGCCAGGAAAGTCTTCCGGGAACCACCCCATTGCTTCTGAACACCACCCAGGCCTTCAGGGAGAGCTGCCAGGTCTCACTTCCCAGCATGCCCTAGCTTCTTACATGTCACTGCTCAAGCTAACAAACTCAGCATAAGGCTGCGTAAGGCGGCTTAGGACAGGGAGGGCGACACCCTCCCCAGGACAGCATCTGCCACACTGGGGAAGAGCTTCAGTCCTGGACAGATCTAATCTGCAAGCTTTCAAGCTTTGTCAGTAGGGTCAAACACAGAAGGAAGGAAGGAAAGGCCCAGGCCTGTTGGCAGCTAAATTTGCAGAGTTGATCCCATTGAGAGCTGCTCCAGTGAAGTGAAATTCCTGGGGTCGGAGAATGAGTGAGGGAGTTTGGCCTTACCTGCTCAGGTCCTCTTTCCTGGACCTTGTCACATTCCCTGCTCAGGTGGTAAAAAGAGGTAGTTAGCCCGCACTCTGAGCCCTCTCAGCTTGACAGAGAAGGGATAATCTATTCCCTAGCTTTTGGGTTGTGCTTCTCTGAGTCATTTCTTTCCACAAAATTCCCCTGGTACTCGGGTATTCCCCAAGAAGTCCATGAGGAATAGGAAGGGGAAATTGAAGCTGCCTGTCTAGTCACTGAGAAAGATATAGACAGCTATTGGAAGGCAGCAGGGGAGTCACAATAGTTTTCTGGGTACCACTGGGAGAAAACATCTCAGCATGCCACTCTGGTACCACTGGGAGACTGGACCCCAGAAACGATCTGTGCCATGGATAGACATTTTGCTTACTGACCTCTGCTTCCCAGGAATCCAGGATGGGAAAAATGTCCAGGAGCATTAGGTCACATTACAAAGCAATGATCAGCACCAAAGGTTAGATTGTCTATATGGACTCATGGGTCCAGGATCAAGAATTAGTTAGATTTCATCATCTAATGTAGATGGACCACCATGACATTCCTACTCCAGGGTTCCATGGTTACCTGGAGTTGACCTTAGGCTCTCAAAAGTGATGCCCGTAGATTGTAAGCTCTCAATTTGGCCAAGCTAGAGAAACCTCCCAAAATGGCATGCTGATCAATGAGCTGAACTCAAATTCTCTCTCTACTATTTACCATCCACATGATGCTAGACAAATTACTTAATTTCTCTGGGCCTTAGCTTCCTCCATTGGAAAATTAGAGAGGGAGGAGATGAATTCAAAGATCATTTTCATCTTAAAATCCATGATCCTAAGGCAGAGAGAGTTGTGATTAAAGATTTAAAAATCAACATTTAATTCAGTTCCTATTACATCTGGGCTTCCATATCGTTCTGTCTCTGCTTGGCCTATACTTGTATTTCCTCCTCACCAGAACCTTGGTCATAGCACCTGCAACAACCCTGGGCTCGGATAGGCTATCTTTGGAATTGTCTGGCCTGGATCCAGGTGTCCTCTACTCTCTTGGTCATCTCTATTCTATGTCTCACCATGCCTCCCTCCCTCCAGTTCCCTTCTATGTGTTGAGAAGAATGTCATCTCCTTGAAAGCAGGGATTGTCTTGTTTGCTTGTATTTCTATCCCCTGCACTTAGCACAGTTCAAGTGCTTTCTAAATCCTCTATGTATAGAAAGCTGGGACTGGAGTCAGGAAGACCTGAGTTCCAATCCTAACTCATGTACTTACTACCTCTGTGACTCCAAGCAAGTCACTTAACCTCTGTCTGCCTCAGTTTCCTCATATGTCAAGTGAGATAATATTAGCACCTACTTCCTAGGGTTGTTGTGAAAATCAGATGAAATATTTATAAAGCACTTGGCTCAGTGCCTGGCACATAATAAGTACAAAATAAATGGCTATTTCCTTATCTATACCTTCCTTCCTTCCTTCCTTCCTTCCTTCCTTCCTTCCTTCCTTCCTTCCTTCCTTCCTTCTTATCTTTCTTTCTACTTAACATTTTTCTAATCTATCTGTCTACTATACTGTGCACAAAGATTCTATGCTAGCTAGGTTCTAAGAATATACATATATATACTAAAAGAAAAAAAAGAAAAGAAAACTTCCTGCCCTCATGGTGTTGACATTCTACTGGGGTTAGTGAGCATACATTCTATGCACATATAAGTAAGTACAAGGTAATTTGATCAGGTGGAGAGCATTTATGATGAGTGTTGAGGAGAGGTCAGGAAAGTCCAGAGTCTGACAATGGGCATTCTTCATCTCCATCATCTTCCCTTTACTGCAGGGCCCAATTCCTTTGTTTGGGTAAAGATCTTCCCCAGGAGGCACTGTAATGCTCTGAACTCATCACCCGCCTGCACAAGGTCACCTGCAAATTAGCCCATCTCCAGGGCTTCACCATCTCCAGGGAATCCTTCTCGCTGTCATTTGGACTCTGAGAGGGACCTTTCCCAGGACCCTTCCGAATCCCTTTCACAAGCATAAATCCCTTTGTAGTTGTCTCTCTTAATATTAATGCTTAGGGAGTCATCAAAGTTAGCAGTTATTTATGTCCATTAATTGCAAAATTTTAAAATACACATGAAAAGGGGTCTTTAAGGCAGTAGTTTTGGACTACTGAACCCAATGATTTCCCTTCTTAATAAACAATAACCTCAGTGAGAATTTGTATTTTCTCCATCATTCTGTCAATTGATGGCAAGGGTGTGGTTGATGGCATATGGCTTTCGAAAGCCTCCCTATTCTCCACCACCTTCATCAAGTGCAGGTGGGGGGCACATGCAGATTAGTCTGATACCAATGAGCTATCCATGCTAAATTAGGCACAGATGTCATATGTGCTTAAGTTCCCTAGGTTGGCTTCCATTTGGAAATAACAAGGTTCTTCCTTGTTTTTGCCCCTTTGTGTCTTCTCCTCTTTCAGATAATTTAGCTCCAAAGTTCTCAAAACAGTGTTTGCTCCAAGCCAAAGCTCTTCCATTAAACACTTGGCTTATCTTTCTTCTACTTCAGCTTCTTTTCCAATCTTTATTTTCTTCAGTGCCATTTACACGTGCGTAAGAAGAATGTCTGGCACTGGGATGTAGAAACCAAATGCAGAATTGCAACTGTTCTTAATGGTGAAAAAGTCTGTTCTAAGAACCTTAATCAACCTTTTCCTTCTCTAACAATAGTAACTGCTTCTGGGCCCAAGCAACATGGCGGTGCCCTGGCCTCTCCTGCTTTATTCAGGGGACCATCTGCTCTGGGTCCACAAGGGCCTCGCAGACCAGGTTCAGTCCTGTGGGACCATTGCCCTGAATGAGAGGTGTTACTTTACATCATCTCATCCTCTGACTCTTTATACCTCTCACCCTAGTGACTCAGGGAAGTTTTATTTAAAACATAGTTTGAGCTCATGTATTAGGTTTCCCCAAAGCAGGGAGTAGAAAAGTTCTAAATATGCATATCTTTAATTCCTCATTCTCAACCCCCATATCCAATCTGTTACCGAGGCCTTGTGAATTTACTATGCTGAAATCTATTGCATGTGATCTCTCCAGTCCTCTGGCAGTGCCCCCACCCAGGGCCAGGCCTCATCATCTCACCCATGGACTATTTCAATAGCTGCTTGTTGGACTTCCTGTCTTGTCTGTCTCCATTCCAATCCATCGTCCATTCAGCTGTCAAAGTGATCTTCCTAAAGCTCAGGTCTTACTATATCACCCTGTCACCTCTACTCAATAAACTGTAGTGGCTCCCTATCACCTCTAGATTCCAAAAGAAAAGCCTATATTTCAAAGTCCTTCACATCCTGTCCCCTGCCCACCTTTTCAGTCTTCTTTCACCTTATAGCCCACCTCATACTCTATAGTTCAGTGACACAAGCCTTCACGTGCCTTGAATAAGACAGTCCATCTCCTAACTCCAGACATTTTCTCTGGCATTTTCCCCCATGCCTGTAATGCTGTCTATATCTCTGTTTCTGGGCTTCCCTGGCTGCCTTCAGGAACCAGACAAATCTCTTCCTTGTACAGGAAGACTTGCCCACCTCCAAATTAATTCTAGCATCTCCCTCTGCTAATAATTTCCAATTTACCATCTATATCTTGTTTGTAAATAGTTGGTTCTATGTTCTTTGCCTCATTGGACTGTAAGCTCCATCAGAGCAGAGATGGTATTTTGCCTTTCCTTGTATACCCAATACTTAGCAGAGTGCCTGACACTTAATGTTTATTGAATGACTGATTGACTACAATATAAATCAGAAATAGGAAAGTTATTTATTTATTAAACACAAAGCCTCTTAGGACCTTACATTGATAGAAAACACAGTACTTTTAACTACTCAGACTCAGGATACATTGACAGAACCTTAAACAGGCTAAGTAAGCATCATTAAGAATGCTTGTTTTATTCTGTCCAGAAGTTGTGGCTTAAAGCCATCCAAATATGAATATCTTCTAGGACTACTAAAGAGGCATTTTACATTTCACCTCAACTCTGCACTGTCCTTCTCTTGTAATAAGTCACTTTGGCAAACCAAGCCATGAGTTGGCCTTATCTTCAAGCTAGTGGTCAGCTTCTCTGAAAGTCCTAGAAAAATTAAATTCCTTTGAAAGTTTTAGTTGGCTTTGGCTAAGGACCCAAGAGCTTCACAAGATATTTCAAACTCATGATGTGTCTCAGACACATCCATTTCAAGATTGAGGTTTGGCTGCCTAGGATGGGGAAAAGAATGGAAAGTGAGAAAGATGTCCTGGGAGCCAAGCTCAAGCTCTCTTTGCTGAATTACCAGACCCCTTCACTCAATGGACCCCATACCTAACCCTAATTCTCACCATCAGACCCCTAACCCAGCTACACTTTAGCTACAATATGGACATCATGGAGAATGGCTACCTGCACCCCTCATGGGAAATCCCAGAGTTGCACGATATTAACGGTAAGGTCAAAGAGCATCCTTTGATGGAGACATTCCTTTTTCAAAGATGTTGATGTTGTTTTTCAGTCATTTCAGTCATGTGTGATTCTTCATAACCGCATTTGGGATTTTCTTGGCAAACATATTGGAGTGGCTTGCCATTCCCTTCTATGGCTCATTCTTATAGATATAGGGCTGAGGAAAATGGGGCTATGTGACTTGAGGTCACTGAGCTAGTAAGTGGCTAAGGATAGATTTGAACTAATGAAGAATCTTCCTATCCTCTGCACCACCTGGGTTCTTGTTTTTCAGAGGTACACTGAGTCATTGGCTCTTCCTGCTTGTTTAGCCAGTAACAGGGTTACTTCATCATTCCCCAAATGCCTCAAACACAGAGCTAGCTCAGTGGTTAGAGGCAGAAAGAGCCATTTCATGAATTCTCAATATAATCCTCAGACAGAATTCTTGCATTTGGTTGTTTTCCTTTCCTGGTCCCTCCTTCCCTGCCCCTTTCATGACTTTATTACCTAGTGGCTGTCTCAGAAAGTTTTCTTTAAATTTGTTTCTGGCTTGAACTCTTCTCTCTCTCTCTCTCTCTCTCTCTCTCTCTCTCTCTCTCTCTCTCTCTCTCTCTCTCTCTCCCTCCTCTCCTCTCTCTCTCTCTCTCTCTCTCTCTCTCTCTCTCTCTCTCTCTCTCTCTCTCTCTTTCTCTCTCTCTCTCTCTGTTTTTAGGTAAATACAGTTTATTGTTTTCCATCATTTTTCTTGATAGCAATTCTTAAATTTTATTTTTTAGAAAAATATTTCAAATGTTTTCTAATTACCACCACTTTCCTAGAGCTATCTTGCAACAAAATGAGGCAAACTTAAAGTAGATGTACCTCATCTGAATGTACATGCAACACCCCACATGTGTAGCACCTCTCCATACCTCATTTTTAAAATTAACATAAATTTATTTCTTTGCCACCGTATTGGGAGGAAAAGATAAGAGAAAAGTAAATTTCTTATTATAAGTCCGTGTAGTCAAGCAAAACACATTTTCTCATTGGCTGTATATATAAATGTGTCACAAACATGTACCCTGCCTCTATGACCTCTCTGTCAGGAGGTAGATAGAATACCTCATCATCTGGAATCATGAATGATTATTGAACTAGTTATCATTATTATTGTTTATCTTCATGTATTGTTATTATTTTTCATTTCGTTCTTCATTAGTTAATTCAAAGTCTTCAAAATTGTTCATTTTTATAATATTGATATTGTAGTATAAATTTTTCTGGTCTGCTGACTTTACTGCACCATAGTTCATATGTCTTTTCTTGTCTCTCCAAAGTCATCTATTTGCTAATTTCTTATAGCACAATCACATTCCAACACATTAATATATCACAACTTGCTCGGTTTTCTTCGATTCATGAGCATTGTTTGAGTTTCTAATTTCTTGGCTACCATATATATCTCAAGAATAAATAAATACTTCCTTTTAAAAAGATGTTATAAGTATTTGTGTGTGCATGAGTGTGTGTGTGTGTGTGTGTGTGTGTGTGTATTTGTGTGTGTGCATATAGGATATTTTTCTCTTATTGGTTCTCTTTGGTATAGGCTTAGCCATGATATCCTGGGTTAGTAATATTTTTTAGTGCTTAATAATTAGTAGTTTAGGGGTTTTTTTCCTGTTTAGTAAGCTTGTTGTGTAAAATTCCAAATTGTTTTTCAGAATGGTTGTACCCATTCACAGAGCTACCAACAGTGTATCAATGTGACTATTTTCTCACAGCCTCTCCATTAGTTGTCATTTTCTTTTCCTTTTTTCTTGGTCATCTTTGCCAATGTAATGAGTCTGAGGAAGAATCTCAGAATTTCTCTATGTTGCATTTCACTAATTAAGAATGATTTTAAGCATTTTTCCATATGGTTATAGATAGTCTAGGTTTCTTCTTTTGAGGAATGCATGTTCATTTTCTTAAATCATTTATCAATTGAGGAATGGATCTTATTCTTACACATTTATCTTGGAAATGAGCCTTTTATCAGAGAAATTTGCTACAAAGATTTTTTTTTCCCAGTTAATGTTTTCCTTTTAATTTTTGCTCTATTGGACTTTTTGTGGGAAAAAAAAACCTTTTCAATGTTATGCAGTTGCAATTATCCATTTTATCTTTTGTGATATTCTCTATCCCTTATTTAGTCATGAACTTATCTTCTACCTGTAGATCTGATGAGTAATTTTGTCCATATTTCTCCTATTTATGATATCAAATTTTATATCTAGGTCCTATTTGTAGCATATAATCATTTAGTCACCCCATAACCATTTATTAGCATCTACTATGTGCCATGTGGTAAATATTGGAGATACAAAGAAGGGGAAAAGACCGTATTTGCTCTCAAAAAGCTTACAGTCTAATGAGGAAGAGATCATGTCTATAACTCTATACAAACAAGTTATCTATAGGATAAATTGGAAATAATCAACAGAGGGATGGAGAGCACTCAAGTTAAGGGATGCAGAAAGACACCTTGTAAAACATCAGGGCCAGACATCATTTAAAATGTGTCATGTCTATGACCTCAAAATTTGAAATTTCAATATCTGACCCTAACTTTCTATCATTCTGCCTTTCCCTATCTATTACTCCTCTTAAACATATTCATCATCCTCTCCAAGAATTCCAGTCTTTCCATCTTCTGTTAGTTTCCCAGATCATAATCCCTGAGCTGACTTCCCTTTCTCCCATCCCCAATCTCAACTGCCCTCGACTCTCAAATCTCTTGCATCTTTGCTCTATGCCAATTCCTGCCTTGGCCCAAGTCTGGACTATTCATAACTTTTGCATTCTCCATTCTTTTTTATGTGCCACTGTATGGTGCTGTAATTCAGTCATTCAGCCATGCTGCCTAGGACCATAAGAAATTTACATTATTTAACATCAGCTGGGCCTTCGCTGCAGTAAGGTAATCTTTTATTCTTCTTAAATTTCTTCTTTATCACATTCCCAATGGGAAACATTCCAAACCTTCTCAAGCCTCCTCCAGAGGGCCTTCAGTGAAGCTCGCAGTGGAGGGCCCTGATTCATGCCGTACTGAGATAACCGAGGTTATTCTTTGTGAGTCCCCATTTCTCCCCTGCACACCTCACTAGAATCATTGGCCATTCTCGTTCTTTCCTGGAGTCTCTTGGTCTCTCTGCCTCTCTTCTTGATTTCATCCCTTCCCATGCTCTTTAGCAGAGGGACCTCACAAATATATCCTTCCCATACTCAGTGTCTCCCTGTCTCCTGGCAAGTGCTTCTCTTCTCTCTCATCCTTTAAAAACTCTGACTTGATCCCGCTATTCTTGAAGACACCCCCTTATACTCCTCTTTTTCACAGCTAAACTCCTAAAAATAAGTCTGTCTACAATGATGATTTTCACTTGCTTCTCTAGCCGACTTCTCAGCTTCTTGCCATCTGGCTTCCAGCCTCATTACTCAACTGCAGCTGTTTCCCTAGAGGTACCTAAGCCTTTAATGAGCAAATCTGATGAATTCATCTCAATATTCTGACCTCTCTGCCTCTCCTTGGCAGATTTGATGGCCAAACCCTTTCTGGGTTTTTGCACTGCTGCTGTCTCTTTGTTCTCTCCCAACCATTGGGATGCTCCTTAATCTCTTTTGATGTTTCATCATTCATCTCCCATCTCCTTACTGTGCGTGTCCTCCAAGACTTTAAGCTCTTCTACGCTTTCTCTTGGCTACCTCATCAGTTCCCATGGGCTTCTTTATTCCTATGCAGAAGACTCGCAGATCAATATATGGAGACCTAATCTCTTTCTCTAGTTTCATTCCAACATGAGCAGCTTCCTTTCAGAAATTTCAAACTGGGTTTCCTACAGGCAGCTCAAACTTAGTATGTCCAAACCATAATTTGCTACTTTTTCTCTAATGGCCAAGGTCCCTTTTCTATCTACTCAGGTTCACAAACTCAAAGTCAATCAATAGTCCAAAAGTAAACATTTATAAAGCCCCTACTACGTGCCAGGTAATGTAGTAGGTGCTAGGGATACAGAGAAAGGCAAAAGGAGCTCATAAGATGATTGACAACACAACATGAAAACAACAATATGTAAAGAAAACAATAAATAAATTGGAGACAATCCCAGAGGAAGGCACTAGAATTAAGGAGGATTAGGAAAGGCTCCTTGCAGGAAGAAGGATTGAGCTGGGACTTAGCCAAGAATGCTAAGAGATGGGGCTGATTATGAAGGAAATTCCAGGCATGAGGGATGGTCAATGAAAATGCATGGAATCTAGAGATGAATACTTTTGTTTTTTTTCCTCAAGAAACAACAAGGAGACTAGTGTCAGTGAAACACTAGAAAGGTAGGAAAGGACCAGTTTGTAAGCGGCTTTATAAATAAAAATGAATTTTTTATCTGATCCTGGAGATAATAGGGATTCATTGGACTTTGATGAACAGGGGTGGGGAAGGCCATGAACAGACTGGGCTTTGGGACAATAGATTTGGTAATTGAATAAAGAACAGATTACAGTGGGGTGAAACTTGAGGTAGGGAGACCAATCAGAGGATTGCAATAGTGCAAGGATGAGAAGATGAGGGCCTGTACCAGTCTGGTGACAGTGTCAGAGGAGAAAAGAAGGCAAATGGGGGGATGTTATGAAGGTAAAACTGACAAATTAGCAATAGAGTGGATATGGGGGTTGAGAGATTGAAGAATTGAGGAAGACACTAGCTGGATATCTAGAAGGATGGTGGTCCCCTTGACGGTAATGGGATAACTAGGATGCGGGATTGTGGGAAAAGTTAATGGGTTCACTTTTGATGATTATAGGACATCTAGTTCAAGATATTCAGTAAATATTTGTAAATATAAAAGTAGAGGTCAGGAAATGGATTAGGGCTGAATAAATAGATCTAAGAATTATTAGCATAGAAAGAATAGTTCCTTCTACGGAAGATGATGAGATCACCAAACAAAATTATATATCTATATCATCTATCTATCTATCTATCTATCTATCTATCTATCTATCCTATCTATCTATCTAAAGAGAAGAGTGCTGAGCACAGAGCCTCAGGGGACACCCAAAGAGTCATGCTTAGAGAGCTCCTCCCCATGTTCCTTGAAAGACGGAGCCCAGGGCAACCACAACATCATTTCCTGTCCAGTTGCAGTATTTCATCACACCCTATGGGATACCCTTCCCCACTTCCCACTTTCTGGTTCTTTTTATGTGTTTCCTCTCCCCACCCCAACTCAAACCCTCCAACCTTTTAGACTGTGAGCTCTCTGCCTTTACTTTTATTCTCAATGCTTAGCACAGAGCCTGTCACATAGTAGGCACTTCATGAATGTTTATTGATGACCCACTGGCACGTGATCCTCACCTTCTCTGCCTCAGGAATCAATATCCTAATAGTCACTTCTTGTCAAAACCTCAGTGTCATCCCCAGCCCCTCACACTCAGCCACACATGCCCAACCACTCATCAAACCTTGCCATTACTTTACTTACTGAAGTCTCTGGCCCACGTTTCTCCTCTACTGTTGTAGCTACCACCCTAGTTCAGCCCTAATCATCTCTCACCTAGACTATTGCAATAGTAATAGTAGCTAACATTTAGATAGTACTTTATGATTTGCAAAAACACTTTATCAATATTATCTTTTTTTACCCTCACAGTGACCCAGGAGGGAGGTGCTGTTTTATTATTTTGGTACAGATGAAGGAACTGAGGCAGAGACAGGTTAGGTGACTTGCCCAGGGTCACAAAGCCAGAACATGCAGCCAGGTGATAAAGTGGATAGAGTAGCCCCAGAGGAAAGGAGACCTGAGTTCTAATCCTGTCTTAGAATCTTAAGAGCCATGGGACCCTGGGCAAGATAACCACTTTCAACCTCGATTTTCCATTTGTAAACTTTGATTAATTACAGTGTCTACCTCTTGCCGCTGTCGTGAGGATCGAATGAAATAATATAGAAACTCAGATGAATGTCGGCTCTTAATAACGATCAACACCTGCTGATTGAGCGATCTATAAAATGAGCATTGCCCTAGCGCCTCCCTCTTAGGAGCGTCGTGAGATTCTGCAGAGATCATGGCAGCAAAGTCAAGCACAAGGTGAATGTAGGGTCTCCTGTGACCTGCAGGTGGGCCCTGGAATTCCTGACTCCGGTGGCACAGGGGCTATTCTGGGTTTCTTGGTTTGTTTTCATTTTGTTTCTCCCCACCCCAGCCCCTTGTGATTTTTGGTGGGGCCTTTAATTAGGGCTCACGTGTGTTTGTGGGGCGCTCAGTCGTCAAGATGGGAGCAGCTGCAGCCCCCCAGGGCTGACAGTGACTGTGCAGAGGGAACCACACCCGCCCTTTGGTGGCCAGTTCCCGTACCCTACTCTCTGTTGAGGTTCTTGGAAGGGGCAGCCCCAGGGCAGAAGGGGAGGCCCAGCCCCTTTGGTGGGATGATTCAGGCGGAGCTGAGAGCTGCGAACATAAATGTGGGTGGCTTTGGGGTATAATTCTCCTTCCTGCCTTTATTAAATGTTGTGCTGTGGAGACACAGGCCCTCCAGGGAGATGCCAGCTGGGCCTGGGAAAGGGCAGCTTCTGAAGGGAGGAAGGGCCCCTTGGGGCACACGGACCTGGAGGCTGACTTGGCAGGTCTAAGGCCTACTCCCTTCGGTTCAATTCAGCGAGCACTGAACAAACACCTGTAACGTGGGTGGCTCTGAGTGAGGAACTGGGGAGGGGGGCAGGGAAAGAAAAGGAGAAATGAAAAACAACCTTGCCCTCACACAGCTGATGATACAATGACGTCTACCTGGGGCCGTTCCCTTTTAGAATCCTAGCCTGGGTTGATTCCTTAGAGCAAAATTGAGGAGGCGCTAGGAGGCTGAGGAAGAGGAGGAGGGGTCTGAGCTCCCCAGCTAGAAAGGAAAACAATGTTAGGCAAAGCTTCAGGCTTCATGGGGCTTCCTTCTGCTTTATCCCCATCAAACCTCATCAACTCACAACTGCAGCAGAGAGATGATGTGATTTTCATTTTATGGAGGATAGAACTGAGGTCTGATGGTCAGGAAGCATTGCGGCCAGCACAGAGACCAAGAGCTGGGGTGCTGGGTGATGGGCTTTAACAGGGATGTGCTGGTCAAGGTTTGACAACAGGCTCTCCAGAAAGAAAAAAAAATGTCTGTGTGATGGTCCTTCAAACTGAACCTGAACTATGCACATTTCCTCCATCACTTTCTAGAGTCTAGACAATGAACAAAACATTCAATTAAGCCCTGGTTTGTGGTCTTTTACTGATTTCTGAACATCCTACATTTGAGCTAGTTCGGGCTTCAGCACACTCTTGGTTTTACGCATACCTGAGCACACAGGTACAATGACATATCATGTATAAACATGCACACCTCCACACACAGATACACAGACATATCTTCTATACACATGTACACAGATACACAGACATTGTGCACATGCACACACACGCACACACACATACACACACACACATACATACCCTATCTTATGAATGTAGTGGGGATTGAGGGATGTTTGGCATTGAAACTCAGAGGGACAAGCACTCCCCCATGTCCTGAGCACAATTTGGTCCATCAAGGACATGTGTGTACATGGTCACACATGCACACACTCACACCCAGGCTGCTTAGAGAACAGAGGAAGGAGGAAAAAATGGGGAGTCAGTTTCCCCAGGCCCACCTGGGAATGACCACATGGCAGCAACTGACAAAGGAAGTCAAAGGGAGAAAAGGAAGGGGCCGACAGGGTGGGGATGGTGGAGAAACAAGAATATGGATGCTCTAGAATGTGTTCTGGATCTACTCATAGACATCTGTCTACATAATTGTACACATGCATGCGTGTATTAATGAATCAGAAAACACTGATGAAGCACTTGCTGTATATCAAGCGCTGATGATTAAAAACAAAACCCAAAGCTAGGGCTGAGGACCTCAGACCCTAATGGAGGACAACAGCACCCCATGGAGAACTGGACAGGGGTGGGGGGCAGAGCCATATGTGCACAGGACTGGGCTGGAAGGCCCAGTGAAGAAGGCCTGTAAAGCCCGAGAACCTGGAAAGATGTGTCCCAAGGTGGATGATCAAAGCCCAGGGACATTCTAGGGCTGGGGTCAGGAAGGCAGTGAAGGCAATGGCCCGGGTGCGGAGGACGCGGCCAATGACATCCAAGGGAGCAGACCTCACCGCTTCTGCTTTGTGGATGTGCATGTATGCACACGTCCATGTGTACACACCAATATTTACATATAACCCACACACTAACCATGTGTATCTAAAATAGATTTATATATACATGTTGTATGGGTACACATACATGCATGCATACTTACATTTATAATATATTCATAATACAACATGCTTTATGTATACATGCATGATGATGATAACTAACATTTATTTGGCACTGTGCTAAATAGTTTATAAACATCTCATTTAATCCTTGAAACAACCTTGGTATACAGGTGCTTTTCTTATCACCATTTTACAGATAAGAAACCTGAGGCAGACAAATAATGTAATTCTTCCAGGGTCACCTAGCAGGATTTGAACTCAGGTCTTCCTGGCTCCAGGCCCAGTGCTCTATCTACTATCCCACCAGTTGCCTAAAAAATTGTAAGTAGAAGAGACAAATTTGCTCCTATACCCTGAGGTGATGAAGCCACCGCACTTTCTAACTATTCCTTATCTTCCACTGGAACCCAGAGCTCCTGACCCATATTTTTCCCACTGTGCTCAGTGTTTGAGAGTGTATGTATGCATGTGTGTATATGTACACATGGGTAAGTGAATTCATACAGCCCTGTGTATGTGTGTGTATGTCTGCACATACATATGTGCAGGATGATGTGGGTCCTGGAACAGGCTATGCATGACATGACCCATAGTCCTCCATGAGGATTGTACAGCTAGTAAAATTCAGGGTCCCAGCCTACTAGCATCTCAGAGGGGACTTGGGTGGAGAGCGTCATTTTCTCCAGTGTCAGCAGAGTGAGAAACAAAAATCCCAGCACATGTAAAGCCGTGGATGCAACACCCTAGATGGGAGTGATAAACCGCTTTACGTTTATTTGAACAAGTTTCAGATGAGCCAGTGGGTGGGGTAGAAAAGCCTAATCAGAATCACAAAATTGCAGAGCTGGCAGAGACCATGGCCTGCCACTTCCAGTCCTGCATGTAAGGAATGACCAGTTTGCCAAGTGGTCAGCCAGCCAGCCTCTGCCTGCACACCTCTGGGAGGGCAAGGCAGCCTTCCACCTCTCAAGGAAGCCCATTACACTTAGAGACAAGTCCTGGTGTTAGGAAGAATTCTCCCTCATTAAGGCTTTTGGCAACACAATCTGTTGCTCTTGGTTCTGTTCTCTGGGGCCAAATCAGACAAGTCTGACCACTCTTCCTTATGACCACCGACTCTCCTGTACCCCTGCGTCTTCTCTTCTCCAGACTAACTGTGCCCACCATCTTCAGCCAATCTGTCACACAGCTAGACACCAAGGCAGGGAATACTAAAGATTTCAAATGTCATCATATCTTTCTTAAGACATGAAAGGGAGAGAGGGCACCTGTACCTAGAACCAATAATGCTCACAGGGAACTTAGAAGTAATAGGGTTGCCACTGTAGAGTAGGAAAGGGTCCTAGGATTAACCCAGACCATCTCCCTCCTTCCACAGAGTGAAGAAACAGAATGGGAGATATTCAGTGACTTTCTGAGGGTTGTGCACATAACAAGTGATAGATCTTCAGACTGAGAACCCAGGATTACTCCCACTCTACCACACTTTCTAGGTTTTAGCTTTGTAGGTTAGGACAAACACTCAATCATGAATCCAACCTGGCTTCATCACTGAACATTTGGGTAGGCAAAGATTTTTTTTTAACCTCTTCTGTTTGCTTTCAAAAAGGCTTCATTTTTGTAGGTACACCGTTTCTGGGCTACCTCCTCAATTCAGCACCTAGGTCCTCATGAGAGTGACTGTCTCAGATATAAGGTGTTCTGTGGGTATACATTCCTAAAACTACTGTAGCTCACAAGCCCCCACCAGTGTACTTACCTTTAATAATCAGCCAGCAAACACAATTAGCTCAAAGCAAAAGCATTTATTGAGATGGAATAGGAGGAATAACAGCTACAAAATACTTCCACCACCCAAATCTGTAGTCAGCTACCCTACATATACATACTGTGCCAATGGGAAGAATGGGAACATTCATTGAGCACATTAGTAATGAGGCTCATACAAAGGGGATGTGCTGGGTCAAAGTAAATCATGCCTCTTGTTCTGCAAGGCCCCCATTTCCTTTGTTTTCTCATGTCAGCCTCAAGCTGTATTTCCTGGGTGTAATGCCTCTATTGGGACAATTTGCTTGGCTGGGCCCCCTGGGCCTTCTCCCATCTTAGGCTTGATTCCTGACTACCAGAACTAACATTCTTTGGCATTCATAGCTCACTCTTTTCCCCTGTTACCAGGGGCCACAGTCCTCAAACTTCACCTATTTGATCTTTCTTTTGGCTCTTGTGCTAGATGCCAAATCTCCTATTCAGTGACTAGCTCTGTGTCAAGTTTCCATGCCGATGAGGAGAGGGAGAAAACTCTGCCACCACCACCTCCAGGTGAATAGTGGTTTTCTCTAAAGAGCAACTTTTACTATTTCTACAGATGGCTTTCTTCTCCACTTCCAGGGGTCAAGATCTCCTCTTGACTGATTGCCTAGTATGTTTCAGTTTCTAAAGGATCACAAAGAATGTGGCTAAGTCTTGAGTCTTCAGCCATCAAAGGATTAGCCTTCTCTAAATCAATCATTCCTCCACTTCCATCTTCTCCCTTCCCTCTTCACCATCCCTACTCATCATTCAAAATGTCACACTAAAGTCATCAAAATTGTAGGAATGCAGTCAATATACTGAATATTGTAAATAGGTACTCCATAACCTCTCAATCTTTAAACATCTTTCCCGAACCTCTTCCCCTCTTTGGAGCTGTTATGCATCTGGCTGCTTGGTTTCTCTGAAAAAGCTGGAAGTCCTCTTGGTCTAGCTCCCAACCTCACTCTAGTTGAACCCCCAAACATAGATCATAAGTCAGTCTCAACAGAGCTGTAAGTAGTGATTTTTATTTCAGATAATAAAAAAAAACCCTGCAAATTTCAAATGAGGAGTAGTCTAAGGAAGAGCTCCTGTGGGGCAATATGGGACATCACGATTTGGAAACATAAATTTAGTTAGCTTCTCATTTGAGCTCACCAATTTGTTAAAAAACAGCTAAGAACAATTGTTCCTACCTTCCAAAAAAAGCAAAGTACTAGAGGAGCCTTCTGAATTTCACCCCTCTGATTAAAAGTCCCAATCATTGTTCCCAATTACTAACCCTAGTTGCAATTCAAAGTAGAACCTTCTTCATGAGATTGTTTCCCCAACTGTGAACCACAGACAATATCTTTGCCCACTGCCCCATGAAGAACAAAGAGACCCAGCTTTTAAAGTGAACTACATTGCTTTCATTTGCAAAAGAAGATGTCTGTATCCTAGATATGAAGATGGTGAGGAGACTTTTTTTTTTTAGTTGAACATCTTTAAATAAATAGTTTGGGGTTGTAGAGAGAATTGGAATTCAAACAAGGATGCAGTCTCCAAGAATTCCCTCTTGAGTGCAGTTCATTAGAAGAGCCTACATTGAGAAAGGAAGATGGAGGATTGTTGGCATCACCAGCTCTGTTTGGTGCATGTGACCACACCTCTTGAAGCAGCCCAGGGCCAAAAACTACCAACTCATGAGTCTCCCTTCACCCTTTTGGAAAAGTTCAAGACATTGGAAAGTCCCTACTTCCCACAAATCATTGCTGGTACATTTCCTCATTCAAATCCTCATAGACAAAACAGGCTTTCTCCCACAATCAACCCAATGGGCTCATACAAGACTGCCAAAGACACCATCTTGCCTGATTTTCTCAACATAGCCTCTGCAGGTTCTGCCCTGTATAGACTAAGTTGAGGCAATTGGCAGCAGTATTGAGGAGTCTCCAGAAGACAGCTGTCATCCTGTATCTAGCCCAAGGGAACACATTAGAATTTCAGTTCTGGGAAAGCTTAGTCATAGATCATGGTCATAGGCTTCACCAAAACCAGAGTTCCATTTCCTGGAGGGTAGAGTGAGTCACCTTGCTAGGGTGATGATAGCACCAGAACCCAGACAGAATGGTTACATTCCCCCCTTGAAGGATAAAGGGAGCTTATCTCATTTAATTTATTCCTGAATATGCCTTTGGGTTCAATTAGATCAGAAAAGTCACTACCTTATTATTCACACTCTAGTCAAGATAAAAGATGTGGCTTCTTAAACCACACATTTAGACTTTGAGCAGTTAATGGATCAGTAGTGATAGTAATCATAGCCCAAACACCAAACCTCTCTGTAAAGGAAAAATAGTCTGCATGTGTGTGACCTGCTAAGCACATAGAACAAAAACAAACAAAAATTAAAACAAAACAAAAGAAAACAAAAGGAACAAAGAAACAAAAATGTGATGAAGACATGGTTTTGTCATGGTGACAATGGAACCCTCAGGTCTAAGAAATATGGACAATCCCCAAATGAGTTCAGTCCCCAACAGAGTTCAAGAGGCATCAACGCTACCTCCCTAACCCACTATGGTCTCTACATGAGCCCCAGCAATTTGGGGCCAGCCTTCCACCTACAACATGTTCAGAGACTTCACACACACACACACACACACACACACACACACACACACACACACACACACATGCAGATAGAATCAGCCCAATAGAAAAGGAGTTACAAAAGCTAACTGAAGGAAATAATTCCTTAAAAGTTAGAATTGGGTAAGTGGAAGCTAATGACTCTATGAGACATCAAGAATCATTCCAACAAAATCAAAAGAATGAAAAAAAAGACAACATAAAATACATCACTAGAAAGATAAGTGACCTGGAAAATAAATCCAAGAGAGATCATTTAAGAATTAGTGAACTACTTAAAAGCCATGATTAAAAGAGAGAGAGAGAGAGAGAGAGAGAGAGAGAGAGAGAGAGAGAGAGAGAGAGAGCGCACCTGGACAACATTACCAAGAAATATTGCTCTGATGTCTTAGAATTAGAGGGTAAAATACTCATTGAAGGAAGCCACCAATCACCTCTTGAAAGATATTCCAAAATGAACACTCCCAAGAATGTTGGAGCCAAATTCCAAAATTATCAGGCCAAGGAGAAAATATTGCAAGCAGCCAGAAGGGAAAATTGAAAATACCAAGGTGACACAGTAAGAATTACACAGAACTCAGCAGCTTTTACATTAATGGATTGGAGGGCTTCGAATGTGATATTCTGGAAGGGAAAGGAGCTTGGATTGAAACCAAGAATCAAGTATCCAGCAATATTGAGCACAATCTTTTAAGGGAAAAGATGGATATTCAATGAAATAAGAGTCTTTCAAACTTTCCTGATGAAGAGCTGAACAGAAAATTTGATATTCAAATACAAGCTGCAAGAAAATAGGAAAAAAACCATATTATTCAATAACGATAAACTGTTTACATCCATACACAGAAGATGATACTTGTAATTCTTGAGAACTGTATCTCTATCAGGGAAGTAAGAAGGAATATCCATAGATGAAGGGTATAGGTTTAAGTTGACTTTGGTGCAATGGTATAAAAAAAATAAGGGGTGCAAAAACAGGATTGTACTGGGAAAAGAGGAAAGGAGGAAGCAGAATAGGGTAAATCACATTGCATGAAGAGGTGCAAAAGAGCTGTTGGAGTAGAGGGAAAAAGGGGAGGGGGTGAGAATTTTTTGAACCTTATTTTCATTGAATTTGTCTCAGAGAGGGAATAACATGCACACTCAGTTGGGTATAGAAATTTATTTCACTTTATGGGGAAGTAGGAGTGGGAAGGGGGGAGGCTGATTCTAGGAAGGGCAGAATGGAGAGCAGGAGTAATAAGGGCAAGAGGAAAGAGAAGGGTGGCTAATAGAAGGGAGAACAAATTGAGGGAGGTCGTGATCAGAAGCAAAACACTGGTGAGAATGGAGAGGGTGAAAGGACAGTAAAAAGCATAAACATAGGGAAAATAGGATGGGTAGAAATATACAGTTAGTAATCATAACTGTGAATATGAATGGAATGAATTATCCTATAAAGTAGAAGCAGATAGCAGAGTGTATTTAAAAAATTGAATACTACATTATGTTGTTTACAAGAAACATATCTGAAGCAAAGAGGTGCACACAGAGTATTATATAGTATTGGAATTAATTGTTCTTTAAATGTTTGGTAGAATTCATTTATAGATCCACCTGGCCCTGGAAATTTTTTGGAAACTACATAATTTAATCCTAAAGAATGAGTGAGTTAAACAACAAATCACAGAAACAATAAAGAATTTCATCAAAGAGAATGGCAATAATGAGACAATGTAACAAAACTTATCGGATGAAACCAAAGCAATTCTTAGGTGAAATTTTATATCTCTAAATGCTTCCATGAACAAAATAATTAAAGAGAAGATCAATGAATTGGGCATGCAACTAAAAAAATCTAGAAAAAGAACAAATTAAAAATCCCCAATTAAATAATAAATTAGACATTCTGAAAATTGAAGTACATATTAATAAAATTGAACATTATTGAACTAATAAATAAAACTAAGACCTGTTTTGTGAAAAAAAACAATAAAATAGACAAACAGATTAATTTGATTAAAAAAAGAAAGAAGGAAATCAAATTATCAATATCAATAATGAAAAAGCGTATTCATCATCAATGAAGAGAAAATTAAAGTTATAATTAGGAGCTATATTACCCACTGTATGCTAATAAATGTAACAATCTATATGAAATGGATGAATATTTATAAAAAAAAATATAAGCTTCCCAGAGTAACAGAAGAGGAAATGAAATACTTAAATAACCCCATATTAGAAAAAAAAAATTGAACAAGTCATCAACAAACTCCCTAAGAAAAACTTCAAGGGATGGATGGATTTACAAGTGAATTCTACCAAACATTTAAAGAACAATTAATTCCAATACTATCTAAAGTATTTGGAAAAATAGGCAAAGAAAGATCCTACCAAATTCCTTTTATGGCACAAATATGATGCTGATCCCTAAACCAGGAAGGGCCAAAGCAAAATTATAGAACAATTCCCCTAATGAATATTGATTAAAAATTTAAATAAAGCATTAGCAAAGAGAATACAGCAATTTGTCACCAGGATAATACACTATGATCAGGTGGGATTTATACCAGGAGTGCAGGGCTGGTTAAATATTAGGTAAACTATCAGCATAATAAATCATATCAATAACAAAACTAACAGAAATCATTTGATTTTTTCTATAGGTGTAGAAAAAAAATCTTCTGACAAAATACAGCACCCATTACTATTAAAAATGCTAGAAAGTATAGGAATAAATGGGGCTTTCCTTAGGTACAATCTAAAATTACCAGTAAGCATTTTATGTGATAGGGATAAGCTAGAAGCTTTCCAAATAAAATCAGTGGTGAAACAAGGATATGCATTAACACCAGTAGTATTTAATATTGTACTAGAAATGCTAGCTTTAGCAGTAAGAGAAGAAAACAGAAATTGAAGGAATTACAATAAGCAATAAGGAAACAAAACCATCACTCTTTGCAGATAATAAGATGGTATACTTAGAGAATCCTAGAGAATTGACTAGAAAACTGCTTGGAACAATTAACAATTTTAGGAAAGTTGAGGGATGTAAAATAAACCCACATAAATCATCAGCATTTGTATGTATTACCAACAAAACCCAACAACCAGAGATAGAAAGAAAAATGTCATGTGAAATAACTGTAGACAATACAAAATATATGGGAGTTTACCTGCCAAGGCAAACCCAGGAACTACATGAACATGATTACAAAACACTTTCAACACAAACAAAGTCATATCTAAACAATTGTAAAAAAAAATGAGTTAATCATATGTAGGCTGAGCTAATATAATAAAAATGACAATTCCATCTAAATTAATTTATTTATTCACTGCCATAACAATCAAACTACCAAAAAATTTTTTGGAGCTGGAAAAAATAATTTAATAATTCATCTAGAAGATCCAAAGTTCCAGAATATCAAGGGAATAAATTATTTTAAAAAATGCAAAGGAAGGTGCCCTAGCCAGACCAGATATAAAACTATATTATAAAGTGTCAATCATCAAACCTACTTGGTACTGGCTAAGTAACAGAGTGGTAGATGAGTGAAATAGTTAGATACTCAATACACAGTAGTAAATGTCTTTAGTAATCTACTGTTCAATAAACCCAAAGATTCCAGTTTCTGGGGTAAGAACTCACTATTCGACAAAAACTGCTGGGAAAACTGGAAAACAGTATGGCAGAAATGAGGTATAGATCAATATCTCACATCCTATGCCAAGATAATGTTGAAATGGGAACATGATTTGGACATAAAGAGTGATACAATAAGTAAATTAGGAAAGCAAGCAATAGTTCATATGACAGATCTATGGAGAATGGAAGAATTTATGACTAAACAGAGAACATTATGAAATGCAAAATGGGTAATTTTGATTACAATTTTGAAAATATTTTTACAGCCCAATGTTTCTGATAAAGGCCTAATTTCTAAAGTATGTAGAGAACTAACTCAAATTTATAAGAATACAAGTCATTCTGCAATTGATAAATGGTCAGAGGATATGGACAGGCAGTTTTCAGATGAAGAAATTAAAGCTATCTATAGTTATATGAAAAAAAATAACACTCTAATTCATTATTGGTTAGAGAAATGCAAATCAAAGTAACTATGAGGTACCATGTCACACCTATCAGATTGGTTAACATGACAGAGAGGAAAAAATGATAAATATTTGAGAAGATGTGGTAAAATTGGAACACTGATGCGTTATTGGTGGGGTTATGAACTAATCCAACCATTCTAGAGAACAATTTGGAACTATGACCAAAGGGCTATAAAACTGTGTATACTCTTTGACCAAGTAACCACTACTAGGTCTATATCCCAAAGAGATCATCAAAAAGGGAAAATGACCCACAAATGACCCACATGTACAAACATATTTATGGCAGTTCTTTCCATGGAGGCAAAGAATTGGAAATTAAGAGGATGCCCATGAATTGGGGAATGGCTGAACAAACTGTGGTGTATGATTGTGATGGAATACTATTGTTCAATAAGAAATGATGATCAGGCTGTTTTCAGAAAAACCTGGAAAGACTTACATGAACTGATGCTGAGTGAAGTGAGCAGAACCAGGAGAACATTATACACAGTAACAGCAACATTGTGCAATGATCAACTATGATAGACTTAGCTCTTGTCGGCAATACAATGATTCAAGACAATTCCAAAGGACTGATGATGGAAAATGATATATCCACCTCCAGAGAAAAGAACTATGGAGTCTGAATGTAGTTCAAAGCACACTATTTTCAGTTTTTCATTTTTTTTGGTTTGCTTTGTTTTATTTTTTCTTTTTTGTGTTTTTTCCCCTTTTGTTCTGTTTCTTCTTTCACAGCATAACTAATGTGGAAATATGTTTAACACAATTGTACATGTATAGCCTATATCAGATTGCTTCATATCTTGGGAAGAGGAGAGGGAAGGGAGGGAGAGAGAAAAATTTGAACTTAGAATCTTATGCAAATGAATGTCAAAAACCATCTTTACATGTAATTGGAAAAAATATATAAAATACTGTTAAGTGAAAACAAAACAAAACAAAAAAGAACAAAAAAACATCAGCTCATTATCTCCTTCCTTGATAGTTTACATTTTCTACTTTAAAAATGTCCCTTCTCAAGGAACAGGACCTTTGAATTAGGAATAGGAATAGTTCAATTATCTAAACTTCCAGTTACCTGTATCGTGCTTCATCCGAAGAACTCTGAATGTAGAGGCAGAGACCCCTGGTTCAAACAGAGACTCTCCTATTTACTACCTCTGTGACCTTGGACTCATCAATTCCCTTCCCTGGACCTCAGTTTTCATATCCGTAAAACAAGGTGATTGTGCCAAATGCTATCTGAAGTCCCTCACAACCCTATGGTCATATCTAATGATTTGATTGGGTGATGGGATCCACTGCTAATTTGGATAGCATATATGCCCTCACACTGACTCAAGTCTACCCACAGTGTATTCACCTGCATATGCTTTTTCCTTTACTCAAAAATGTACATTTGTGGTCAATGAAAGTATAAACTGGACAGACTTCTTATTTTTATTTTTTTTTAAGCTGTCTACTTTAAAAGGTGACTGAGGAGACCTATGGCCCCCAATTGCTGTGGACAGGTAGGTAGCACAGTAGGTAGAATGTTGGGCTTGGAGTCAGGAAGAACTGAATTCAAATCTAGCCCCAGGCACTTATTAGTTTCTGAGCATGTCACTTAACTCCTCTCTGTCTCAGTTTCCTGAACTATAAAAAGGGAATAATGACAGCACCTACCTTCCAGAGCAGTTGTGAGTTATCTGGTGGATCTGCTTGCCTTGATCCACTCCAATCCATCCTCCATTCAGCCACTAAAGTGATTTTTCTAAAGCTCAGATTTGATCATATCACACACACACACACACACACACACACACACAGTCACACCAAACCTCCAGTGGTCTCTTATTGCTTCCAGGAGTAAATACAAAATGTTGTTTGGCATTGGAAGCCCTTCATCCCCTTCATCTCCTACCTCTCCAGTCTTCTTACAACTTAGATGTACTCTTCAGCCTAGTGACCCTAGGTTACTGGCTGTTCCATGAACAAGACACTCCATCTCTCAGCTCCGGTCTAGTGACCTCCTTACCTTCCTTTAAATCCCAGCTAAAATCCCACCTCATACAGAAAGCCTTCCCTAACTCCTCTTACTGCCCGGGTCCTCCCTCTAATAATCATTTCCGTTTTATCTGGTATATAGCTTGTTTTGCATATATTTATTTGCATGTTGTCTCCCCATTAGCTTGTTAATTCCTTTAGGGCAGGGGTGGTCTTTTGCCTCTATGTGCTTAACACAGGCTTATTCTCTTCACCCCAGTGTTCCAGGGAGCCTTCCTGTGCATAGTATGACTGAAATAGGTAAGCTTGAGTACTGAGATATTGAACTCTTCTCTCCAGGGACATCTTTGCTCATACTGCTCTCCCTGCCTCTAATGGACCCCCTGCCCCAAGTCCAAAATGAGCGTTCCAGGGGCAGATCCCATTTTGCCCGCTCCAGGAAGCCCTTTTCCCTCATCCCCCCCATCCCCCACCCCTCAGATACTCTTGGAATGCTCATCATCTTGCTTGTCTGCCATACTAACCATTGTGATCGGACAGCTTTCTAGTCTACATCCTAGCCTCACAACTGCATTGTAAGCTTCTGGAGGCTAGAGCCTGGGATCCCAGTGCCTTTTCTACTTGTTTACTTATTGATTTGATTTGAAATGTTGGTGCTAGTGGAGACGTGTGCCCTTGTCACTGCAGGTATCAGACATGCTGTTGGGGCGGGTTGCCCAGAGGAAGCAGGAAGTCCATGACGCTTGGAAAACATCAATTTAAAGCTGGAGGGCGCACACTCATGTTACTGACGAGGAAACTGAGGCCCAGTCACATGAACTGACTCACTCGGTGTCACACAGCTAACAAATATTTGAGGCAGCATTCGAACCCAGATCTTCCTGACTCCAAGTTCAGTGTTCCAGCTACTACCCTACCCTGATAGATGCTACTAGGGCTGGAGTTTTAGCATGGTGACTGGCAAACAGCAGGGAAAGAAGAAGGTGGAAGGGGATAGGCGCATAGCACACATAGTAGGTACTCAATAAATATTTGCAGATTGGTTGATTGAAAGGGAAGGCAAATAAAACACAGTCCTTATTCTGCCTTGTGAGGCTCTTCTTAATCTTGATCCAACCCACTCTTATGAACTTGTTCCATATCATTTCCCTTCATGGCTCCGTGGCCAGGGAAACTGGACCACAAGAAGGTTGCCAGAGTCGACACCCATTTCCCACCTCCAGGCATTTGTACAAGCCATGCCCATGCCTAAAATGGACTCCCTCGCTACTTTTCCCAACCTCCTCTGCCTTCAAGGCTCAGCTGTGGGGCCCCTCCCTCCCCAGAGCCGTTCACGCTCAGTCCCACAGCTGTGGCCCTTAGAGTCCTGACCCCTCATCCTATATATGTAGCCAACTGCTTTGCTTCCACCTTTGGGTTCTCAGGATCCAATACAGTTCCTTGTACACAGCAGGTGCTTCATAAATAAACGCTTGTTGAGCATTTGAGTTTATTGAGCCTGTTAATCTATCAGGAGTGCGATGGAGGAGGGCTGTGCAGTCTGGGTGCCATTGCCAGTCATACAAGCAGAGCCTGGAGCCTTCTGTCTCCTGCTAGCCCTAGGGAATGAGGTAGGGGGAGAGGACAGGTAGGAAAAGAAGCCTTCAGTTCGGGTCGGGCTTAGTATTCACTGCTTCTTCATCACACACTTCTGCTTGCGCCGGATTAGGTTCACACTTCAATTTGTCCTTTAACCACCTGAATACCTTTCTGATGATGCAATATTCTTTCATTGAAACCAGAAGCAGTGGTTGAGGCCTCTGAGGACCCATCTTTGCATCTAGTGCCTCCATCTGTCCAAGTCCCCAGTTCTCTGGAAGAACTGGAGGCAGGTGTGATGACTTAGGTCCTTGTCTCTAGGCTGTACTGGCAGAAAAACATGCACAGATGGGACAGAGACCTGGAGGCCCCCAGCATCCCCAAGGCAGAGCTCCATGGGTGCCTTAGCTGGTCATTAGTCTCTCCTTTTCTTTGTGCCTTTGGCATTCTTCCCTTTCCTGATCTACTTATTTATTCTTTCAACAAACAGCAGCTCTGTGCCAGGCATCGGGAAGGCACTGGAGGCAACAGAAAGGCTAATATAAAACCATCTCTGTCCTCAGGGACAGATTACCCCCAGGGGGTAATCAGCATGTCTACAGATGGCAAGCTGTGACAAAAGCTCTATCAGGATGCAAAGCCATTTCCCAGGGAAGAAGACTGCAAATCAGTGGGATCAACCCTAACCTCCTGCAGGAGGTGACCCACCCTCCGATGGAGCTTTGAGGGGAAACTACAGAGAATGAAGTGAGGAGATGAAATATCATGGACTGGGAGCCGCGAGCACTCTGGTCTGGCCAGAATAGAGATAGACCGGGGAAGAAAAGATAGATGCATCAGTCTGGAAGAGCCTGGGGCCAGACTGAAGGGCTTTACCAGAGACGCTTCTCTACCCCGGAAGGTTTACAAAACACTTTCCTCCTAACAACTTAATGAGGTGGGTTGTGCCAGCCTCATTGTACACACTTGGAGGACTCCCTCCTGAGGGGAGGACTGATTTGTTTTTGTCTGTGTGTCTGCAGCCCTTAGCAGAGCTTGGTATAGAGCTGGTGTTCAGCTGATGCTTCTTGAGGGGAAAAGAAGGGAGATTGATTTTATTTTAAAGGCAAGAGGGAGTCACTAAAAATTCTGGAGTAAGGGATTGACCCAGCCAGACCTTCAGAAATCCCCTTTTGGCTACAGCTTGGATAATAGATGGAACTGAGCAGAGGTATCCTGCAATATGCTTCCTGCTCCACCTCTGCCTTTTGGAATCCCTGATTTCCTGCAAGATTCAGCTTATGGGCCATCCTACTACAGGAAGCCTTTCTAGATTGCTCTGACTGCTAGTGCCCTCCCTCACAAAACTCAACTACTGTACACATATCCACACATGTATACATGCATGTGTATACGCACATGTATATATGTAGATACACTGGTATGTATACAATCCAGGAACACAATATGTATGTGTATATGTGTATGTATGTATCTGTATATGTACACATGCATACACGCATATGTGTATATACATGTGCATGATTTATACACACAGATAATGCATGTATACATATTGTATGTGTATATATACTGTTTGATATATGTGCAGTGCCATTATATATGCATGTAATAAATACATAATGCATATACTTCTATATTACATTTTATATATAATTTAATAATTACATAAAAATTAAATATAAATGTACTTGGCCTACATATATATTAACTCTATCTCTCCTGGATCTAATTATGTGACTTAATACTGTTCCTCTATTAGAATGTCAGCTTCTTTTATGATGGTGGTGTGTGTGTGTGGGGGGGGTGGAGAATCTTCTATTTTTGTCTTTGCCACTCTGGGGACCTGGCCCCATTCCTGACACTTCAGGATGCACTTCACAAACGCTTGGACCACAAGAAGCCAATGGGATCCGGGTCTGCCCATCACTGACTCACCTTCTGGTCCCTTTGGACGCTTGAATTCTGAAGCGCCCCGAAGCAGGAGCTGCTACATTTCGAGTTTGAGGACAGCCCGGGGACATCCGTCTAGTCCGATCCCGTTAATGTTCAGACAAGCCACTGGGGCCCAGAAGTGGTGCAGGGAGGTCGGTGTGATCACAAGAGAGTAAGTGAAAGAGGCAGCATGGCAAGGCTCATCCTCTGACTCCACTGTCCTGCCCTATCCCCGATGGGGGTTTCAGGGCTCAGGCAGTCACTCGTCCTTTGGAGTTCAGACACGTTTACCGTCATCCTTTAAGCACTCATCCATGTACACGACTTTACAAAAGGAATCCAACAGATATGCTCCCTGCCTCAAAAAAAGAAAATAAACCAAAATTAAAACATAAAATGAAATAAAATTCAATTCTCTCTAAAACAGAACGTCGGGGGTCTCAGTGGACAAAACACTGGGATTATAGTCGGGAAGTCCTCAGTTCAAATCCTACCTGAGGCACTTATAAGTTATTTGACTCCAGGTAAATCACATAATCTCTCTCTGCCTCAGTTTCATCATGAATAAAACAGAGATAATTATAACACTTAAATCAATAGCATATGGAAAGTGCCTTGCAAAACTTAAAGTGACAACAATATTGTAATGATTAACCATGAAAGACTTTGCTACTCTGATAGATACAATGATCTAAGACAATTCCAAAAGACTAATGATGAAAAATGTTATCCCCTTCCAGCAAAGGAACTAATGCATTCTGAGAGCAAATTGAAGTATAATTTTCTCAGTTTGTTTTTTTTTTGTTGCTTTTAAAAAAATGGCTAATACGGAAATATTTTGCATGAGTCCATGTATATCTGATATAAAAATGCTTGAATTTTCAGGGGGTGGGGAAGAGGGTAAAAAGGAGAAAGAGAATTTGGAACTCAAATTTTAAAAAGAAAAGAATGGTAAGAAAAGAATGATTAAAAAAATTAAAGCAGCATATATAAATTTCAGCTGTTATGATTGTGGGGCAGCTAGGTGGCACAGTAGCTAGAATGTCTGTCCCGGAGCCAGGAAGACCTAAATTCAAATGCGGTTTTAGATGGTAGGTGTGACCCTGGGCAAATCACTTAACCCTGTTTACCTCAGTTTTCTCATCTATAAAATGAACTGGATAAAGAAATGGCAGACCCGCCAGTATCTTTGCCAAGAAAATCCTGAATGGTGTCACGAAGAGTTGGACATGAATGAAATGACTGAATGAAAACAAAAATCATCACTGAGGCAGAAAGCACCATGGCAGAAGGACATTTTGATGGCAACCATAAAAAGTACCAAGCAGAACAATACCCCCAAATCATCTATTTGTTCAGTTTGTGAATCCCCAGCCCTTTTAGTCAGTCCAAATCTGACCTCAGGTACTTCCTAGCTATCACTCCAAGCAAGTCACGTAACCTATTTTTGCCTCAGTTTCCTGAGCTCTAAAGTGGGAATAATAATAACACCCACCTGCTAGAGTTATTGGGAGGATCAAGTGGCATAAAATGTGTAAAGTGCTTAGCACACTGCTTGGCACAGAGTAGGTACTTAATCAGTGTTTGTTCCCTGCCCTTCCCCTAAAAAAGCAGTCCCTCAATCAGTCCCTCAAGCATCAATTGAGCACCTGCTGTATACCAAGCACTGTGCTAAGGGCTGGTGAGAAAATAGAAAGGAATGTAAGCAGAGAAAAACCAAACAGTTCCTGCCCTCAGGGAGCTTCCATTCTAAGTGAGTACAACCATATCTGGAAAGCCCCCCTCATCTAGTTGTTAAGAAGAAAGTGCTTTATAAACCTTCCAGTGGTAGAGAACCATGACTTATTATTGTTAAATCTCTTGACCTTAGTTAACCTCCCCCCCCTTTTTTTTTCCTTTTCTTGCACTGAAATGGACAAAAGGAAAGACCCGAAACCTCCAAGGACGATGGGGGCAGGGATAAGAGGGGTGGGATTAGAGGGGAGAAAGAAGCCTGAATACTGAGCACAGTTATGTAGTCATGCAGTAGAGTATGTGTGTGTGGGGGGTGACAAGGGGACCTTAGACTCTGTTTGAGTAGAGAAGTAAAGACAGAGAGTGGGGAAGTGGGCAGTAAGGGAGAAACTTCTGGATAGAGAATGGCTGTGTAGACAAGTAGTGAGAGAAAGGTCATTTCTCCTAACCTGCCAAAAAAAGGGCCTGATCTACCTCGGGAGCATGACTGCCTGCCAAGGGAGGGGAACCCAAACACTTGCCCAGTCTCTATACTCCCAAGGGCAGAGGAGTTTGGGAAATGACCATGAAAATAAACAGTCCAAAAAAAGAGAAGAAGAAGAAGAAGAAGAAGAAGAAGAAGAAGAAGAAGAAGAAGAAGAAGAAGAAGAAGAAGAAGAAGAAGAAGAAGAAGAAGAAGTAGTGAAAAGTTCCCTTCACCATCCAGCTGAGCAAGATTACAAAGCCCCCCAGCAGTAAGTGGAGAGGGACCATCACCTCTGCTCCCCCAGCTCCTTAGCCGGCCCAGCAATAAGAAGGAAGCTTGGGCTTGACCAAGAAGTCTGTAGGGTCTGGCCTGAACATGTTTGATGAGCTCTGAGTCTTCTGCTTTGGCCACTGAAGCCACTGGGACTTCAGAGGAAGCCTTGAAGGAGATGCTTATAGAGTATGGAGAGACAACTCTCTCAGAGTCTGATGCCTGGATTGAACTGCTCCAGAGAGCAGCCAGGAATCTGAGAAGCAGTGTGGTGATGCATGTATGTGTATGTATCTATGCACATGGCAAAGACCTGAGTACAAACCCCAGCTCTGCTCTTCATGACCTGTGTGACACTGGAAAAGTCTCCTCTCCATTGGTAAAATTATGGGGCTGGTCCCTTGCAAGTTGAAATCCTGACCCTGTTCAGGCATCTGAAGGTCAGTGCTTGGGTCACCTCTGGACTATGAAGAGGCATTTGAGGACCAAACTCAATAGTGGCCTGCCAACCTATGACATTCTACCAGTCAGTCTGGAGCTGTTTTCAATCTGTCATGCTTCCTACTTCTGCTCAGACATGGGGCAAGCTCTTGGGCGGTCTTGGATGGACCTTCCTGCTGAGTCACACTGCCTGTGGGTGTGGGTACCTTGGTTCCACACTGCATGAACAGCCTTCTGTTCCATGTGTTTTAATTAGCATTCTTTCAGAATGTGCCTGAGGGCCAATCCAACAGGATTGCTCCCAAGATGGGGAAGCCAAGGAAGAGTGATGGTGCCTAAGGCTATCTAACAAGGAGCCAGGATTCCAGAGACTAGATCTTGTGACTTCCAGATGACCTCATGCTCCATCGATGCTGCAGTTTTCCCCACCAACACTCTCCCTGCACCCCATATCTCTGGGTCTTGATCACCTGAGGGAGGCTCTGAGCTTCCTGGGAAGAAAGAGGACTGTTGAGTCAGCTGAGTACTCATCCCTTCAGGAGACCTAGACAGAAACCATCGGTGAGGTGATCAATTCTGAGAGTTTGCCCCTTGATGCTCTTCAGATCCAGGCTCTAGCAAGGTTAGACAGAGGTCATGGTGCTATGGAAAGCTCGGAAGATGGTGGATTTCTACATCAGCACTGGGCACATCTCACAGCTTCTTCCTACTCGGGATTTCTCCTGGATACTGATGATGATAAACCTGAGTCATCCTAGGGGCAGCAACAAGACTGACCAGGGAAAAATTTGTTCTTTCATTTTTTCTTTTTATTTCATTCTTTTATTTTTTCATTCTTTCATCTTTCATTTCTTTCATTTGTTTATTCAGATCATTCTACATCCCACTTCCTTGAGTTTGTCCAAGTGGCTGGCCATGGCTGGGATCCATTCTTTTCTCCTTTCTGTTGTGTAGCCTCATGTTCCTTCAGAACTCAGTTGAGGGTCCCCCTCTTCCAGGAGGCCTTCCCTGATTCTTCCAGTATCTCCCTCTAGAAATTCCTCTGAATTCTTTTACAGAGATATTGGTACTCATGTGTCCAGCCTGTAGAATGTAGGCTTTTCAAGGGCAAGTCTGATTTCTTTTTTTGCATTTATTAAGCATCTACTGCGTTATCCATTCAACAGACTTGAAAGAGTCTGAATGACACCCCAGTAAATGTTTTGGCTTCCAACAGAGATACAAGATGAGGAGCCTTTATGTGGCAGTCCTTTATGGGTGCAAAACAAGTCTGGCAAACATTTTAACCTAAAAAGGCACAACTCTGGAAACTGAAGAAATCAGTCACTAATGGAATGTGTGGTAGGAGCAGCATTTGCTCCACACAACATTTACCTTCTCAGGAAGTCAGCCTTTCCCAGTCCTGCTTAGTTCTGGCGCCTTCCCTCTACTTACCCTGCCTTCAGCTCGTCTGTGCATTCTTGTTTGCGTTGTCTCCGCCATTAGACCGAGCTTCTCAAGGGTATGCACAGGTAGTATCTTTTATGTTGCCTGCTCTTAGCCCTGTTTCAGGTACACAGTGGCAATTAATAAATGTGTATTCATGGTACACTAATTTTTCCCTAAAATGAACTTATGCTCAAGACTTAATTGGTTGAGGGAGCTAAGGCTCAGACCACTGTTATGATTTCCTGGCAAAGGAAGTCCTAAAAGTCCAGAAAATGAGGAGTCATGAGCTTTATGTCAGCTCACAGATTCAAGAGCAAATGAAACAGTGGGGAAAAAAATTGAAAATAGATGTACAGAAATGAAATCAATGAACAACTCCTGCCCTTGTAGAGCTTATAATCTCCTGGAGAGCGCATCAGGCAGCCCACAAGCTTTCGCTATGGCCTGAGTAACATTTGCCTGGCACCGGGCTCCTTCCTAGGGACACAGGCATATGTAACAAGCTGAAAATATTCCCAGTGTGCACAACATGGCACAAAGTCATGGGTGAGAGAAGGTTACAGCCGGGGTGAAGGTGGGGTTAGTAGATGGCACCTGTTGGAGTACACACCTGAGCTGGTGCTTAGAGGGAAGGTGAGGATGCTGCAGGGTTGAGGTGAGGAGTGGGCACCTGCCATATATGGGCAATGAGCTGGGTGAAAGCTGACATAGCTGCACTGTTTGGACCCCTTTTCTAACCCTGGCCAGGGTATTCAAATTCTCTTCTCTCCTTCAAAAGGGAAAGCCCAAAGGAGAGATGTGGGGAGAGAGGGCAATTGGCCTTGCTGGCCTTCAGGTGGTTGGTCAAGAGTGAATCAGAGCACAGTGGCCCCAGACTTCTCAAAATACAACCTGTTAGTTCACATGGCTCAGCTAAATCTTGAGTTTTACTAGGTATTCATCCATTCTTTCATTAATTCAATAAGCATTTATTAAGTATCGACTGTCTGCAAAATGAGAGGGGTTGGACTGAAGGGTTCTCCAGTGTGTCTTCATAGGTATGTCTATAGAAAATCCCCTCTCTATGATCCTATGCATCAGGCACTGCAAAGTAACAAAAACGAAACAACCCCTGCCCCCAGAGAACTTACATTCTACAGGGTAATTAGTTGGCCCCAACTGGGAAACAGAAGGGCTCTGTTGCCATTCTCAGCGCTTATCAGACCTTCCCATTGGCCAAAGAGAGGACTTCTGGCCAGGCTCAGCCAGGGCAGCTCTGGCTTTGTGACACCCACTTGAATGTTTAGACCAGAGCCTGGAAGCCCTCCACTCAATTTCACACTTAGATCAGGAGGGCTGTTGGGGGGTGGGGAAGGAATGGATTAGTTCCCCTTGAACTTTCTTAAGGTTACAAATTTGTCCCTAATCTACCCTGGGAGGAAGCCAGGAATCAGGCTAGTTTCTTCATGGCGTGGAGGCATGGGATAGAGAGCAGAATGCCAGCTACAGGCCAAGAGTTATTTCCCGGGTGGCTGGTTTGGGCAGGCTAGGGTTCACTTGCTTTCTTCTAGGAAAGAATGTGCCTTTATTGAAAAAGAGATTAAAGTGAGACAACAGTGGCAGCACCATCCTGCCCTGGGATTCAGAGCAGACAGAGTTTTCCATCCCACTCTGCTCCCCGGGCTCCTGGACCTAACCCCACTGCTGTCTTTGAAGCCAGCTCCAAACCTTCTCTCGCATCCTGAGAGTTTAGTGGCAAGGGTCCCTCTAACAGGCGCACACACAGAGAAGAGCCTGTGGGATGGCTTCCCAGGAGCCAAGGAATGATATCAACCCAATTAGCCTTCATCGCACCCACCTGGAGCAGGGCTTAGGCAAAGCTCACCTGCAGCTTCACCCAAGTCTGGAAAACACCCGCAGGGCCTTGGCAGGGAGGGGATTCAGGCGGGTCGATAGAAGGCTCTAGAAGTGACCTACACCCAGAACCCTCTCTGCACACAGATAAGGCCAGGAACTAGAAACAAAGCAACCATTCAACACCCAGGGCCTCCAAGGCGCCTGGAAATGGTAATGGTTTTTCCTTGGCCCACCACTCCTGAGTATCCAGTAGAGGCTTATTAAAGCTCAGAGCCCTGAGTGTTATCAGATGTCTTCCAGTGCTAATGAGACTTGCACTTGCCCAGGGGATTTCAGGGGTGGGAGACACCAGGTGGTACCCAGGGACGGATAGAAGATCCTGAGGACGGAAGGCTGCTCCACCCACACTTTACCCGGCAGGGGAGAACCAAGGCCAGAGTCCTGCCTGAGAGCTGCCCCTGGCTCTGACCTTGAGAAGACAGGGAGGGGAAGCCAAGGCCTCCGCAGCCGCCTGTGTTCAGCGCCTTTGGTTTCCCATTCCCCAAACAGGAGCTTTTCACTAATAAGTAGGAGGCTGCAGGATTCGTGAGCTGCCTCTAAACCTGCCAGGCTGACGGATGATGCCAGCCTTGCTCTCGGGCACTGCCTGCTTTAGGTGCTGAGTGTCCCTGGCAGGAGGCCATTCTTGTACCTGTGCCCAGGGCCCGGGCTGCATTTCTTCAGCAGGCAGACCTTGCTGGGAGGGGAGCCTCCTGGAAAGGTAGGTGTAGGACAGGATTCTTCACCTGGGGTCCATGAACTTGTCTTTAAATATTTTCATGACTTATTTCAACTGAATGAGTTTCCTGTGTATTTTATTTTGTGCATTTAAAAGCGCTATTCTCACGGGGGCAGTTAGGTGGCACAGTGGATAGAGCACGGGCCCTGAAGTCAGGAGGACCTTAGTTTGAACCCAGCCTCAGATCAAACACTTGACGCTTACTAGCTGTGTTACCCTGGGCAAGTCACTTAACTTCAATTTCCTAAAAATAAAATATATATATATATATATATATATATATATAATATATATATATATATATATATATTATATATATATATATATATATACACACACACACGCAGAGAGAGAGAGAGAGAGCGAGCACTATTCTGAGCATAGTACCAAGGGCTTCACCAGACTGCCCAAGGGGTCCAGGACATACAAAAAAGATCAAAGCCTATTCTGCCCCACTAATTGGCTGATAGAGTCCAGGGAAGAAAATGGCCTCAGAAGAAGGTGCAGCTCTGAGATTTCATGGATCACAGAGTCATCCATTTAGAGCCAGGGAGATTTTAGAGGTCACTAAATCTACCAACCACCTCCCCACCTCCCCCATATTACAGATGAGGAAGGGAAGCTTAGGGACTTGTCCAGTTTCACCTTGGTGTCTGAGATGACCCCGAAGCCAGGGCTCTGTTCACCCTAGCCCACTGCATCAGGGGCCTTAATGTTAGGCAGAAGGAGGGAAGATGGTGTCTTCCAGAAAAAGCTGAGTAAACACTAACTAGATCATGGACCTACAGCTGAAAGGGAGCTTACTCCTGATCGTGTGACTTTCTCATGGTATAGATGGGGAAACTGAGGCCCAGGAAAGCATGAGACTTTCCCAAGGTCCTACAGGTAGCCTGTGCCCACATCTGAGGTGCCGGAAGAGACCCAGGCCCCTGGAGCTAGCTGGGGTCACCTGGGGAAAATGTTATAGTCCTGCTCCTCCCAGGGGTATTTGGACATCCCCAGCCACACTTACAACACTTGCAACCAGGGCGTGTCAGGAATAAAGTAATAAAAGAAAATCCCATGTGCCCACAACCACAGGGGCCAGGGAGATCCTGCTGATAATCTCCTGCAACACCCAAGGTTGGGTTACCTACCTACTCACTGCAAGGGTGACTGGCTGACCTTCCTGGGCTGGGCTTGGGATGCAACCAACCAGAAGTGGGCCAGGGCCCTCCATCCCCTCCCACTGAGGCTGGGAAGCCAAGCCCTGGGCCCTGAGAGCTCTGCATCTTCCTTGGTCCTCGCTCCTGTTTCCTGCCTAGTACCCTGGATATTTCCTCCTTAAAGCCTTTCCAAGGAGCCCAGAATACTAATATGATTTGCTCAAAGTGGGAATGTGGGCAGTTATCTCAAGGACAGTCCCAAGTCTTTTCTCCTCTTCCTCTATCTCTCTGGCTCAGTTTCCCAGTGGTGACTAACTCTGGGATCCACCTACCTTGATTCACTTTAGCCAAGCATTAAGAAAGATTCCTTATCCTAAACAGTATCTGCATTGGGCATTGCAATCAGTTACTGCTCTAACCATGGACTAGATGTCACTCCCTGCTAATCACTTTGGAGCAATCTGAAGTCCCATTATTCTTAGTCCCAGGTTTTTGGGTTTTGTTTTGCTTTGGTGCAACTTTGGACAAGTCATGCACCTTGTCTTCAGAGCCACCATTTTCTTTGCACTCAGAGTTCTCCATGCTTAGTTCTCCGTGTTCATTAGTGGTGAATGAACTGCTTGATATACCCTCAGCTTTGCTCACTTATTCTGTGCTCCAGGGACTTAAGTAAGAAAATGCTAATTTTCAGTTTTTCTTGGCACTGATTTTCTATAACATTTTAGGACATAGAAATGGAAAGGACCTTAGAAAAACTCTAGTTCAACCAACTCACTTTACAGATCAGGAAACCGAGGCCCAGATTTGGAAAGTGACTTACCCATGGTCATATGCACCAAGCAGCAGACCTGGGATTTGGCCCCAGAGACTCCAACTCAAAATCAAGCTCCTTTTCCCTCTCTTGCAGCATGGCACCATTACCTTGATAGGTGTCTGCTCCAGGTTTCAGTGGGAGGGGAAGAGTACAAAGTAGAGAACCCAGAGAAGTGAAGAGCTGCACGGACAACAGGAAGGATGCAGGATTTAGAACTGGAAATCCCAGGCTCAAATCTCAGCTCTGCCCTTTGATGTGACCTTGGGCATATCACTTTTCTGGGCCTCAGTTTTTTCATCTGTAAAATGAAGAGGTAGGACTGGATGCCCTTCTAGCTATAGAGCTAGGACCCCCAGATCTCCTCCTGGATATCTCGCTGTCTGCTCCAAATGGACACGCTTGACCTTCCTCCATTTCATCAAAGCCTCACAGGCCTTCATAGAGTGCCTACACACCTTGGAAGGACAACACCATTTACCAGATCATTCATCATTGCTTCAGTGATCTTCTTCTCTTTTACCCTTTATATCTTAGTGGTGATGTTTTATACTGTGTAAGTCACCCAGTCCTATGAATTCGTCCTCTGGAATGAGTCCTTTCCCCATTATTATTTATTTATTTTTCATTTTCGCTTCTCATTCTCCTCAAGGTCATTATCTCCTTAGGCTGGGATAATCACCACAGTGTCATCAGTGGTCTTTCTAGTGTCAACCACTCTTGGTTCCAATCCATCTGATACAATGGCACCAGATGAACTTTCTTAGAAACAACAATTCCATCATGGCTCAAATAGTTGCTCAAAACTACTAATTCTGAGTTAGCCCAGTGTCTAGGGTGAAACTTGCCATCAGTTAAAAGCCTCCATCATTTGGCTTCTCTCTATGTGTATTCTACATTGTTACTCATGACTCTTTCATATAAAGCCTCCATTCCATCCTGGAAGGCCTTCTAGCTCTGCCCAGGGCAGCTCATGGAAATTTCTGATTCTATGGTATGGCTACTATGGTCTCTCTCGGAATGGCCTTCCCTATTTACACCCTACTCATTCTTCAAGTCCTACTTCAAGCCTCGTCTTCTCTGGGAAATGGGTCCTACCCACTTTGGTCCCCCTTCATCATTGCTGTCTCAGGGTGCTGCTGTCCTTCTGCCTGGAGGGACTCCTTCTGAATTATGGTGTTCACTTCTGGACATCACATTTTAGGAAGCTATCTTCAAGGGAAGGATGGATGAGCAGTTGTCATTATGAGGTAGAGGGGATGTGTGGGATGTGTATGTGTGTGCAGATACAGGTGGGACATGACAAACTTTGAAGTCCCGCCCAATGGTGACTTTCTATTACTCAATGATTTTGACCATCTACAACATGCCTTGTCCTCAACAATAACTCTGTTCTCTTTCATTGCATTTTATTCCATTTCAAGAAGCAACAAGAAAGACAAAAATGAAACAATCCCTACCCTCGGGCAGCTTATACTCTACTGGGGGTAGGGTTGCAACCTATAAATAGCTCATACAATGCAGATGAAATAACAGAGTAATTACAATAGGCATCGTAGAGTCTGGAATCTCAGAGCTGAAGAAGCTGCTGAAAAGGCTAATTAGTTCGGCTCATCTGAAAACAATAGAAGCTGACTCCCTTCCTCCCGAATTAATCTCTCAGTGCCCCCCATTCTTCTCTCAATCTTTCCCTTATGGGTTCCTACACCTTTTGAAGGATTAAAGTAACATTTGGGCAAAACAAAAAGCTAATAATTGTTCAAATAGGGGAGGGAAATTGCGGGGGGATAAGAAAGAGAGAGGGACAGAGACAGACAGGGAGAGAAGAAAGAAGATCAATCACATATATGCAGCAGTGGCCTTGGTACAGAGAGAGTGTTGAAACTGGAATCCTGGCCTCATGAATCAGGAGACCCGAATGTGCACCCCAGTTTTGCCACCAGTATGACCTTGGAGTGGCTGCTTAAACTCTCTGGGCCTTATTTTGCTCATCTTAAAAATAAGGGACTGAATCCAGCAGTGTCAGAGGTTCCTTGCAGCTTGCTCATACAATAATTTTGTGCATGGATAGGTGATGCCCCTAATCACATACACTTCCTAGTGTGTGTGCCTCCATAACAGACGCTGCTCTACAAAGGTTTACGTGGATACTCAAGTGATTCATAGTTGGACATCTTACCATCCCTGCTCAATATTAAGTCTTGGGAAGCCAGGGGGTTTATTGGTCATCCCTGTATCCCACTCAGTGCCCAGCCCAGCTCAGAAAAGATGTTTAGTGAAGAGCTCATTGTCAGCTCCCGGCAGACCTCATTGGAAGGAGCATAAGGTCACACTGCCCTCTACTGCTTAGCCAGGATTCTACACCCTCTTCTCATGCAGATGAATGGAGTTGATTCTAACAGGAATCAATAACATGAGTTGTTTTCTAGAATGCTTAGAGTACACCCACCCACTCACCTACCCACACACACACACAAACACACACATTTCCCTATGTGTGTCCAAGGAGGGAAAAGGGAGGTATTTTAGTAGCAGGAGAGTGGCAGAGGAGAAGAACTTTGGCTGTAAGAAAAATTGGAAGAAAGAAAGAATCTTGGAAAAATATGGTGCCTCCTTTCGGTGCAAGTGATTTCCCAGGTATCTGGGACTTGTAGCAAACAATCCCTAAAAAGCTGCACTCATTAGATTTATTATAACTGTCAAAGACTTCCAACTAATTGTGGAGTTTATTTATTTGATATTAGAATTATGTGACTTCTTGAGATAAACCAAAGACATTCTGGGAAGTCACCAAATCAGGGTTAGAAATCCTCCCTCACCAGTGAATTCTTGGCTTTGTAGCCTCTGGGATTCAGTTAGAGATAGGAAGGTTCAGCAAGAGGACCATCAGGACCCTTACAAGAGCTTGACAGACACTGACCTTTTTTCCAATGACTGTGTCCCCAACATGGCCTTCCCTTCCAGTGATTCAGACCACTGCCTATCCAAGCCTTCCCATCCTCTGGCAACTCTCATGCATGTCCCCCATAAGTTCACAACAGAGGATCCACCCACCATCCTGAAAGCTTTCCTCTACTTCTCTTGCCATATTGAGAATTCCAATGGAATACACAGCTTCTCCTCTTCTGTCATCCTTTACCCTTGACCCATGACCATCTTTTTTGATCAAACATTGCTTTGATGACATCTCATTATAACTGCATTTCCCCAGAACCTTGCAGAGTTATCCCCTCACAGAAAGGATTAAATAAATATCTGTTGAATGAACAAACGAAAAAGTGATATAAACTCAAGAAGGACATGTAAGTGATTGAACATGAGAGCCAAGGAAAAGTGAAGAAGCAAACACAAAACCACGTTTTCCCATTTGACAGAGTGAGGAAAATGGCGCCACCGAAGGCCAATGTTGAAGCCGTCAGAAGGAGCACGGGAAGGAGCTGAGCTCTGTGGATGAAAACCTGGGAGACTGCTTCATAGACTTTGTTGTTGTACTGATGGAAAATGAAGGAGATTCCAAAGGCACAAAAATTAAGAGAAAAATCACATTTTTCTGTGGTTCCCATTCGCAGTACCTTATTATGGGGTGTTGAGGTGTTGCTACTTGCTTCCAACCCAGCATTTGCTTTTTTACAGCCTTCTGAAGATTTAAAGATTAGAGGGTTTAAGGATGAAACTGAAAAGGGACAAATGTAAAGTCTTCCCCTTGGGTTGAAGAAATTGACTTCCCCCTCGTAAACAACAGAAGAAGACATAGACAGATAGCTGTTTATCTGAAGAAGATCTGGAGTTTGTAGTGGGCTGAAAAGGAGCCCAGCAGTGTGGCCTTGGGCTGCATTGAGAAAGGTGTGGCTTCCCGGATTGGTGAGGGGAAGAACCCACTGTCGTCTGCTCTTGTGACACCTTAACTCTAGTAGTGGCTTCAGTTCTGACAACACAGTTTAAGAAGGACGAGGACAAGTTGAGTCAACATCGTAGGAAGAGAATTAAGTCAGTGGGGGCATTAAACATGGAGAAGCAGAACCACTGTCCTGTGGAAGAAGAATGGGGTTTGAGTTTGCTCTGTTAGCTCGCAGAGGAAGAACCAGGAGTAATGAGCAGAATCCGTAAGGGGAGGAATTGAGGCTAGATGTCAGGAAGAAATTCCTAACAACACACAGTGTCCCAGAGTGCAGTGGGAGGCGCTGGGCTGTGCCCCTGTGGAGGGAGCGATCACTTAGTGCAGATGGATTCCCTGCACCGGGGGTTTGAATAGACGCCTGCTGAGGTCTCCTCCAACCTGAAATTCTTTGATCTTATTATTTGGTGAGGGGAGGATTTGGAGTCAGAAAACCTCGATGTGAGGCCTCTCTTAACAGCATTGATGACTGCTGCTGTCTAGCCTGTAGTGCAAAGTTTGCATTTGTTGTTATTGTTCAGTCCTTTCGCTTGTGTCTGACTCTTGGTGACCCCATTTGGGTTTTTCTCGGCAGAGATATTGGAGTGGTTTGCCATTTCCTTCTCCAGCTCATTTTACAGGTGAGCAAACTGAGGCAAATAGGGTGAAGTGACTTACCCAAGGTCACACAGCTAGTAAGTGCCTGAGGCCAGATTTGAACTCATGAAGAGGAGTCTTCCTGACTCCATGCCTGGAGCTCTATGCTCCCCACCTAGCTACTCTTTAAAAGTTTGCATAGCCCTTGATATAAATTACTTACTAGGCAAGTGACTTTGCGCAGGTGACTTCTCTCTCTGAGCATGGTGTTCACGGGTGTGAAATGAGAAAGCTGGACTACATGAGGGTGAGGTCACCTTTCAGTCCAGTGGTGACCCAACTTCCAGTGCTGCCCAAAGTTTGTCATTTCAATGTCTCTGATGTAATTTATCAGGTCCTTTGCATTGGCTGAGATGTTTCTCTCCAGAGTCTAAGGCTTCCTGCTCAATTCTCACCAGCACTTCTTCTAATTCTTCTTCTTCTCTTCTTCTTCTTCTTCTTCTTCTTCTTCTTCTCTTCTTCTTCTTCTTCTTCTTCTTCTTCTTCTTCTTCTTCTTCTTCTTTCTTCTTCTTCTTCTGGCTATTGGGGTTAACTGACTTGCCCAGGGTCACACAGCTAGTACGTGTCAAGTGTTTGGTCTGAGGCTGGATTTGAACTCAGGTCCTCCTGACTTCAGGACTGGTGCTCTATCTTCTGCGCCACCTAGCTGCCCCATCACCAGCACTTATTATGAGGATGCTGGGAGTGTTTCAGATTCCTGATGCCATCTTCTCAGCATTAGACCCATTTTCCAGTAAGGTACTTAAGAGGCAAATGACTCCATAGAGGCCACGAATGCTCAGATGCTCAGGATGGACATTCTTAGAGGTATGCAGAGTCTGAAGTGACTGCCCAGCCCAGCTCAGTCCAGCCAAGGGGGGCTGGCTCCTCTGATCCACTTCCCCGGGGCTTCAAAGGGAAGTCACGGTACATGGAACATCACCTGATGTACTTTTTATTGCCCCGAGAGACAAAATTCATTATACAGGAGCCAAGAGTCTGAGAGAGAAATGTGTGGCCTGTGAGCTCAGCCCTGCGGCCTGGAATTTCAGAGGCTCTGAAGGGCTGGTGAGGAAAACCCAGGGCACGTTGGAACACAGAGCTTGAATCATTCCTGGCAAACTGGCAGAAGCTGGAACTGAAGGGGCCAAGAGCTGGCTCCCTGGGAGCCCTCCTCTCCTCCCGGAGGAAGTGCAGAAGGTCATGGCCGGGTCCCCTGTTTCAGTCACCTCTCATCCAAGGCCCTGCTGACCTTCGACAGTGTACAAAGGGACCTCAGAGAGAATATTGTCCATCAAGTCCTTTCTCTTACAGATGTGGAAACTGAGGAAATGATTGGCCCAAGGACATGGGAAAATGGCTGGCCAATGTTCAGACCTCCATTTCCTGATTCCCGTGTTGCTTGGTAACAGGCCAGCCTTTGACAATGTATCCCAAATGTAGCCAAGTTGGTGTCTTTTCAGTAAGACTTAGTAACTGCACAAAGTCCAGGGGAGATCCCCTTTTCGGGTGACTGAAGGTTTTCCAAAGTCACTGCTGAGCAGACAGGGATAGGGACTCAGTCCATGGATGAAGTGGCATAGGGAACTCCCAGAAGAAGAAACTCCCTTTCACAGGTCCAATTAGTACCTTCTCCATGACAGATCCCCAGAACATTGAGAGGTTCAGTGACTTGCCAGGGTCACGCTTAACACTGAATTCTAGTCTTCCTGGCTTCTAGGCTCTCTCTCCATCCACTACATCCCGCTACCCCTTGGGCTGCCAGAAGATTCTATTTCTGTACCAAGAGCAAGTCAGGTGTTATGAAAGCCTGGCCCGGGATGCAGGTAGCCACTGCTCTGCTACCCATTAGCCCTACAACCTTGGCTGCTCAGAGCCCCAGGTTGCTGTCTACAAATCAGTCCTAAGGGTTTTCGTAATATATGTTTGATGGCATTGGTGTAAGCCTTCAAGCTTCATAGAAATGGGAATCTGAGAAGATTAACTGTAGGAAAGTTTCAAAGGAATTCACCTATTTCATTTGACCTAAAGAGGAAACAGAAAACAAACTTAAGAAATTCCACCCATCTGTGGTATCTGGCTGTTGGCTGTGGGAGTGGAATCCGCCAGCTGTGTGGTTGTTTTCATGGAGGAGAGACCAGGCGCTGCTCATCTCAAGCTCCCCTTGGGGGTCAAGCTCTTTACTCCATTCCAGGAGGACTTCTATCTCCCTCTCTGTCCTTTATTTCCTCCCAACCTTGTGGGTGGCAGCTCTTCCCTGGTTATTCTGGGAGCTAGAGTCAGTGTGGATTTATCCAGCTAGAATCTCACCAGCGTGGGGAGAAGTCCACCTTCTCCCTGCTCTGCCTGTTTGGGGAGCTTTTTGTATTAGCTTCACTGAATGGCGCTAATCTCACCCAAGAGTTTAAGTAAATGGTCTCTGTTCTTGACCAAAGAAACAAAAGGAAGACAAGCAAAACTAGTAACAAATAAATCAAACCAAACCCAGACACCCTGAGGCTGCCTGCCCACAGCTGACTCTCCTAGGCTCAGGTTGCCACAATGACTCTATAGGTGGGCTCCAGACCAGGGTTTGGGGACCAGACTCAGATGCACACACGCAGGGACTTCCCTGGGATTCAGGGAATGTTGCCAAAGCTCCCCATTTTGGTTTCCCTCTGAGATTGCCTTCCACGTGATCCACATGTGTCTTGTGTAAACAGAGTTGTCAGTTTCCTCCCCCCTCCCTAGAACTGCAGCTCCTTGAGGGCAGGGGCTGTTTTTGCCTTCCTTTGCTTCCCTGGCACTTAGTGATCCCCTGCTTGCTGGTTACTCTACTGTCTTGTCTTTAGACTATACTGTCTTGCCTCTGCTGGCCTCTGAACCAGCTCCTCTTCAGAGGCATAAACTTGGCTCTTTGGTCTTGGGAATTAGGCTATAGATCCAGAGTAGACTGTCTCTATGATCGCAGATGCCTTGCCTTCTCCTTTTTCACTTCTTCTCCCCAAAGTCCCCTCTGTCACTGCCACACACACTGGGCCAATCTCTCCTCCCTTTCTTGGTTCCATTTGAATGTTCTTCATTCTATGGCCAGGGAAGACCTCAAATATGGACCTCATGTCTTGTCAAACGGGATACAGGTGCAGCCCACACTATACAACACTGAAAAACAACATGAGCTATGTTTTCAGACTCAGAGAGTTCACATCAATTAAGAGCACAGTCAGCAGAAAGTTCTCTAGATGATAAGTTAGGACACTGAGGTGAGAATCCTGACTCTGCAAGTCCCTTTATCTATATTGGGCCTCATTTTCCTCATCTGTAAAGTGATGCACATGAGATAGGCTTCTCAAGGCCCTCCATAGGTCCAGTTTCTATAATCTGAGGTGCCCCTTTGAAATGGGTTGTGTTCGCAGATTTGGCAGAGTTAGACTGGGTTCCTTGTGTGTGTGTGTGTGTGTGTGTGTGTGTGTATTTTATATGATTCTTTGTAAAATATTTAGAATGTGTGAGGGTTATTTTATTTTTTTTGGCTCAACATTTGCCTACTTGTTTCTTGCCCCCACCATATGGCATATCTACAAAGGGAGAGAATCATCCTAAGTGTTCCCATTTCTCAGATTAGGAATGTCAAGAAGCACCAAGTTCCCTGAGCCCCTTTGGACTCAGAAAAAGCCATGGTTAGCCTCAGAACTTCATGGAGTCCAGTGTTCTGTGGATTGGAGCCAGCGGACAGACATTTATCCAACCTTGTGGACTTAGTCTTGGCTTTGTCATTGGCTTTCTGCTCCTGCTTAAGCAATGAACTTGACCGCCTAAGGGCTTTACCCAACCCACTTAAATTATACTTCCCTCCTAAAGGAACTTAAATGTCCTTCTTCATCTAAGGTTTATTGGGATTTTCATCATGTTCATTAAAATGTTATCCCAGGGCAATCTTGGCTAAAGCTCCCATCCCTTCCCATCTTCCCCCACTCTCCCACCCCTTCTCACCACAAAAGAAAGGGACCTAATTCAGAATGGATTCCTTGTGTCAGTTTCATAATTCATTCCTGACCCAGTCTGCTTTCTAATTTGCAAAAGAAAAATGGTGCTAATATGTCTTTCATGGTTATTTTTTTTTCTTTTGAACTTTTTTTTCAATTAACAAGCATTTATTTCTCCTTGCCATCCCCAAGCCCACATTGAAAGAAGAAGAAAAACACAACTTTTGTAACAAATAGAGTTAATTGAAACCAATTTCTGCATTGGCTATGTCTAAAAACATACCCTGAGCCCATCATATCTCCATCAGGGGGAGTCTCTATGGCATCCTTCACTGCTGATCCTTTGAAATTCCAGTTGATCACTGCAAAGTCTTTCAAAGTCGTTTGTCTTTACAATATTGTTGTTGTATAGGCTTTACTCCTGGCTTGTTACAGTTATGGACCATTGGGTTTTGCTTTGAAATGCCAAAGTACTTCATAAATAACAATGTTTACTGTATTTTGAAATGAGGTATATTCATTATTTAGAAGCGGAAAGAGATGGGGCATCAATAAGCAGTTGGACCCTTGGCCCCAGAGGTCTATTCTCTCTGCTATTTCCTTCATTGCAGTGTTCAGGTTTTTGGTCCTATTTCTTCTGGGAGACCTATGATTTTTATGTTGTCTTTGCATTCTGAGCTAGAGATCAGTACCTTTAGCTGGCATAGGGAATATTTTTTCTTGTATTGTTCTTGTTTTTTGCTCCTCTTCTTCTAGGTTGTCCTTCCCTTCTCTATATTGGCATTTCCAATCTATTATTGTCTTTTATTTCTTTGGCGAGATTTGTCATCAAGGTTTCCAGTTTTTTTCTTCTGCTTGTTTTAGCTGTGAAGGCAGTAAATTCTACTCTTATAATTCTCACTGTTCTTTTTAAACCACTCAAGGACAGTATGTTGTATTTCAATGTTCTTCTCATTCCATAGGGTTCTCTGTCTCATCCACTATAGGATCATATATTTTTTTTAAGTTTTGTCTTTATTCATATATCCCAGAACTCATTGACTAGATCTGTTCTAATATTTTACCTGTTGATTTATCTCTTTATGTTCAAGGTCTTCTGAGATCTTTGGAAATTTCTCTGTTCAACATTGCCATCATATTGATTGGTTTTGTTTGTTTTTCTTTGTCATAAGAGAGGACTCTTTAAGCATATGTGGGGAAGGGAGGGAGAATATTTGAAAATACTTAATATCACAATGAAAGAAAGAAATAAAAGAGTTTTCAAAATCCTTTTTTTATTACAATGAATATAAACATCAAGAAACAAGAATATTTCTTAATTAAAGAATGGAAAAAAAAAAGGAGATTGGATGTGATGCTGTGAAGCTCTACCACGCAGGTCTTTTTGCTTTGTTTTGTTGTAGGTCTAGATTATATTTTATATAAACTCAGAGGTGCTTCTTTTTTGTCCTCTTCTGAGTTGCCTCCTGTTCTCTTTTCAAGACTTTAAAAAAAATGTGCAGTGCCAGCCATCCTTATGGATGGTCAGTTTAGTGGCCTCATTTCCATCTCACTTTTAGACCACTGCAGTGAGTCTTTCCTTATCATGGAATTTCTTGGCAATTCAGCCATGATGGCCTCATTACTGCTCTTCACATGCAACTCTCCATCTCCCATCTCTGTCTCCTCCACCTGGGATTTATTGGGAGTTTCATAAGGTTCATTAGAATGTTGTCCTGGGGCAATTTTGGCTAAGGTTCCCACCCTTTCCCATCTTCCAAAGAAAGGAACCAGATTCTGAATTTTCACCCTCATGCCTGGAGAGCCCTCTCCTTACCTCCACCTCCTGGCTTTGTTGGCTTCCTTCAAGGCTGAGCTCAGATATCATCTATGAGAAAGACCTTTCTCAGTCTCTCCCTCAGCTAGTGCCTCCTATTATACTACATGTATTTTCTCATATGTATTTCCATGACTATTTCAATGTTGTTTCCTCCCACTAGAATGTGAGCTCCTTGAAGGCAGGGACTAATTATTTGTTTTTCCTTTCTATCCTTAGTGCATAGTATAGTGTCTGGCTCATAGTAAGAGCTTAATAATTTTTTGTTGACAGACTGACTGATGGACTGGAATCATCATAAATCATTACATTGGTTTGAGTTATTGTCTTTTTCCAGAATATTTTCCTTATCATATTAATAGTTGTATAAATTCCTCCCAGTTCTGCTCACTTCACTCACCACATGTTTTTACAATTCCTCCCAGGTTCTTTCTAAATTCACCCCTTCCATCATTTTTTTTAATGGAGAAGACATCAATTTTTTCTAAACAATGAATTGAGGAATTCACCCCTCATACATCAAATTGAAAGGAGTCTTGGTGCAAGGTGTGCCCTCAGGGGGATTGGCAAGGACTGATGTCATGTCATTAATGAGTCCCCTTACCTACATGGCATCTTAGTGAGAATTCCCAAATCCTAGAGAACTCTCCATGACCCCTTTTGTTACTAATTAATTTCCAGTAAAAAAAAAAAAATCAAAGGCTCTAGATTCTTTCCTAAGATGGAGATTGTGATGGTGATGGTAGTGGTGGAGTCCCCAGATGCTATCAGCAGCCACAACTAAGTAGCAAAGGACCCATAAGGAGAAAGGGACATGACCCAAGGATATGGCCAAATTTTTATTTTATATAGCAAAATGCCAGGACAGTATAGGCCAAGACAACTGCATTCTCTTAAAGGCTGTCTTTGAAAATTCAAAGTTAGATGTGCCTCACCTGCTGAGCTGTCCATGTTGGTAAGTTTCAGCCCATCCTTGAGCCTCTGGGGCAGAGGAGTCTAGAGATCAGATAGCTTTTGCCTTATTTCACTTGTCTTCAGAGGTCAACGACAGTGTGCCTCCCATGCCCAGCCAGCACAGAGAGTGCACAGTGATCCAAAGGGAGGGCTGTAATTTAGCAGATGATGACAGCTCCCAGGGACCCCATGAGTTTGCAGCAGCACATGTAGCCCTTACCTGGAGCTCATCTGAAGAGTTGCCGGGTGCTATTGAACACAGCGTTCTTGTAGCCGATAATCACACCAAAGATGTAACATGTTCCCAAGCATTGTATTGGAAACACTGACTCTTAGGTGTTCTGGAGCTGAACTGCTGTGGGTGGGCTAGGGGCCTGGGAGGGCCCCTCATCCCTCACATTGGAAAGAAATGAGACTGATTCTCCACCACATCCCACTTGTACTTTGGAAGGTTTCCCAAGTGGCTCTCCTTCTTTGGTTCTGCTGATGGGAACACTGTGACTTTTTCCCATCTCCAGATTTCGCTCTGCCAGTCCTTTCAGACTTGTTAAGGCTGTGGTATGAAGGTGGGGAGCAGAGGCCTCCATTACCTTCTCCTTTGACGTCAGGGAGGGAAGCCATCCCTTGGGGCTCTCCTACATGAAATAGCTCAGCATTTGTATTGCAATTAAAATTCACAAGTATATATTATTAAGCTCTTCTGACTCATCCCATGGCTTCTCCTCAGCTGGAAAACTGCCAGGAAATGTTCTCTCTATGTTTATGAGGAAGACAGCCTGAAGACTAAATCCTCCCCTTTCTAACTTTATGTGTAAGTCTCTGAGCCTTCTTTCCTCACCTGTAAAAATGGAAGCACTAACACCTGTCCTGCTTAGAAGTTGTTTGGAGAACCAAATGAAATAATTTATGTCTTTGAGCCTGGCAGTAGTACTGCTCGAATGTAGTCTACACACATGTAATGTGCGTATAATATGTAGCTAGATCAATTTGAAGTGAGGCACATATGTACGACATTGCTTTTGCTAGGGATGTTCTGGGGGAGGTGCCTGGAGATCACTGACAGAGATGTGAACCCTGGGTGCTTGAAATCTAATGCGGTCTATGCTTGATCCCATCAGAATCCCAGAATCCTAGCATCTCTCATGACCTCATCATTCAATGGAAACCGTTCTCTGCAAGGTTATCATTGATCTCTTAATTGCCAAATCTGACAGGCATTTCTCCCCCTTCTTTTTGACCTCCTAGAAGTCCTCCTGGAGGAGAATTCTCCTCTCTAGGTTTTCATGTCAGTGCTTTGTCCTGGTTCAGGTATGGTTTGGACCACACAGATTCTACAATCCCTTTGGACTCTGAGAGTCCACAAATTAATCCTTAAGTGTCAGGCTAATGATAAATTCCCCTTTGATGAGCCATTTCTCTCTGGATAGAGTGTGGCATGTCTGTTTATACACTAACAGGGTGTTGTGCCTGTTCCCCCCTCAAACAACCATGTCCTCTCAGAGGGTATCACCACTCCCTTAAGTACCTGCTTGTACCCTGGGACTCATCTTGGGCTCTTTCCTTGTCAAGTCTTATCAGTCCTCATCTTTCTCAAACTCTCTGCAGCTTTTGCCCCTGGTAATCTCTCTTCTCAAACTTTTCACATTGTTCTCTCCTGGTTCTCCTCCTACCTGTCCAACAACTCCCTTTCAGCCTCCTTTACTGGTTCCATCCATGTTGTGATGATGAGTCATGGGTGTCGCCCAACCTCAGTCCTGGGCCCTCTTTTCTCTCTGCATTACCTCCATTGGTGAACTCATCAGCTCCCATGGATTCCATCATCTCTATTAGATGAGTCGCAGTTCTATATTTCTAACCCTGGTCTTTCATCTGAGTCCTAATCCTCTGACTGCCTACTAGACATTTTGGGTATTCCATAGGCATCTCAACATCCATTTGTCCAGAGCAGAACTCAGCTTCTTGACCCCTTTTCTGAACTTCTCTGATACTGTAGAGGGTGTCACCATACTGTTTCTTTGTATTCGCAGTGATTAGCACACACCTGGCTCATAATAGGCACTTAATGAAGGTTTGTTATTGTTGTTGGTGCTATTGGAGATATCTCAAGGTGAAAATGGCTGTCTCAGGAGGTAGGGGGCCTCACTGGAGGTCTTTGCTCGAAATGCCACCTGGCCATTTGATGCTATGGAGGGGATATTTGTCTCTGAGGTGGTTAGCTGATAAGCTGTTTTCCAGCTCTGCAATCCTATGATTTTTACATATCTCATGGGAAAGAATTTAGACCCTGGAAAGACAGTAGATTTTTAATAAAGGAGTGGGGTGGGTGGTTCTGGTCTCCAAAGAGTATCTAAGTGTAAACCTTTGGCTAGAAAGCAGGAATCTCTGCTCTGCTGTGTAAGTAACTGGTCCCCCACAAGCCATCTGTCTAACCATCTAGTTCCCCAAGCCTCACTTGGTGAGGCTGCACAGTCAAGCTCATGCTCAGAGTCCCAGCTGCTCTCCAGGGCCACCCTTCCTAAGAAGACACATGGGGAGTCACAGAGAGCAAGCACAGCTAACCTCTTAATAGATTCCTTCCTGACCGACCTGAAAGCCAACCTTTGATACCTCCCCAGAGGCCAATGAAATGTGGAAGGAATCAGTGCCTTGGTGTTCAGGGCAGATCAAAAGAGCCAACTTTAATTGAGTGAGTTTTGTAATAGGACACTGTCCAGGACATTCGCCTGCAATTGGGGTGAAAGGTGCATGACACCTTTTCAGATGGTATATTTGGGACAGCACAAACTTGGCCATCGCAGCATCTGGGTTAGGAAACAGGGTTTGGTTAGAGTTGTTAATATTTTAATGTGAGAAAGACCTTTCCTTCAGTAACAAAAAAATATGTCATGGGGTGAGAGGAGGAAAAATGTAAAGTGAGACAGAAGCAGATGGGATGTGCATTGGGCCAATTCTACTCTGTAAGTCTAAGGGGCAAAATCAATACAAGTAATCAAAGTCAAATCAAAGGGAAATTAGTATTTTGGAAATCTTTTCTTTCCTATTTTTTTTTCCGAAATAAAAAGAGAAAACAAACTTATTCTTCTATTGTTCACTTTTAGGGTCCAGACTGAGATGACTTTCAATCAGGCAGATCCCACCAGACCATAGTAAGGGTTAGAATGGCAGATCTAGGCTCAGACACTTACTCCCTATGTGACCCTGGCCAAGTTCATTTCCCTCTCTAGAACTCAGTTTTTTCACCTGTAAAGTAAAAGGGTTGTCTAGATAAGGTTCCTTCCATCTCTAGAATGTTACTATGATTAATAGGATGTCATGCTAGTGTCCAAAATGTCAGGGGTAGGCTCCATGATCTGCTTAGTCTAGAAAAGCCCAGGAGGTGAGCCTTCCCCAAGGCACCTGAGCAGATGCCCAGTCACCTGCTCGCTGCCCACACCTGGGATTGGCTTCATGTGATGCTAAGTTTAACAGGGTCCTTTGCCAACAGCTTCAGGAGAGGTAAGTGGGACTTTCCCAAGGAAAACCTATTTGGGTACCAAAGGTTCCTGAGCCTATATGTTCTCTTTCTGTGTCTCTCTGTCTCTGTCTGTCTCTCTACACTCTCCTGGCATTTCCACTTTGGGCAAAAAGAGTGGTGGTAACAAGCAGCTCCTAGGGCTTCAGCTTTAACACTGTGGTGTCCAAATGAACCCTGTTCCCAAATAGCCATTGGTCTAACAGGTTGTGCCACCAGCCGGCTCTGGCCACTCCTTCAGAATCTTCTTCCCAAGCAGCTGCAACACCTCTTCCCTTCCCCAGCCTCACGGATGGCTACGGTCATCACCATATTCTTCCAGTTGTTTTTCCAATCTCCAGCCATTGTCTCTTCTGAGCTCGTCTACATATTGGTCTTCCTGGGGCACAGGTGTGAATCATATTACACGCAGGCTCAAACCTGCCCCCCCAAACTCAGCTCCCAGTTGCTCTTCTACCTAAGCACTGGGCCTGGAGTCAGGAAGACCTGAGCTGAAATCCAGCCCAAGACACTTATCTTCTGTGTGACCCTGTACTAGCCACTAGACCTCTGCCTCAGTTTCCTCAACCATAAAATACAATGACTACACCTATGTCCCAGAGTTATTATGAGGATAAAATAAGCCAATATTCATAAGGTACTTTGTAAATCTTAAAATATTATATAAATTCTAGCTATTATTAAATAAGGAAGAAGCTCCTTTGTCTGAAATTCAATGTCCTTCAAATATGATTCCAAATTTCTTGGGACAAGAGGAATGTCCCCTTTTCCATTAACCTTCTCAAACAGCTTTGATAGAAGATTTCTTCCCCATCTAGCCCACTAGGACATTCCTTTTGTATGCCTGATTTAATTCTAATTTTATTTCAATTTTATTTTTATTCTTCACTGTGTCACATAGATGTTTGATCACACTGTGTTAGCCTGGAAGCTCTTTGAAGGCCTGGGCCGGGCATTACTTAGCCACGATGTAGGGCGAGCTTTTTCACCCAACACTCTTCTCACCTTAGCCCTTCTCTCAGCTCCTGAGGCTTTCTCATCCTGGAACGTCTGTTTGCCAAGCCTGTGCCCTTTTCTCATTGGTGGCTTCCTTCCAGGGCTGCCATTATGGGAACAGGCCTGTGACAGCCCTGCTTCATCCCCTCCTGGTTGTGCTTTTGACTCTAGTTTGCTGATGTGCCCCCGCACCAGGACCTTCTCTCTCCCCCTCCCCCTTCTCTGCCTGTTTCCCCTCGTTTGAACATCAGCTCCTTGATGGCAGGCACCCTCTTTCTTTTGGCTTATTTTTTGTGTGTCCTCATCACCTATCACAGTGCCTGGCACACAGTGAACACTTTGTAAATGCTTGAAGCATAATGCCTGCCCTCTTGCCAGCCAGCCTGGAGGGCAGGGACTGACTTTTGCCTTTTTCTATATCCCCAGCACTCACCACAATGCCTGGTACACAGAAGGTGCCTAAAGAATGCTTTGTTATTGACCAAGAAGCCATGTAGCACTGTCCACGTTTGCAGGAGCCTGTGGGCAAATGTCTATGGAGTGAATGACTGAGACGCTGAGAATACTGGAGTTAAAATAAAGTTTCCCTTTATTAGAAGATTCAGATGAAAGCACGAATGTGTTGTACAGTAACAAAACTGAGGGACCCCCCCCAAAAGCTGGAGAAAATGATCAGGGAAATTGCTGACAAGTAATCTGGCCTCCACAGGGGATACACAGGAGAAGAAACCAGGCCTCGCCATGAGTGTTCCTGGAGCAGGTTCTTGGTTCTGTGGGGTAAATACCAGAAATGACTCCCTAGGTCTGGGCTCTTGGCCTTGGCCTGGAATGGCTTGGTGGCTTTTTTCATGAATGGCATCGAAGAGACGAAGTGGATAGTGTGGGACTGAGACCCACGTTCAAATCTTGACTCAAAGACTCCCTGTGCAAGTCCCTTAACATCTCCCTGCCTCTTTCCTCATCTGTAAAATAGTGGCAGGAAGCACACTACGGCCCAGAGTTGTGGAGCTCATATGAGCTAACACGCCTAACAGCACCTCAAGCTCTGGGCTCCAAAGCTTGGAATTCTGCCGAGGAGAGAAAGGAGGGACCCTTGCTGTCTGGGCCTTGACACCCTCAGCACACTGAACAGGAGGGGTTTGGGTGTTTCTTTTGCACACCTGGAGAGCAGGGACTTTTTCTGTTTCTCTTTGTCCTCCTGGCACTGGAGCCCCATGCTGGGGGCACTGAGTAGGTACTTAATACAAATACATGCTTGTGGGATTGGAGGTCAGCTCCCCAGGCCGGGGGCTCCTTGTGAGTTCCCCAGCACATGGAAGGCACTCAGCAGGTGCTTATTGATCGACTGCTCGATTGATTCTCTTGAAAGATGTGCCAACCAGAAGATTGAAGGGTTGTAGACAAAGGGAGGCTTCAGAGACTCATGTTCACGCGTTAATTTATAGCAAGACTCTGTACAAAAATAAAAGGTTCTAATAAGATTAACGTTCTTAAATAAATATTTGATAGGGCACTCTTGGCCATGTTCATAGCTCGTCTTTGGGGTTGATGCCCTGTTCGTGGTTCCACTGTCTGATCATTTCATCTGCCTGCAGACGTTCCTGGAAGAGAGAAAATAGGAACCTCTGTTAGCACCCATCTCAGCATTACCAGCGGCAGTCAATCCCCGAGTCAGGAGGCGTCTGGCACCCCATCAGCTGCTGAGCCACAGAACTGACTGGCTGCTTCTGTCCTCAGCAGGTCCTACCATTTCTGAGGCTGCTATGAGACCACCTTCCTTGCACTGCAAAAGTACGGGGCTATGGCTGCCCAATACTGCATATACAGCAAGGTGCTACACCTGTGATCTCAGGTGATTCGGCTTAAGTGTCTTTGGGGGAGGCTTTTGGGTGGTGGAGAGTGGTGACATGCAAACAAGCGGCATCCTCAAAACAAATGAAGGACGATGCTTGTGTGAATAGGTCAGGCAGGCTACTCCCCAAACACCAATTAAAATGTAAGATGAAATGTCTTCATGAGATGCATTCAGCTGGGTGGGCAGCAGATGGAGTGGGGCCTGGAGTCAGGAGGACCTTACTTCAAATCCAGCTTCCCTTAGCTGGCTGTGTGACCCTGGGCAAGTCACTTCACCTCTGCTTGCCTGGGTGGGGATCATAGCCCCTGCCTCCAAGAGTCACTGTGAGGATTAAATGAGGGGATAATTGTAAAGCTCTCAGCCCAGTGCATGGCACATAGTAGGTGCACAGAAATGTTAGCTGTCATTATGATAATTACTTGATACAGCGGAGGTGCCTGGGAACAATGTGATCCAGGGTTCATTCTAACCCCTCATCCAATTAGCTTCTGTAGCAGTGAGGTGTGTGTATTTATACTATCTGTGTGTAAATATCACATATTTCAATAGGATTTAATAATATCATAATAAATACCATTTAATATGTGTATAGATATGTTACCTAGGTAATTTACATGTGTGTAATATATATGTTTATACCCAGGTATGCACACACATATATCTCTATCTGTCTTGCTATGCCTATGAGTTATCTCGAAACTTTCCTTTTCCATGTTCATCCCAACAGAAAATCTTTCCTCCAAACCAGTGCCCTGAAGTGAGAGGAGACAGAATCAGTGTGGATTGGTAGGAGGGAGATATTCAGGGAAGCCCAACCTGAGCTGGGGAGCATGGAGAGTAAGGTGAGCAGGCTGGGAAGGGGTCTCCAGGGCACCCTGGTAGGCTGGGGATGGGTCTCCAAAGTACACCAGCAGGCCATGGGGAGACTGGTGGTTTCATCCAGAGAAGAGAGAGGGCTTAGTTATATCCAAGTATTCAGGGCTTTGAAGAGAAAAGACAGGTATTCTGGGTGGCCTTGGATGGGGTAACCATCAGCCAGGATGCCAAGTCTCAGTATCCAGGAAAAACAAAGAAAACCTGAACAAACAATGAGCCCCAGTGCAAAGTGAAACAGGTACTCCCAGAGGTAACAAGCCCTCCATCAAGCAGCAGCCAGACAAGCTCACATTAGGTATCTCATGGTGCAGCGTCCCTCTGCTGCAGATAGGACAGGATGCCTCAGAGGTCCCTCCTGACCCCTGGGATCACCTGGGATCACGTGGGATTACCTGGGGCCCTCTCTCTACTAGATCTGGACATTGCAGATAAGCTTGAGGCAGGAGCTGTGGAAATGAGGGTAAAAAGCCTGCCCTAAAGCCTTTCTGACCTTGGACAGCTCACTCTGACCCTCAGTTTCCTCATTTGTAAAATGAGGATGAAAATAGCTCCTTCTGATTTCTGAGGGGTTCGGACCTCATCATCACTGTCATCAAAATCACCACCATATGTAATAGAATAGCCATTGTTTATATGTCACTTTAAGACTTGCAAAGCCCTTAACACATATTTCATTTGATTCCTACAACAGGCCTGGCAAGCAGGCCCCGCTGAGACCACCTCCGATTTCTCCTCTTTTGTTCGTGCCTTGCTGTTTGCAGATGTCTCCTCTGGCAGACGGTGGCCCTCTGGAGAGCAGGGTTTGGGCTTTTGCCCTCTTTGTGTGTCCCCAGTAAATAGTAGGTGCTTAATCAGTGTTTGGTGACTTGACTGGTGTGTTCTCGAGGCTAGACAAATTTGTGACTGGCCTGCTCGAGGAGGCAAAATGTGCCAAAGCCAGTGAGTAACTGATGCACAACTGCTCCATAGGACCAGTTCAAAAAGAAGGGACAGTGCTGTGCATACCTATCCCCAGGGGCTCTACAGTGACGACTCTAAGGAGCATTGCCCACTTCTACCACTAGATGTCACTGCTCCCTGATAAAAGATGGAGGATAGCATTGGGGTCCACTAGCATTTTCTCTCAATGGAGGAAATTCAGATTGCATTGGAACTTGAATTTTATGACTGGAAGAGGAATTTTATTTTTCTGACTTATGATATCATAGGGCAAACGTGCCCGTGAGGATTCTAAAAAGGGAAATTTCAACAGTTCTGTGTTCTCATTCATGTGGACTGTGTCCCCTTCATGGATACAGATTTCCACTCGTCCTGGGATTCAATTTGATCTACCATGCATTTATTAAGCACCTGCTGGATACCAGGCACCATGCTATGCCATGAGGTTCTAATGACAAAAATAAAGCTGTCCTTGCCCTCAAGAAGCTTCCATTTTTCCTTGGGCAGTGAAGAGGGGGAGGGGTATGGGAAACATACATAGTATAAGGCTGGTATGAAGAATGCCAAGAAAAGATCCAGATATGGTGCTATGGGAAAATACTGGTGGAAAACATCTTTATATGGGGCAGGAAGTTCCTGGGGAAAACTTCAGCATATAAATGGTAAGGCCTAGAGGCAGACAGGTGTCTGGAAGGAAAGATGAGGAAGTAGTGCTTTCCAGGTGTGTGTGTGTGTGTGTGTGTGTGTGTGTGTGTGTGAATGCATGAGAGTGTACATGCATTTGTGCGTGTGTGCATGTGTGTGTGTGAATGTGTGTGTGGGGAAGTGAGGGCAACCCATATAAACACATTAGAGGGGACAGGAGATCAGCAAACAGTGAGGGGACTGGTCTGGCTCCAGGGAATGTTTGTGAAGGGGAATAATGATGAATAAGGGGGCAAACATAAATTGGAGCCAGATTATGTTTCTTAAATGGCAGAATTGGGAGCTTATCTCCTTAAGGTAACAAGAAGCCATGGCCGTTTCATGAGCAGAGGACTCATTCTTTAGGAATATTATTTTGGTCACCATGTAGAGGGCAGATTGAACAGAAGACAGCCTGACAGAAAGCGTCGAGTGGCCAGATTTAGCGAGCAGGACAGCAGCCATGTCCTGTTCCAGTGGGGAATCGGCCTCTTTGGCTCATCTTTCTATTCTCAGCGCCTAGCACACACATCCTGGCACATAGTACTTGCTTACGAAATGTTTGTGAGGCTGAATTAGAATCAAGTGAATCCCAGAGCAGAAGCACTTTGGCCATCCTGGTAACACGATCCTCGTGAGGCAAGAAAGTAAGAGAGGCATTTCTACGAAATGTTCCCGTTTCTACTGCATATAAAAGGGGACACTTGTCTCAAGAATTCTCCCAGTTTAGGGATTCTGTAAGATGGGCATGTGAGGAGCAAGTCAGGCCTGCTGCAGACCATTGGGATGTATCGCAAGCGGAACTTACCAACTCCCTGTACAATGGGTCCAAGGTAAACCACAGAGCAACAGCACACCGCTGCCCCTTGGTCACAGCCTTCACCCCATGGGGGTTCTCTCTGCCTGAGGAAAAGCTGACCATACGTCCACACTTTGGTTTGATGGAGGCCTGGAGGAGAAAAAAAAAAGGAAGCAAGCTGTTTTAAGTGGCGGCACATCCCAACCATGAACGATCCCTCCTGGTGCTCCGTTAAACCCCACAACAGTAGGATGTTTGGGTTATGGATGTGAGCACTTTTCTTGGCATCAATCCGTGTGGATGACCAGGTTTATCTGGTCCTTGGAAACTTGAGGAGCTGCTGGGGTCGGGGCATCTCCGCTACTGCCTGGGGGGAAAGAAGAGGCAGATCTTGACTTGCGGCACGCATTGTGATGATTACACGTGAGTTGGCACTAGAGTGAGGTGACTGCACTAAGTTCTCCTAATGAACTGCGTATTGGGAAGGGATGGAATTTTTGCCTGTCTAGTTGCAGTCAAAGGGAATTGCGAGTCACTGGTAGAGGCGAAGTCTATGTTTTAAAGCTTTTTAACACTAGCAGAGTGGCATGCCTCTCTCCCCAGCTGATCCAGTCTTTATCCGTTCCATACAGACTTGTTCCCATGCCTTGCCCGCCCCGCCCCGTGCCCCATTTAGACTGCAGCTACTTAACGGCAAAGACTGTCTTTGTCCCCCCAGGGCTTAGTAAAGTGCTTGGCGCACAGTAGGTGCTTACTAAAGTCTTGTTCACTTACTAGTGTAATGGCAAGAACACTGGGATTAGAGTCATAGGATCTGAGTTTGAATCCTACCCTTGCCACTTACCATCTTGGCTTGCCTTGGGGAAGTCATATCATGGCTCTAAGCCTCAGTTTCTAAATCCATAAAATGAGGCTCTCCAACTAAATGGTCTCAAATGTCTCTCCCAGTTCTAAAAGGCTACACACCTATTGTAACCCTGAGCACACAGTAGGTGCTTAATAAATGTTCATCATTCAGTTGAGTCAACCCAGGACTCAGGTTCTGGACACCAGGCTCACTTCCAACAAAAGTCAGTTGGCCAAGACCACATAGGTGGTAAATGTTTGGGCCAGGATTTGAACCCAGGTATGAGCCATCTCTTCTTCTTCTTCTTCTTCTTTTTTTTGAGAGGCAATTGGGGTTAAGTGACTTGCCCAGAAACACACAGCTAGAGCAATCCTTTCTTCAATTAAATTACGTGATTATCAGTTTTATTTATTTAATACTTTTCAAATAAAACTTCCTGCTATTAAAATGAATGGACATAATGGGAAGTGGCCTCTGGAGAACAGATCAGGGTGAGGAGAATGATTTACACAATGACCACAATAACATGAAAGGAGATGAAATGGAAAGATTTCAGATCACAGCAGGCAGAGTACTGACAGCAGAAGCCTGCTCCCTGCCCCGTTTACAAATGAAGACACTGAGGCAGGAAGGACAGCTGCTAATAACTTGCCCAGCATCACTAGGTAGTGATAATGAGAGGAGGCTTTGGAGACCAGGAATTCTGATCCCGGGTTATTGCTCTTTACAGTGTACCCCAATGCTTGGCCCATGGTAAGCACTGATAAGCACTTGTGGATTGATGAACTCATTAACTGACCATGCCCCTGGGGTGGTGGGCCATAGAGGTCCTGCACTGGTGGCAAAGTGGATAGAGCTCTGTGCCTGGAGTCAGGAAGCCCTGAGCTCAAACGCAGCTTCAGCCATTTACTAGTTGTGTGACCCTAAGCAGGTCAATTCACCTCTGTTTGCCTCAGTTTCCTCAACTGGAAAACAGGGATAGTAATAGCACCTACCTCATAGGGTTGTTACAAGAATCAAATGAAAGTGCAAAATAGATAACTTTGATTACATTAAATTGAAAAGTTTTGGCACAAACAAAGCCAATGCAACCAAGATTAGAAGGAAAGTAGGAAATTGGGACAGAATTTTGACAACCAGTCTCTCTGATAAAGGCCTCATGTCTAAAATATATAGAGAATTAAGTCAAATTTATAAGAATATTCATTCCCCAATTGATAAATGGTCAAATGATATGAACAGGCAGTTCTCAGATGAAGAGATTAAAGCTATCTATAGTCATATGAAAAAATGTTCTAAATCACTATTGATTAGAGAAATGCAAATCAAAACAACTCTGAGGTACCACAACACACCTATCAGATGCCAACATGACAAAACAGGAAAATGATAAATGTTGGAGAAGATGTGGGAAAATTGGAACACTAATGCATTGCTGGTGGAGTTGTGAAACATTTTGAAGAGCAATTTGGAACTATGCTCAAAGGGCTATTAAAATATGCATACTCTTTGACCCAACAATAGCACTTCTAGGGCTGTATCCCACAGAGATCATACAAATGGGAAAAGGACCCATACATACAAAAATATTCACAGCAGCTTTTTTTGTGATGTCCAAGAATTGGAAATTGAGAGGATGCACATCAATTGGGGAATGGCTGAGCAAGTTGTGGCATATCAATGTAATGGAATACTATTGTGCTATAAGAAATGATGAACAGGCTGACTTCAGAAAAACCTGGAAAGACTTATATGGTCTGATGCTGAGTGAAATGAGCAGAACCAAGAGAACATTGTACACAATAACAGCCACCTTGTGCGATGACTAACACTGATAGACTTAGCCCTTCTCAACAATGCAAGGATCTATGACATCTCCAAAGGCTTCATGATGGAAAATGCTATCCACCAAAGAAAAAAACTATGGAGTTTGAATACACATCAAAGCATAGTGTTTGCTCTTTTTTTTTTCTTCTATTGTGTTTTGTTTCCTCTTTCTTGTGGTGCTTCCTATTGGTTCTAATTCTTCCTTATGACATGACTAATGTGAAAATACGTTTAATAGGAATGTATATGTATAGCCTATATGTATAGAAGGCTTCTGCTGTCAGTACTCTGCCTGCTGTGATCTGAAATCTTTCCATTTCATCTCCTTTCATGTTATTGTGGTCATTGTGTAAATCATTCTCCTCACCCTGATCTGTTCTCCAGAGGCCACTTCCCATTATGTCCATTCATTTTAATAGCAGGAAGTTTTATTTGAAAAGTATTAAATAAATAAAACTGATAATCACGTAATTTAATTGAAGAAAGGATTGCTCTAGCTGTGTGTTTCTGGGCAAGTCACTTAACCCCAATTGCCTCTCAAAAAAAAGAAGAAGAAGAAGAAGAAGAGATGGCTCATACCTGGGTTCAAATCCTGGCCCAAACATTTACCACCTATGTGGACTTGGCCAACTGACTTTCCTGCTTTGACACTTGTTGGAAGTGAGCCTGGTGTCCAGAACCTGAGTCCTGGGTTAACACCAATCAACTGAATGATGAACATTTAAACATCTAAAAATCAAAACTTATGGAAGTGATTGTTGCTAAATCAAAATAAATTAATAAAAAAAGAATCAAATGGGATAATATTTGTAAAAAAGCACATAGCACAGTGCCTGGCACATAGTAGGTGCTATATAAATGCTTATTTCCTTATCCCCTCCACCTGAGATATAGAGTGAGGCACAGATACACAGTGGGATGATAATTGTTATTGTTGCGTAAATGTGTCATTTTTTTGCCCCACAAAGGAAGATAATATTGCCTGGAGAAAGTCATTCATAAGTGACAGAAATGAGCTGCCAAATGAATCCTGTCAACACAACTTGGAAAGTAGCAGGGATTGATGCTGAACATGACCACCAATGCTTTGTTGTCTGTAGTAACCTCTGTGCTTTACCAAATTTAGCCTCTAGAGGGAGGAAAAGTGAAGATAATGTTTTGTCATGCCACTGGATTTTCAACTCTAGTCAATTTCAGGAAGACTTTCTTTCTTTCTTTCTTTCTTTCTTTCTTTCTTTCTTTCTTTCTTTCTTTCTTTCTTTCTTTCTTTCTTTTCCTTCCTTCCTTCCTTCCTTCCTTCCTTCCTTCCTTCCTTCCTTCCTTCCTTCCTTCCTTTCTTCCTTTCTTTGTTTCTTCCTTTCTTTCCTCCTTCTTTCCTTTATTTCTTCCCTTCTGTCTTTCTTCCTTTTTGCCTTTCTTCCTTCCTTTCTCTATTCCTTCCATCTGTCCTTCCTTCCATTCTTCCTTCCTTCTTTCTTTTCTTCCTTTCTTCTTTTTCTCCCTCCCTTCCTCTCTCTTTCTTTCTATTTTATATATTATATTATTATATATCGTATTACTATATTATATTATTTATATCATATATGTTATATAAATATATATTTATTTATTTTAGATTTCAAGGCTCCATGATTTATTCTATGAGTCATTGTACTCTCTCCACTAATACTAAATACTAAAGCCTATTAGTCCTTAGGCTTTAGGAGATTGGTTTTTGCGAATTGCTATTGCCCCAAAACAATCATCCTCCGGAGACCAGTTTTCTGGAGTTGGTCTCTTCAAAATTAGCTAGGATGGTTTGTAAACTAACATCTTACCATCCATTACAAGACTTGGAATCAGTCCTTAGCAGGATGATCACAGCTTGTGCTTCATCAGCACCTTTGAGAGCTCAGAGCCCCTTCTACACAAATAGATAGAATGCTAGCCTGAGACTCTCTTGTGTGTACCTCAGAGTGTGTTATCTAACCATTGCTTGAGTTGGGCTATTGAAGAGTGGAGAGGAGGATTTCCTGGCCTTTATCTGCAGAGAGATTCTAGGAGTATCATTATGCTGCCCATAAGGGTGAGAGGCAAATGTTTCCAGAAGTGCTAGCCAGTCCATGGAAGTACTGTTTGGTTAATTTTAACTGATCTCTAGCTATGAAGACAGCAGATATGCTCAGGGATAGATGACTCCCAAAAGCCAACAGTACTCTCCCAACGAAAGGGAAGTATTGCTTCCATCAGGGCCACAAATATAGTGTAAAAGTTATGCCCCAGAAGTCCACATGGCACACTTCGATGGTGCTCTGAGATTGGCTGAATTGGGGTGTGTTCGGAAAATGATGTAGCAGGATGAGTATCAGGCCAAGCATTAGAAGCCCTGAATAATCCCCCAAGCTCTGTTATTAAATAGCTGTGTGACTTTGAGCAAGTCACTTTAATCTCTCTGGGCCTCTATTTCCTATTTGTAAAATGAGGGAGTTGGAAAAAGCGTCAACTAATAGTCAATATGCACTACCCTATTAATCCTTTTTGTTCCAGGCACTGTCCTAGGTGTTGGGGATACCCAAAAAATATGTCCTCAAGCAGCTTACATTCTGTAGGAGACATCTCCAAGGTTCCTTTCCAGCTCCAACCTCAGAGTTCTGAATTCACAGGACTTCTTTCACCCCATAATCAATGCAAGAGATGTAATAGGGCCCCCAAAGAGATGGAAAGAAGCCAAGCTGTGAAGTTCTAGGAAATGGTAGCAGCCGGGCAGAGAATGGGGCATCCAAGAGGAAGGTTACTTACAGTCACAGTTTGGGAATCCATGCTGGTGAAGATGAACTCTCCGCCTTCAAAGTCTTCATTCATATAGAGGATGGCACTGTGAGAAGAAAGACAAAGGCCCTGATGAGGCTGGCTGCCATGATCACCCTTATGCCATTCCTGTGGCCTGGAAAGCCCGTGCAGGTGAGTCATGATCTGCCTAGTGCTACTGAGGGGATCACCACGCCCTGGGATGGAGCTTAGGGCTGTTCCTCAGACCCTCATTGTCCTCATCAGCATTTCAATGCCTTCTTGTTGCCACCTTCTTCATCTGTCACCTCCATTCCACCTTTCAGATCCCAATTGCCTCTCAGCTAGATTCCTACAATAGTATCCTGACTGATCTCCCTGTGTGCCAACAGATCCCCCTTTCATCTTCCAAAGTGATAGATAGACATTAGCCCACACTTCTGGCCATGGTAACCCAACCTCTTCTCAATGAACACCAGTGGCTCCCTGTTACATGCACGGTCAAATATCGAATCCTCTATTTCAGTTTAAAGCCTTCACATCCTGTCCCTTTTCTGCCTTTCTGTCCTTCTTACATTTTATTTCCCTTTGTGTACTCTAAGATTCTGTCACAGGGACCCCCTGGCTGTTCCTCCAAGGTGAGGCTCCATTTCCAATCTCCACGTCTTTGTACTGGCTGCCTCCCATGCCTAGAATGTCCTGCCCCTTCACGTCTATCTCCTGTTTTCCTTGGCTTCCTTCAAGAAGCTGTTTAAGTTCCGTCTTCTGCAGGAGGCCTTTCTGGGGCTCCCCATCACAGGCCCTTACCTCTGAGATTACCCTCCATCCAGTCTGTATTGATCTTGGATATACCTAGTTGTTTGCTGTCTCTCCCATTAGAATGTGAGAGCTTTGAGGGCAGACCCTGTCTTTGACTTTTTTGTATCCTTAGATCCTGGCACAGTGCCTGGTATATAGCAGGTGCTTAATAAATGCTTCTCGACTTAATTTGATCTGATCAGTTTCTTGTGGAAGAAAGAATTGGGGCAAAAATCCCAATAGCTGGAAACAGAGATGATGGAGGAGCCCAGGACCACTCCTGTTTCTGCTCCTGCGCCCTTCCCCCTTCTGATCTCTTATTCTCCATTGTCCAGTGGACTTGGTTTTACCCATGGGTGGGTGGATGAAGGTTAGCCAGCATTCCTTGGTGTCATCCAAACCTCCATGAGAGGAGGATTGAGTGGCAGGTGGAACCTCCCCAGCCTCTGATTCCTAGGGCTCTTTGACAACAGAACATCTGTGCATTTGCCCTTTAATCCCAGGTGGTACCTGTAATCCCTTGCGGCCAAAGGAAACTCCTTCCAACATTCGTTGGTGTCTGAGTCCAAGAAGCAGTTGTCAGCATGGATGGGGTGACTGAGGTCATCCCTATTTTGTGGCTGATCTGCCAGGAGAGGAGACCAAGGAAGAGTGAGACATGGTGCAGTGGGACGGGGCAGCTTTCCCGACAAGCAGAGGGGCTGAGGTGCGGCACGAGATCCTCTCCTTACCTGCTCTCCATCATGTCTCTTGGAATGGGGCAGACAAGAGACCCATTAGAAATGATGAGGGGATGAACCTGGGAGTAGATCTCATGCTGGAAGTCACCACATGGGAAGGATTCCATAGCTGATGACATTTCACACCCACCAAGAAAGAGGCCATATCATTTGCTTTGCAAAGACAATGACTGTTTAAGTTCTGTGGGTGGCGAGGACAATCGAGGTGTCTCTGCCTTTACAGGAGTCATTCTCTCCTCCTTCCCAGCATCCAACAAGGGAGCTGTTCGTAGGTCCTTTCATGTTAGAGGGAACCACTGCCTAGTTAGCCAACAACATCTATTAAGTGCCTGCTGTATGACAGGTACTAGCAATGCAAAAAAAGGCAAAGTCATGATGTGTGCATTTGTTAAATTTGCTGGCTTTCTGAAAGAGGGAATACAGGGCCGGTGGTGAGGGGAGGTTTGGTGATGTAAGAAAAGAAAGGGCATCAGTAAAAACTTGTGGACAAAGAAAAAGTAAGCCTTCAAGGAGCTCACATTCTAATAAGCAAGACAACATGTGAGGAATTATGTACATATGAGATACAATCAGTGCGATAGGATGTAACCCCAGAGAGAAGCCACAGGGGCCATAGGAGTGACGGTGGAGGCTAAGTCTTTTTTTTTTTTTTTTTGCTTTTTGCGTTTTACTAGGCAATCGGGATTAAGTGACCGACTTGCCTATGGTCACACAGCTAATAAGTGAAGCTGAGTCTTAAAAGAGTCCAGGGAAGCCAGAAGACAGAGGGGAGGAAGAAGAATATTCCAGGTACAGGGGTGGGGGGTGGACAACCACTTCAAATGGCTGGAAGATGCTGTGTCCTGGGTGAGGGAGAGCAAGGAGGTCAGTGTCACCCAATCAGAGTTCACGTAGGGGAATAAGGTGGAAGAGGACCAGAAAGGCTTGGAATGCCAAACTAAGGATCTGATCATGAAGGCAATAGCTTAGACAGTGTCTAGCTCAGAGTAAGGCCTGAATAAATGCTTGTTGACCTACCCACTAATCAGGAGCTAAGGGAGTGTACTGAGTAGTGAGGGGGACACAGTCAGAGCTGGGCTTTAGGAAAACCACTTTGGCAGCCACATGGAGAACAGATTGGAGTGAGCAGAGAATGGTGGCGTGGAGAGGAAACAGAAGGTTGTTGTACTAGCCCAGGTGAGAGGTGAGGAGGACCAGGAGCAGGATGGGGGCAGTGTGAAGGGGCCTTAGGTGAGAGGGGTGGTGAAGGTGATGAGGGGTAACATTTCTATGTACCAGGCATTGTGCTAAGCCTTTACACTGACAACCCTGAGAGGTAGGTGCTATTACTATGCTACCTATTTTACAGGTGAGGAAACTGAGGCAAATAGCAGTGGATTAACTTGCTCAGGGCCACACAACTCATGTCTGAGGCCAGATTTGAACTCATGTCTTCCTAACTTGAGGAGTGGCACTCCATCCACTGTGTCACCTACCTGACGATTGATTAACTACATGGAGTGAATGTGAGTGAGGCCTGAAGGAGGAGACCAAGGTTTTGAGCCAGGGTGACTGGCAAGATGCTGCCTTTGTAAGAAATAAGGAAGTGCAGAAGGGAAGGAGAGCTTGAGCTGGGCAGAGGGAAGGTCAGTAATGAGTTCTGTTTGGCCTTTGAATTGGAAATGCCTAAAGGACATCCACTTTCAGATATTGAAGAGGCAACTGGAAATATGGGACTGGAGGACAGAAGAGAGACTAGGCCTGGCTCAATAGGCCTAACACCTGATTAGAGATGATCATGGAGGTCATGGGAGATGATGAGATCACCAAGTGAGAGAAGCCAGAGATAAGAGAAGAAGACTGGAGGATACTCACTGTCAGTGGGCATGACTTGGGCAAAGATTCAGCAAAGAAATCTGAGAAGCAGGGGTCTGACAAGAAGGAAGAGAATCACAGAGAGCGGTAGGATCCCAGAAATGGAGAGGAGAGAGTGTCTAGGAAGAAATGATGACTTGCATTGACAAAGGCTTCAGAGATGTCCAGAAGGATTAAGAGGGAGAAAAGGCCATGGGGTTTGGCAGTTAGGAGATCATCCATGCCTTTGGAGAAGATAATCTCTGTCTGGCCAGAAGTCAGATTGCAAGGGTTCAGGAGGCAGGAGAGGAGAGGAAGTGGAGGCAATAAGTAAAGATGATTTTCTCAAGGAGTTTAGCCAAGAAAAAAGGGAAAGTTTGAGAATGATAGCCAAAGGGCAATTGTTGAATCAAATGGAGTATTTTTAAGGCAAATGGGAGACACGGGTGTGTTTGTAGGCAGCAGGGAACAAGCCAGGGCCATATAAAGAGAAAGACTGTGAGAAACAGTGGGGACCAGAAAGGGGAGAGAGAATCAGCTGGAGAAGACAGGAACAGAGGTCCATACAAGTGGGTGCCTTGGCCAGAAGAACAGCTACTTCACAAGAGAAAGAGGTGAAAGAGGAGATAGCGGCACAAAGCACCTGAGTGGTGTGAATTAAGGGGAGGAAAGGAGAGGGGCCCCTCAGCAAATGGCCTCAAATATTTCATTGAAGTATGAGGTGAGGTCTTCAACTGAGAAGGCGAGGGGGGGGAAGGGTACTGGGAGTGCAGGGTGGGGAGTCTAGGGCAGGGGTGAAAAGGTTGGGAAAAGCCACTGTGGTGACAGGGAGAGTATATCCATCAGAGAATAGCCTGGGTGCAGTGAGAACCCAGAGGGACCATGGACCATAAATTTGTAGCAGGTACACACAGAAGCCCCAAGATTTGCTCTACCTTCATTCAGTGGTCAGTGGGTAGAAATGAAGCGAGTGGAAGTTGGGAATGATTCAAAATCATGGCTTAGATAAGGGAAACAGGAATGCAAGTGGAGAGCACAGCAGAGAGTTGAATATACTGGCCAAGGGGGTTGAGATAGAGAAGGGAAGAGGGTATAGCCAGAGCAGGGGTGAAGGCCTGGGAAATAACTGAGGACAGAGGGACTGGAGGTCTCAGCAAGGACAAAGAACAGGGTTAGAGGTTATAAAGCAGAGAGAAAGATGGTCCATTAAGAGATTATGATTAAATAAAGAGATTTAGGAGTTCACTCACAAAATCCATTTGGGAAACACACAGGAAGGAAGAAATGTCCCAGCTGGTGCTTTGAACCTTGTTTAACAAAAATGAAAAGTGGGAAAAAGGGGAAAATCGTGCTCAGGACAAATCATTCACTTTAATGACTTCTGAGCTCTAGAAAACCTTCCTCTAGTTTGTTTTTCACAGTTTATTCTCCAAGACATTTTCATTGAATTTAGTAGGGAAACCACTGGGGTTTGGCCCCAATGACTCACCTGACAGAGGCGTTCGACAAACCAGGTGAGTGAAGGAGAAGTAGAGGGTAGAGTTCAGCATGAAGTAAGACTGGACGATTTTGCGGGCCTTTTCACTGACATCGTAGAACAGCCTCGCGCTCTTCAAGGGTACTCGGCCTTCATAGCCAAACTGAAGAGAAAGAAGAAACCACTGAGCTGCCCGGAAAGAAGAGAATCTAAGTGAAGATCTGGCACCAAGCAGGGATTTTGAGCTGCGAGGGCCTCTGGAAGTCATCTAGCACACCCCCTTCCTTTGACAGATGAGAAACGCCCAGGCCAGGGATATCGTATGACTCACTCACAATTAACACAGGGAGCTGGAATTCGAACCCTGGCTTCTGACTGTAAATCCTCCTCTTGCCTCTCATAATCTTGTTAGATAAATGTTAGGTAAGGGAATGTTTCCTGTGTTCTAGGCTCGATGTATCCATTTATAAACTGAGGGGAACATTACTGGCTCATGGAGTTTGGGGGTTCTCAGGGAACCATTTGAAGAGACAACCAAGAAGGCCTCATAGGTGGTGAAATCTTGAAGAGAAACTACTTTGGTGTCTGAAATCCCAGGCCTGGGGCAAGAATATTGTAGTGATGCTGATTGAGGGGGACCCTGGATCCCCAGGAAGGTCCTGGACCCCAGAAGTTACTGAACACTGAACATCTACCACGTTGACGTGCCCTGGCCTGAGAGCATGTCTATGGCTACGTGTGTGAACATTACCAGAATATTATTATGAAAAATAACAATAATTAACATTTACAAAGTGCTTTAAGGTTTGTAAAACAGTTTACGTATATTGCCAGATCCTCATGTCAAGCTTATGAAGTACAATCTATTATCTCCAATTTACGGATGAAGAAATTGAGGCCCAGGGAGGTTAAGCAGCTTGCCGAGAGCCAAACTTGTAGTAAGTATGTGAGGCAGGATTTTAACTCAGCTGACCCAGCATTTGGTCAATGATACTACTTGGACACCTCCTGAAAAATGACCAGAGAATGTTGTCTTCACCAAGGCCATGTTTCTCAGATGTCCCATCCACTGGATGATCCTTAGGAATCTCAGCTGAATACTGAATACTTTACCTTGAGGGCTCTTAGGATGGTGGCACCTTCAAATTTCTCATTGGGAGTGAGGGGTGAAACTTCCCCTTGGTACCCACTGCCAGCAAGCATTATTCTCTGAAAGCAAAACACAGAGACAGAGCCACATTAGGGCGAGTGACGATGCTATCTCACATGGGCACGGCTTTCTCTTTCCCATATGTTGCCCTTTAAATCTTCACTGAACTGCCGGGGAGGTAGGTGAGTGGGACTGGGGCTCCTTCACCAGAAGTCATGGCCCAATCTCCCCACTCAAAGACCACTCAGCCCCAAAGACTCCAAGAGAATCACAGAATGTCAGCATTGGAAGGCATCTCCATTGGCACCCAACCTCTACCATATCAGACAAGGGGTCCCCTCTACCAAATATTATGTTCTGTCTCTGCTTGAAGACCACCAGTAAGGGAGGGTCCATTATACATTGGGATGGCACTTATATTTGAGAGGATTTTCCTTATGTGAAGGTTCAATCCAATTTTGGGAAAGTTTCACCCACTATACCTAGTCCTCCCCTCTAAGGTCAAGTGGAATTCTTCTGCCTTTTGAATCCCCAAAGATGTCAGTCACCCTTTTGCTTTCTAGCCTCTGCCCCTTCTTCTTCAGGCTTCAAGGGTCCTCACATGACAAAGACCTTCACCATCCTGGTCACTTTCCTTCTGGCTTATGATGGCCTCTAGAACTGAACACAAAGCACTCCCCTGACCTTTCATCCCCAAGTGGTGCCAGCTAACCTGCCCTAGCCCTGAAGGAGCCACAAGCTGAGGGAGGAAAGCAAGAAAAAAGAGGAGCTCCCTCCACTCAGCCCAGACACCAAGCAGACACCCTGCTGCCCTCCTCGGCACTTACACTGGTCATGCTTTGGAGCTCTCTGCATTCCTCCTCCGACAAGACATTATCGAGCAGCATCCTCTGGGTTCCGTTCAGCTGTTCTGAGTTATAAACAAACTTCACGTGGCTGTAGAGCAGCGGCCCCCCTGCAGGGACAGACAGTTGTTGAGCAAGCCCAGAGCAGAGGGCCAGGGGCCTGGAAGCACAGTTAGAGTCTGTGTGGGGCTGGGGTGTGTGGGAAAAGAAGCAGGGGAAGGGATCAGCTTCTCCTTCCAAATCAGAGAAGGCCTAGATTAATAACCACATGGAATTGGAAAGGAGCTCAGAGTGCATCTGCTCAACCTCATAACTTAGCATGCATCTGATCTATAATCCCTCTAGACCAGGGGTTTTTAACCCTTCTGGTGTCATGGACTCCTCTGGAGTCTGGTGAAGCCTGCAGACCCACTCAGAATACTTTGTTTACATATGTCAAATAAAATACACAAGATTGCAGAGAAGACCAATTATTCTGGAATAGTTATCAAAGTACTGAAAAACAAACAAAAAACCCAATCACAAGCAAAGTCATGGACCCCCAGGTCAAGAATCTGCATGGTGTAGAGGACAGAATCCTGGTCTTGAAATCAGGAAGACCTCAGTTTGAATCTCCCCTTAGACTGTTATGAGCTGTGAGATCCTGGCCACATGACCTCACCTTTCTGCCTCAGTTTCTTCATCTGTAAGATGGCGACAATGATACCACCTACCTCACAGCAGTGTTGTGAGGATCAAATGAAAATAACATGCAGAAGGCGCTTTGGAAACATTAAAATGCCACAGGAATGCTAACTATTACTTTGGTTGTTTCTATAGGAGGGAGCTTACTAGTGGAAGCAAATTCTATTCTTGGATAACTTACCTGGTGGGAAGTTTTCTCTTAAGCTGAAACAAAATGGCTTTGTTTTTCCGCTTCCATCCATCCATCCCACAAACATTTGTTAAGCACGCATTTCATCCAAGGCACAGAGGACAGAAAGGCAAAACCAAAGCATTTTTATCCTCAGTGACCTTAGCTTCTCCCCATGGCTTCTTGTCTACATTTCTAGGGCCCCACCTCATCGGGCTCAGATTGACCTTGGCCAGCTGATGAAATTGCTCCCAGGCTGACAAAACCATTAGGAAGAAACTAGTCTCATTAGTTCTCCTTGCGTTTCCTGATCAAGGCTTCGTTGGCTCATCACGGTGATCGGCCTCTGCCCCCATCCCTGCCTCAGTATGCCCAGTCTTGTCTCAACTTCCCATTAATGGCTGCTTTCATGCTTGGTGATACTTTCTAGGTCTTCTGGCTTTCCCAGCTCAAACCCTTGGCTCCCTGTGTGATAACGGCTTCCTTTAAGCTGATTTAACTTTGTTTTCCAGCTTTTCTCCTTTTTTGGGGCCACATATGACCCTGCCTTCCAGACCATCCACTTTTAACATTGGCAGCCCTGCCCTTTCCTCCAACCCAAGGATCTGGCTCAACCCATCTGCTCTCTCTACCTAATGCCAGCCCTTCGGGAGACTAAAAGCATCTGTGATTGTCTCCATGACCATCTCTATGGAGACAAGCATCTCTCAAAGGCTCTACCCATTTGTTAGTATAAAGAATGAGGAATTTCCTTGAATGTCTGCCTTGGCATTGCCCAACCTGCCTTCCCAGAGTCATTGGCAGTGCTCTTTCTCCTGTACACTGTGATCCTGCCAACGTGGCTCCCCTCTGCCCCTCACACATGATGCTGTCTTGCCTTGAATGAACTCCCCACTCATCTCATCTCCAAGTCCTTCTCTTCCTTCAAGACCCAGCTTAGAAGCCTTCTTCTCCAAAAAGCCTTGATGAGCTTCCCCCTGCTAGCCCCCCCCAACAACCTGTACTGAGCTACTTTATTTATATTTATTCTGCATATATGTATGCATATGTACACACACACACACACACACACACACACACACACACAGCCCTGTTGTCCATGGCTCCCTCAATACAAAAGCCTGCCTTTGTTGAACATCCCCAGAGGCACAGATGATACCCTGAAAAACGGTAGTGACATCTCAACACGGTTCAATACATGGGATATAGATAGGCACGCACGTATACTCCCACACATGCACCCAGGCACGCGCCTCACACATTCTGAGGACTGCTCTGGAAGGAGGGCCAGAGCAAGCAGACAGAGACGAACTGAGGAATGAAAACAAGGAGGCCATCCAATGAGCTGTGGTTGGTGGGGATAGTTTGGTCATGGAGCTGCCGCTGTCCAGCTCAGGCAGAGCAGCCTTGTGTCATGCTCAAGGTATGCGCCTGGCCCTGCGTCTGCTGAACTGCTAGTCTCAGTATCAGGGAAGGGAGCAGAGGAGGGAAGTCGTCCCTGTAATGTGGCTTGGCCAGGCCCAGGGCTGCTATGCCAAGTTGGGCTACCAAAAGGCTGAGCAAACACTGCTTCCAGTGAAAGCAAAGGATGGAAAGCAGAGAGAGAGGGTGGGAATCCAGAAAAGAGGCAGCTGAGTATCTGCCCACAATGCCTCCCGTCCAGAGACGAGGGAGACTGACAGCTAAGATCCATGATGCCTCTCATCTAGAGATGAGGGAAACTGACATTATCTGCAAGAGACGATGGGAGAGATGGCTCTGGACCAGTAGAGTCCCCAGCCACAGAAAGCTGGAGAATAGTCACCCGGTCCAAGCCTTTTACTATCCCTCCTTGGCGTTAAGCCAGCAGCAGGAGTGACAAAGCAGCATTGCCAGGCTCCCCATCGGGGAAGGCTTGATGAGACCAGCTTCTGGTGTAGCCCCAGGTCTGAAGAGCTGGAAAGGTGGGCCTTGCCTGAGCACGAAGGGTTTCCCTCCTTCCCACCAACTCTGCCCCTCCTGTCCCCTGCACTGTCCCCACAATGGCACCAGAGGCTCTGGTAATTAATGCTGGGCTTTGGAATTTGGCAGCTTCTCTGGGGCTGCCCAAACCTTTACAGAAAAGTGCTGATTTGGCCACTACTTCCTGGGTGGTTTTTTTTCCCCATTTGGACAAAGTCACTGACCTCTGGATGACCACAACTTCAGGGAGGAAGCGGAGGCCCAGCTGGCTTGTGGCTGAGAATGAGCATAGCCAGAGGCTCAGGGGACTGGGAGATATTATACATTCTGATGCCTCCACCTTCCTCAGAGGAAGGGAAGAGCCAGGAAATCAGGGGAGCGGCAGGCCTCCCATTTGTAGAGGTCCAGGACAAGGTTCTACCCTGAACCTGGTGCCAAAGGCCAAGGTAGGAACTAAAAGTCCTGTGTTATCTAAGGGCCACAAAAACCGGTGAGGAAGCAAGCTTTGCATCATAGATGTTATTTTTTTATTCTTCCAGGATAGACATATCTGTCCATTCTTCTAAGCCAAGAAGAGCTTGTAGGCCCCCTAGCCCAGTGAAACCCACTTTCTACGGCAATTCATCTCAGCATTTTAGTCCACTGCATACCATACAGTAGGTGCTTAATAGAAGCCTGCTGACTTGACCAGGCTTTAGCCTGCCAGTCAAGGCCCTTCGTTGTCTCCAGCGTCCTTTGCTATAATCGCAGCTCGCGCTCGAATGGGACTTCACGCGCTTAAGAGCCACTGTTGTCCCGACATCTTGATGAAAAATTATCTTTCTCATTCTGAGGCTTAGAGACTTGAAACGCCTGCTCATGGTCACATGACTAGTGAGTCTCAGAGTCGGGATAGGACTCCTTGTCTTCTGATGCAGAGGCACTGGGTTCAAGTCCTGCTCCTGAGGCTTGCTACCTATGTGATCTTGGGCGAGTCACATCACCTGCTTGGGCCTCAGTTTCCACATCTTTAAAATTAGTGGCCTCCCAGGTCCCTAGAGTGCCCAGTGTCTCCCAAGATCCCTCAGCATGAAATGCCTTGTTGACACCTGTCATGCTTCTGCCCACCTCCACACATTGGCTTATGTGGCATGTGCTCCTCCCTCCCCTCTGACAATCCCACCTGCTCCAAGGCCCAGCTCCAATCCCACTTCCTTCAAAAAGCTTTCCTCGACTAGCCCTACACCCAGGCTGGCTGTGGACAAGGTAGGCCTGGGCATGAGGGCACAGAGTCTGACCTTGGATGCCACCCTTCTAGGGACTTCGATTTCAGAGGCAAAGGCCTGAGCAGTGGCTGCAGAACTCTGGGAAAGCCACTGACCCTTGCGAAACCTGTTTCCTCATCTGTATAGTGGGGATACCAATACCTGTTCTGCCTGGCCCAAAGGGCTGCTGTCACAACAGTGCTTTGTAAACCTTCACGAAAAGGGCCTGCTCTCCACATGACCCCACAGAGCTTGCTGGAATGCACCAGGTCCTGGTGGGACCTCTGAGTTAGTGGCCATCCGTCTGCTCCTGACATCTAGCATTGTTTCTCTCCTCCCAATTCTGTAACTCTTGCTTGATCTGTAGTGTGCCACTAATGTTGCCAAGCTGGTATGTGGCTGTCAAAGTTAAGGGACCCTGACACAGAAAACCTAAACAGGTTTCAGAGAAGCTGGACCGGCGCATTCCCGGAAGTAAATGGGGTGGAGGGAGCACCGAGCCTCCGAGCCTGACCAGCCTTGGGGAGGGGTCAGAAATCTCCCAGAGGATGCATAGAAGGGGGAGGCAGACACACAGCTAAGGGACATCAGCTGTCCCAGCTCAGTGAGGGTCTGATGCCTGTGGGACCCTCGGACCCCAAGGGAGGGAGCTTCTCAGAAGATCATACCCCAACCTGAAGAGCCCAGCCCCCCTATTTCACAGAGGAGGAAACTGAGTCTGATGAAGACAAATTAAAGACCTGCCCAGGGTCACAGTCAGAGTGTTTGAGGCCGGCTTTGGACTCTGGCCTTCCTGATTCTACACCTGGCACCATCAGAGCAAAGGTCTAATAGGGAACTGGGCTCAGGGAGGCTCCCCAGGAATGCAGGGGTTCAGAATGAGGCCATGGGGAGGCGGGGCAGCCTCAGGTGTACCTGCCCGCCTCAGGGTGTGGATTCCCTTCTTTCTCTACATTCCAACCAGGCTGGATGAGGATGAGAGAGTCTGCAATCCTACCCTGAAGTCTCTTACCTCCCTGCAGTTGCCCCTCTCAGACTGGGACATACCTTCCTCCTCATTTCTGCCTGTTGAAATTCTTCCCTTCGAGTCTCAGTTCAGGTGCTGCCTCTTCCATGAAGCCCTCCCCGATTCCCTCAACTGAAAGTATCTTCTCCCTTTTCAATTCTCTCTAGAGAACTTTGCCTCCTATGTCTTTCTTTCCCCCGACAGTTGCTCCCTCGTATTCATCTTGTCCTGGGCAGGCTTCATCCCACCTGGCTGCTGGGAGCCCTTTGGGGGAAGGTGTTTCGTTCTGTGCATCACCAGGGTCCCGGCACTGAGCGCCCTTCTGGTGAACAGCAGCTGATGCCCGCACTTACCCTCTCGAAGGTCCCGCTCCAGCCTAGGCACGGGCTGCTTCCCCACAGACTGCTCAGGAGCCTCGGTCATCCTGCTTCCCATCTCTGAAAGGACCCTGTGCCCAAAGGGAGAGGAAGCTTGCATCTCATTGAATGGGGTGGGGGAAGAGGAAGGGGCAGATATGCAGAGGGGGTGGATTGTCCTTATGAAGAAGCTATGCTTGGGTTTGGGATCTGAGCGCAGGACAGAGCCATGAGCAATGACATCAGCCCTCCAGGATGCCAAAATGGCAGCCCTTCATTGCTGCTGGTGTATGTCTGAATACCCGCAGCCAGCCACCAGAATGAGCCCATTCGAACTGCTCTGGGCTGGTCCTGACTACCTTGTGGGACATGTCAAAGCTGTTGCTCCACTGGCAGGGCCAGCATCACCTCCATGTCATGATCGGGCTCACGCTGTTATTGTTTCCAAAAATGCATAAATGCAACTCGATTTTCCCACTGACACAAAACTCTACTTTAGAGTCTCCATTAGTTGGAGCTTTAGGCCTCTCTGCTCCTGAGAACACTCTCCACTCACTTTCTTTTTCAAGGAATTCATGAAACTAAATCCTCAAAGGTAGTATGGGGAATTATCATTTAAAAGGAGAAAGCATCATTTAAAAATTTAGAGGGGTCTATGGGAATAAATTTATTTATAACTCCCTAAGTGATTTAATTTGTGGCTTCTGATTTCCGGAACCTCATTTTTCTTAAGATGGGGGCATGCCTGCAAGCCCTTTCCACTCTCTGCCACTCTCCAGCCCCACCAAGATGCACTTCATATGCCAAGTAAATGACTCACTGAGGCTCTTCCTGTCGTCCTCCACCGTGGGTCCAGTAATTCTGGCGTAAAGGGAGAATAAGGAAAACAAACCACTTTGTAACTTTATCTTTAACACACGTTCCTTAAAAAAATGAGGGGCACACCTGGGCACACCTGTGATTACATTGATATGGGGAGCTCCCAGTGAGCAAATTCCCTCTGTCCTTGCCTATTGGTAAATGTCCAGCACTTACAGTCTCACAGAGTTGCCACGGCACTGAAGGTGTACATCGCTTCTCTTGGGTCATGTTGTATGTGTCAGGGGTGAGACTTGAACTCAGGTCTTTAAGACAATAAGGTCAGCTCTGTATTCTCAACCACATTCTGTCTCTCTTTTGCAAAGATCAGAAACTAAGAAACTGAATTCTGAATAGCTCATGAAGCCAGATGTTAAAATGGGCCCAGAGACTGGAAGTTGTTTTTGCCATGGAGGCTGTGACCAGGACCAAAGACAGTCAGGTACTGTGGCCAGTGAAGCACCAGGGCACTTGGTGTCATCTCAGTGATGGCACGAGTGAGGGGACAAAGTGGAAGGCACAAAGAGAAGCAAGCTAGCTTTGTCACCACCCAGGGTTTCATGAACTCAGCATTTCTCCTGTAACAACCTTCAGGACCAAATGCCTAGGGAGGTGTCATGGACCAAGGCTCAGACCAGAGGACCTCAGAGATAACTTCCACCCTATGGAGCTCTGGTACCAGGAGATGGCACCATGGGAACACCAGTGACCTGGGATCCTGGAGATCCATATGAGTCTTGGATCTGAAACTAGGATGTGACCTTGGACAAGTCACTCCACCTCTCTGAAAGCTATTGGATGATCACAAACTTCCCTTTAAGCTCCAAAGCCCAGGAATGCTCCCATTTTGTATACATAAAGAAACGATGGCAAAACAAAGAGAAACTAATTATCTCTCCCCATAAACAGTGAGGAAGACAAATGACTTTTTTTTTACCTGTTCAGTGTAGGGAATGCCTAGGTGGACCACAGCTGACGTGATAAGCTCAGATTCAAGTCTATGCCGTTTCATAAATATTGTAGCATCCTAAAAACAAAACAAAACAAATCAAAAACAAAGAAACAAAAAGGCAGGGCATGTGAATGTCAACATTTGGTAAGGTGTAAGGTGAATTTTCCAATGGCCAGGACAAACAGAATTTATTCAAATAAAGAACAATGTGTGTGCATGTGTGTGTGTGTGTGTGTGTGTGTGTGTGTGTGTGTGTGTGCGTGTGTGTGTTTTAAGCCATCTGTCCTAAAAATGCACCTCTTCCTTGCCTTGTTTTGACAAAGCAAGACTTAGCAGAGATAATGTAGCTTCCACACAGTAGAAGGGGGTCAGCCTGACTTTGATATCGTCCAAGACCTGTGATGTCACTGCTCTGAAGACTGCCCACCCCCCAGGCCAATTGCAGCCCTGTAGACCTGAGGACTTTCTGAGACCAAGACACCTATCTCCTTGTGACTCCGCCGACAGGTGGAAGGAGCCTGTCCAAACTTGGCTAGGCATGCCTTGGGAAGGTGGAATTTCTAGGCATTAACATGATGTGCATTTATGAAAAACAAAACCATAAAGTGACCTTTTCTGTACCTGCCTTGTATGTCAGGTGATAGCATCATTTAGAACTGTGCAGGACCTCAGAGTCCAATTCATCATTTTATAGATGAAGAGACTGAGGTCAAGAGAGGTTAAATGATTTACCAAGGATAATGGATAAAGGAAGTGACTGAGGCAGGATTTGAACTCAGGTCTTCCTGACTCCAAGCCTAGCACCCTCTCCACTGGGCCACCTTGGTGCCAGTTTCCATGATGACAATGTAGATGATCAAACTGTTGTTGATGTGACAACACAGATCCAAACCACAGCACATGCAATGATGGGCCCATGGCCAATGGAAGCATTGGACTCACCTCCCTAGGTTTGATGGTTTGGGGGTCCATGCTCTCTTCTAACACACTCTCATAGTACTTCACATTGTCCTGCACATCCTCATCATCCGGGTGAAATAGGAGGTAGGCCCTGGCACACTCCAGGGCTTTCACATAGTTGCCAACTGGGGAAAAGCAGAAAGGTGTGGTATTAGAGCCAACTGGAATTGACCCAATGAGTCCAGGAGAAACTTTGAAACAGGCAGGAAAGACAGAGAGACAATGACAATCATTGAGAAAACGGGATGAGGACAGAGGTCGAGAAATACCAGGTATAATGAGAGCATCCACTGGCTTCCTAGGTGGGGTCTTTTCTCCAGATCTCTCCCCCGTCTCCCAGCTGTTGGGGCTTCCACCTTCATGGAATTATACCGTGTTTGGAGGTCCACGTAGATTGTTATTTGCATGTCATATCCCCCATTAGACTGGGAACTCCTTGAGATCAGCGAACATGTTTTTGCCTTTCTTTGCATCCCAGCACTTGGCACAGGACCAGGCAAATTCAGTCAACAAGTATGTATTAAGCCCTTACTAGTGTCCCACAGCATTAAGTGCCGGGAGCCTATAGCATAACTGGAGGTAAGATACAGAGAGGTGGGGACCTAGAAAGGCCTCCTGAAGAAGGTGAGATGCGACCTGAGTGCAGAATGAAGGTAGGGAAACAGAGGCAGGAGGGAAGGCAGAGCACTCCAGGCAGTGCAGATGCCAGAGCTGGGGGATGCAGTGGTGATTTCTGGGAACCCCAAGTGAGTCAGGGTGGCTAGATCATAGCGCATGGGGAGGGAGTGGGAACGAGAAGACTGGAAAGGGTAAGAGGGGCCAGTTCATAAAAAAGCTTTAAATACCGAACAAAAGGTCACATGTTTGGTGTTATTGGTAAGGGGTTCACTGGACCTCTACAAGCTGGGGATGGCGAAGGGTTAAGGGACAAGACGAGCTCAGACTCATGTATTAGAAAAGTCACCCTTGGAACCAAACAAAGATTAGATTGTGGTGGGAAGGGACTTGCGGTGTGGGACTAGAGAGAAGGCTATTGTTGTACACGGAGAGAGAGTCAGGAGGGTATGAAGGATGGCGAGGTTGCCCAAGGAGAGAGGAGAACAAATGTATGCATATAAGAAATGTTGTGAAGGGGGTGGGGCATTGCAAGATCTGGCAAGTGATCGAAGGTATGGGATGACTGGAAAGGTGACAGTGAGGTCATGAGCCTGGTGACCTGGAGGATGGTGGTGCTTTCAACAATAACAGTAACATTCAGAAGAAAGGATGGCATGAGGGAAAGAATGTCTCTTTTGTACGTGTTCAGTTTGTGAGACATCCATTCCAAAAAAGCAGTTGGTAACGCGATACTCAAGAAAGGGAGAAGGGGTAGATATACAGATGTGAAAATCATCAGCATAGGGATGCCAATTGAACTCATGAAAAATGATGAGACTAGCAAGCAAAGTAATATATACAGAGAAGAGAATTCAGGACAGACTCCTGCGCTACACTCACGGTTAGTGGGAGTGACCTGGCCAAAAAGCTAGCAAAGGCAACTGAGAAGGAGCAGTCAGAGAAGAAGGAGAATAAGGAGAGAGCAGTGTCATGAACACCTAGAGAGAAGACAGAATCAGGGAGGAGACAGTGGTCCAGATTGTCAAAGGTTGCAGAGTGGTCAAGAAGGATGACCATTGGAAAAAGCCCATTAGATTCGGCCATTAAGAGGCCATTAGCAACTTTGGAGAGCACAGTTTCAGTTGAGTGATGCAGAAGTTTCAGGTTTAAGAAATGAGATAAGGTGAAAGGGAGTCACCCAGCGTAGACAACTTTCTCACAGAGTTGAGACAAGAAAGGCAAAAGACACATAAGACAATAGCTAGCAGGGATGGTCAGATCAAGTGATGTTTTTTTAAAGACAGGGAAAAGCAGGCATATTTGAAGGCATCAGGAAAGGAGTCATTAGGAACAGAAAGTGGGAAGATTAGAGAGAGAGTGGGGCAATAGTGGCAAAAATCTGCTGGAGATGACAGAAGGGATTGTAGCAAACGGGGATGCCAAAGGGTTCACGTTGGTGAGGAGAAGTGCCATCTATCTCTTTAAGCTGTAGGGAGGGTCAAGTTGAGATTGCATAACATTAACTAGTAGTAATCACTTAATAAATGCTTACTGACCTACTTCCAGTAGAACAGTACACTCCAAACAAGTGTGCTCTCTCGTGTGCCTTGGAAGGCCTTTTTATCTGACCTGTGCCATATGGACGTTAGAGCCCATCTCATGGTTTCAGAGGCTACTCAGTATGATTTTGTACTTGTTCAAGTGGGGCCAAACAATGCCCCAAGTCCCTGCACTTAATATTTCATGGACAGGATGGTGTGGAATGAAGGTAGGGAAACAGAGGCAGAAGGGAAGGCAGAACATTCCAGGCAGTGCAGATGCCACAGGTGGGGGACCCCAAGTGGGGGAGACTTCTTCCCAAGTGGGGGAGACTTCTTCCCAAGCAGAAGAAACATTTACATTAAGCATATTTTACTTGAATCTTGTTCGTGTACAAGTTGAGATACTGCTTTTTATCGAAGGATGGTTGGTTCTAATTTCATAGGGTGTGTGCTAACTTTGCAGTTTCTTCATTTTTTTTTCATTTTTTTGTAACTTATGCATGAAGCTAAATGAGCTCCCCTGAAATGCTCTGAAATGCCAGATTCTCCCAAGGTTGTTCATTCTCAGAATAATTATTAATATGTTCACTGGACAGGTCATCCACCCTGAGACTACTGTAAGTCTTTAAAGATCTCTGATTGCAATGTTAGTCATCCTTAGGCTAATTCTGAGAAACTAGTCATCATAGACTTCCCTTCAGGTAACAGCCCCCTCAGTTCTGAGGCCACTAATGGTCTTCCAAGTGTACCAAGATCAAGCTGCCCCAAAAGACCAGTCTTTTGGAGCTCAGATGTTCACATGCCCAGGCACTTTGCCTTGGCCAATTAGCACTCTTAAATTTTTAAGGTTCAAAAAATGAGACTACTGAAAAGACATGACATCAGACATGGAACTTTTTCTCTGTATGAGTGAAAGGAACCTGGCCTCAACATGTATTTACCATAAATACTGAAGAGTCATCCTATGACCTTCTGGGTGGATGCTGGGGTTTGTTGCAGCATGTTTATGCCAGTGGAGGACAAGGAGCTCCCCAGGCCCAAGTGAGTGTGCCTTTTGCAAAGGAATATCAAGGAGGCTTGGCGGCCTTTCATTCTCCATCTGAGATCTGGGAGGCTATAACACAACCTTCAACAAATTACACTGTAAATGTGTGGGCGTTGGGTTTCACTTCCCCCCTCTCTTGGCTCATAAGTAAGGTGGGCCTACAAGAATTCCTTCGACGTGATTTCTTGGTGAACATTAGGGATGCTCATCATCTCTCCAATACCTAAATTAGCCTCTTGAATGTAAGACAATAGAGCATTCAGAGTACTCAGGCAGTGACCTTTTTCTTTCTTTCTTTTTTTTTTAAGACTTTAAAAAACACCTGAATTCTAGGACTCACTCAAAATCTTTCTATTTTTTTTTTGTCAAATACTGTCCAAAATATGACTTACTGTGCAACAGGTCCCTGAAGAAGAGGCTGTGTTTTGCTTTTTTGGGTAGAAAAGCTCATGAGAGTAGGCCAAAAATGTCAATTCATACTCTGCTTGTTATTTTAAGAGGTATCTGTGCACCTCCAAAGAATATGACCATGAAAGACACTGTTACAAGGTAGTTTTCCTAATGTAGGCTGTGGCTATAAAGCTGTCACTTTCCCCAGTGATCCCAGGAGGCAAGGAAACCTGCCACCATGCTCGCAGTGGCAAAGGCATTAATGGAACATGTACAGCTGCTAGGGAGGTGCTCAAGTGTTACGTACCCTGACAGCCACAGAGAAGATGCCCAGAAGACTTGGTTTAGACAAGTTTGAAGGGACCATAAAGGTCATTTAATACAACCCCCTCATTTTAACAAATGAGAAAGGAAGAATTTTGGGCTCAGAAGAGATCTTGGTAGCCTGTTGTAAAGCCCAATCCCCTCTACAACATATAGAACAAGCAGTCATCTAGCCTGGCTTGGAGACATCCAAGGAGATTTTATCGGTGTTAAACTTAAATTGTCCTTTTTGCAACATTCTCCCATCACTCCTCATTCTGACCTCTTAGGCTAAGCAGAGTAAGTGTGCCAATCCTTGCAAACAGCTCTCCTATCTGTCACCCTCTAATGGCATGAAGTCAAGGCCTGTCAGTGCCTTGAGGGAGCCTGTCAGGCTCTCTCCTCTGCGGGTTGTCCAGGTTATCAATGTCAGTACTGTATCCTGTCCCATGGCATCCGCAGCTCAGGGCCTTCAGAGGTGGTCTGACCTGGGCAGAAGCTAGAGACCATCACCTCCTTGGTCTTGAACTCTCTGACTCTCTGAAGGCAGCTTGCAATCCCACCAGTTTACCCAGCGGTCACATCACCTTCTTGACTCACATCAAGCTTGCTTTCCCCTGAAAGGACCACAGAGAAGGTCTGAGCACCATCTTTGTGCACCCCTCACCTTGATAATAGGAGAACTGTAGGTAGTCAAAGTGAAGAGGGAGGAAGTTCTCGATGGGAGAGAGCTGTCCAGGCCATGTGGCGAGCTCCCTCACACAGTCATGCTCACATATCAGACGCTGGGAGTAGAGACCTGCACAGGAGAGATAGAAGAGCCTGGTGAGAATAGAGCATCTGGCTTGATGGAATTTCAACGCCCCCTTCACATTTCATCTTGTCAGCTCTTTCTCTACCCCAGCTTTCCTAAAGCTGCTCTTGAACTAAGTCAAACAAAATCAATTAGGAATTTAAAATAATTGTACTCTGAGGAGTTTGTTTTTTCTGCTGTCTCTGTTTGTTTTTCAGTTTTCTCATCTCCCTGGGGAGATATGTGACCATGAGCAATCATGTAACCTGAATGAGCTTCAGTTTCTTCATCTTTAAAATGGGAGATAATAATGCCTGCTAATCTTGGACAAGACGCTCTAATAGGGAGCCATGAATAAGCAGATATTTTCATCCAATGTTCAAAGGATTGTCTTATTTTGCTACACGTTTGCAAATTCACCTGGAAATGTTGTATGGTTCCATCACTCAGCACCTCAGAATGGAGCATCTGTTTCATAGTGGAAAGGACAGAGGATCATGGCCAGAGGACCTAGCGTAAATCCTGGCTCTCCTCCTTACTGCCCAATCACAGGGGTTACCACTGGGACCTTAGAGGCAGACAGAAGAGGTCACTTGACTGTCAACCCAATGCTCCTCTTATGCTACACTATTGCTTCCTCCCCTTCACAGCTTCCATTTCCTCATCTATCAAGTGAAGTTGTTGGCTCACCTCATCTATAGGATGAGGGTTCCTTAGACCTAGTCCAGGTGATAAGAGAGCTAAACCAGACGCTTCCATCTCCTTCAGCCTCTGCGCCCAGAAGTCCAGCTAGAGGCTAGAATGCTCTGCTTCTCCCTAGCAGGGACTTGCCCCACATAGCAAGGCCCTGAGAGGACTCAACTGTCAAGAGTGACAGTAAATAAATCCCTCGTTCTCCCCACCCCCATCCTCATTATCGTTAAACAAGGAAGGTGGGTTCTGTTATTGGTGAACACACCAAGTCAACAATTCTTGTGTCAAATGAATTTCTTTTAAGGCATGATAAAAGTACACAGCTCCAAAACAGGCTAATCTAATTGGAAGTGTGAGTTTTCTTCCAAAGGTGTTTGTTGATCAAGGAGTGCAGCAGGAAACTCATTAACCTTGCTTTGGGACTTTGGGACAAAGCAGAAGGAAAAAAAAAAGAAAAAGAAAGCTTGTGACAATGTTCCAGGTTTCCTGGAACCTTAACTAGATTCCAATGGGCTTATAGCAATCCAGTGGTCCCTACCATAACCAAAGGAGTCAGGCTGTCTTTCCAATTTATACCTCAGAAAACATCTATGAAAGTCCTTAGATGCCTCACTGTGATAACTGGGTGGCCCAGCATTGCTGTCAGCTCTGCCAGGGGAATGCAAGCCTGGCAAGTCTATCCTAGCTGGAACCGCTTCAAGTATGGGCCTGGGGAGGGCGACTGTGTCTGCCATTTGATGACAGAACATCTCACAAGTTCGTCATCAGTTTGATTGCATGGGCATGGGTTACAGCCACCCCACTATCAGTGGAAGGGGTGCAGGCACATACACTTCAAAAAAGTTACAATGAAGTCCATGACATATGGGAGTATTTTAGAGATGCTTCATCATTGTCCCCCCTTTCCTTCCTTTTTTGACCTGACTCCCAACCTAAATACAGTGGAGGGGAAGTGGGGTGGCTGAAGGAACACAGGAGGTAGAAGATGGGAGTCAGAGTTCTGGGTCTGAGTCTGACTTGTGTGTCCTTGGGCAAGTCACTGGGCTTCAATCTGAGTACCAAGGGAGCTGGCCTTGATAATCTCCTAAACTTGCCCCACTCTAAAATTCTGTGAATTAAAAAGCTTTCCTCCAAATAGCACATCCTTGGGCCAAGAAATGCACCTACTAAAGTGCAGTTACCTAGAGAAAGAAGTGTTTTTAGAAAAAAAAATTATATGGGGGAAGGTAGGTGGTACAGTGGATAGAGCACTGGCCCTGGATTCAGGAGGACCTGAGTTCAAATCCTGCCTCAGACACATCACACTCACTCTGGGCAAGATACTTAACTCCAATTGCCTCCCCAAAAATATCATATGGACATATGGATTTTTCCATTCATTCTGTGACCTTGGGCACTTCAATCACTTAATCTCTTTAGACCTCATTTTTTTTTATCTGTGAGATAGGATTGTTGGACTAAGTTATTTCTAAGGTTTTTTCGAGCTTCGACATTACGTCCTATGAGTCAAATGAAAAGTCTCACCTGCAATGACTTCATAGAAGCCATCAGTTTTTGCTAGATTGTCATAGTCACCATAGCTCTGGGACCACTCACACAGAACCCGGCATTCCCTGTCAGCCACAAAATATTCCTTTAAAGCTTGTTCAAAGGACTCAATAGCCGACTGGAAGTTATCAGCTTCATAAAATTCTACAGCGTCCCGGTAGTGTTCCTGCAAAGAAATGTTCAGTAACACCATTAGCAAAAATGAAACAAGCAGGATGATGAGGTGTTAAAAGATTCAGGATCACAGGGGCTGAATCCCTGGGTCACACAAGGAAAACAGTACTGTGGGGTGGTTGGGTTTTCTTCAATATTATGGACAAGTTGATGATTTCCCATCAACGGTCCTGAACTTATAAGTAAGAATCTAATGGCCAAACAGAGAGCTAAGAGGTAGAATTAGCTACCACCAAGTATCCTCAGATACAATCTCAATGGGATTAAGAAGGGTCACTTATATTCATATTCAGTGAGATCCCTCATTTATGTTATTTTCTTACTCATCTTATCATGACAGGCAATAATGCACATTAGAGACAGAGCCAGCCTTGGAATGAGGAAGATGTGCATGTATGTTCTGCCTCTGATCCACGTTAGCTGAGTGATTCTAGGCAGCCCATCTAATCTCTTGGGTTGCCACAAAATTCTCTAATACTGTAAACTTCAGAGAAGGTGCCAACCTTCACCTTCTCTGTAAAAGGAGTTTCTCATCAGGAATTGCCATCCCAGGCAGTCTCATCTCAACACCTCTATTCCTAAAATGCATGCTTCCTGTGGTGCTAATATCTTGAGTTCTCCCAAGTTTCACTCCAGTCTCAGAAATGCTCAGTCATTACAAGATAGTTATATGACCATAAAGGACATGAACAGACCCCACCTCAAGAGCCAGACCAAGGTTTAAGCAACAGATAGCCCAAGTGCTGTCTTGGCAGCTATGAAATTTCAAGAAAGGACAGAAGATAACCGAGGCCTGTTGAGGATGAGGAGAGGGTGATCCTATGGAAGATCTTTGGGAGGATATGGAAAAAAAGCCCAGGGATAAGACTATGTGGATATTCTCCCTTCCCCTCTCCCCCACTGGAGGGAGTTCACAATCTTTGGGATTATGCACCTACGAAAACAAGAGGTTTTGTAATGAGTCCTAATCCCTCTCATTGTTTGCCATTAGTCTGGTCCAGAAGAATCAGCCAGAGGTCACCATGATAGTTTCTGAGAGTTTAGAACTTCTGACAAATTGATCCTACAATAATATCCCCATCAGAGAATGCAAGCCATGATGTTAGTGAATGCTAAGACCTTGACTTATCAGGCCTGGGCTGAGGACTAGAGAAACACAGAGATTGAAGTAAGTGGTCATCATTTGTTTCTCTAGAAGACTTCTTTGGTTGCCCAGGACTTTGAAAATCCATTATTCAGTTGTTGTGGAAGGTTTTTTTTTAATTACTATTGATGTAGATTATTATTAATATTAGTATTGTTATTATTAAAGGATATTCACCTCTGTTGTGTCCTAGGATACTTTGCTAGATTAGTGAAGACTATGGATCCCTTCTAAAAATCTTCTTCTCAAATGGATAAAAAATATATAGGTTACTAAGGAAACCAATTATATTAAAATTCAGTTATGGAAATACTTTTTTTAATTCAAAAAGTTCATAGACCAAGCAAGTTAAAAAAGAAAAAAAACTGCTATGGTAAACAGTGCACATTTTTGTTAATTTACTAATTTTGGTTAATTTATTCTCTCTTATTTACAAGTCTACTCTCTCTCTTCCTACTCAGTCACCATGATCGAAGACTCAGAAAAAACGTCCCCCTTAAGACACAGGAAAGATGCCAAGCTCTTTCTCTCTCTCTCTCTCTCTCTCTCTCTCTCTCTCTCTCTCTCTCTCTCTCTCTCTCTCTCTCTCTCTCTCTCTCTCTCTCTTTCCCCTTCCCCTCCCTCCCCTTCCACTCACCAGATGGGGTTGGGCTTCTCGATCAACCAGCTTGGTTCCTGCCACCGTTTCAGTATTCTCATCATGAGAAGGCACTGCCATGTGCTCAGGGTTGGCCATTAGGAAAGTATAGGCAGCTTCAGCAGCTTTTTCCATCTGATTTGTCTAGAAGAAAGCATGAATGGAAAGTAGATCAACATTTGAAATCCAGTGTCCTGAAAATTGTAGTGAGGGGCTGAGCAGCCCAGAGCAAATCCCTCAAACAAGCTGAGTCAGCATTTGTAAGGGTCAGAATACATGGAGATGTTCTAGGGGCACCATTATGGTGGGGAATCCAAACAACAGCAGCCCTAAGAACATCTTTCCATTCCAGGATCTAGAAACCTGAAAAAGGGAACTGGGTCCTGAGTTTCCTTCTCTTGAGGTGTCTTTTTCAAGTGTGTCTGTGTTTCTGGGAAATAGAATTCATATGCTTCATACACTTTCCTTAATCATTGCTTGGTGCTTCAAGAGCTTCTCCAACTAGAAGGCAACTTTGGGGACTTTTCGTTTACCTTTTATCCTGAAAAAAGAGTAGGACCAACCTCCAGGTGCCCAAAATATGTGCATGAGTATTGAAATGGAGGCTCCTGAACCTGGAGAGACTTCTAAGTACCTCTGCCTCACTTAAATCCCATTCATGCAAGAGTAAAGGCATCACCCCTGATGTCATTGGTCTCGCTTCAAAAATGGAGGACATGCAACAAATAACACAGGTCAAATGTTCTTGGCTTTGAACTTTATAAGGGAAAAATGAAATAATGGTCCATTCTTTAAAAAAATGGGCTTAGGAATACTACTGTGTATTACATACCTATCTGTATGCCCAGGGCAGTCAACTTGGCTAACCATTCCAATGGTTCCCTCACCTGAATCCTCTGAACCCTTTAAAGTCTAATTGAAAGCCCATCCCTTCCCGGAAACCTTCTCTGACCCTTCCCTGATGATAGCATCCTACCCCTTCGGACCTCCATGAGATTACATTCTACTGTGGGATATAATGTAGGCAGAGTGGCATATATTAAAAAGTTAGTTTAAGGATAGAGATAGTAATAGAAACAGCGAATATATTGAGAAAGGCTTCACAAGAGCAGCTGAAACCTGAGTTGAGCCTAGTAGGAAGATATAAATTATAAGAGGTGAGAGTAGGCTGGTGGCCACATGAGTGGAGAGAAGTGGACAGATGCCAGAGGTGTGGTGATAGTGGTGACAGGAGTTAGAAAACAGCTGGCATACGGAGCTCGCACTCAAATGGGGAAGATAACAAGTGAAGAAATAGAAAAGATATGTAGAGACAGTGGAAGGTCTTCTTGGGACAAGCCCTTGGCACCTACAAATGGGGAAAGACTTTGGCAGGTACAAATGGGAGGTTCTGGAGTTTAGGGACTAGAGGAGGGACAAAGCCAGGTGCCCAGTTTGGGGAAATCACCTTGGCAGCCAAGTGGTAGATGGATTGGACTGAGGAGAGATTTAAAGCAGGGAGATGAGGTAGAAGGCTTTGCACTAGCCCAGGTGAGAGGTGATGGCATCCTTCACCAGTATGAATGGAAACCAGGGGTATGGACGAGAAGGAAATGAGTGCTTACAAAGTGCCTACTGTGTGCAAGGCATTGTGTGAAACCCTTTGTACAGACAGGATCTCATCTGATTTTCACAACAACCCTGCGAGGTGGATGCTACTCTTCTTCATTACATTACTATTACATATTATATATTGTATAATATTATTATTGTATTGTTATTTATATTATATTATATTATATTATATTATATTATATTATATTATATTATATTATATTATATTATATTATATTATATTATATTATTACACCTTGCTTATAGGTGAAGAAACCGAGGTAAATAGAGGCCAAGTGACTTGCCTTTGGATAAACAGCTGGTCACCCAGAGGAAGGGAGACAGGGGGGAGATTGGGCAGCAGAATTCGATCTCAGGTCCAGTAAAGGGATGCTGAAGCTTCAAGGCTAGGTGACTAGGAGAATGGGAGTGCCCCAAGCAGTCACAGAGAGGTTCAGAAGGAGGGATCTCCGGGTGAACAGGGCTGAGCTCTGGGTTTAGCTGCTTCATGGCTCAGATGCCCATGGGAATCTCTCAAGTAGAGCAGCACTGTGTGACACATACCTAAGTGGGCCCTTTGCATTCTCAGGGAACACATTCTAGAGACCTTGAAAGCGGTGGAATTCATGAGAGTAGCACAGTAACCAGTGGAAAGGAGAAAAATCCTCAAGTAGGCAACTTGGATAACAAGGAGAGGATTGGGCGAGGGCCTGCAGATTTGGTGGCATGGGTTGGCATAGCAATGAGTAAATATTTAAAAGGGTGAACTTTGTAATGATCACACACAAACACTCAGACACTTAACCAAAAATGTCTAGCCTAGGAGTCATTAACTTGAGGGGGGGCTGTCCTATGAAATTGAAAACAATGGGAGCTCCACTTCAACCTAATTAGCTTCATTTGGACTCCTGTATATTTTATTTTCTGCATCTAAATTCATTAGTCTGAGGAGTTTGTAATCTTCACTGGCCTGCCAGAGGGGCCTAGGACTCAAAAAAGGGTTAGACCCCTGGTTTAGCCAAACAGCAAGCATATACAATGACCTGGAAAGTCTGCTCACATCCACTGGGTGCTCCACATTTTTATGCCAGATACACATCATTCCGCTGCTCTTAACCACCCTTAACTCCAGAGGAGAAGCTGCCTCGTTCTCCAAATGATCCACTGAACTGTCATGGGACAGGATTCCTACTTTGGAGTTCTTTGAACAAGTTCATTTTTCAATGCCCAAGTCTTTAGCAGACGGTCACTTCTCAGACCTCGATAAAAGTAAATTCTGGGGCTTGTGGTAAGGCTGAGGAAATTCCTTCTCCACAGGCTGGTTCTTTAGACTGTGAACTCCCTCAGGAAACCCAAATCAGCTGCCAGGACTATAAAACTGGTCACGTTTTCCCCGGGAGCTCTTTACTCTTATGTTCATGTTTGAAATGGGCTAACTCTCTATACTAGGGTGTCAGGAAAGGGCTCAGAGAACACGCTCATTAAATGCACACCCACGTAGATGCTTTTAGTGCTGGGCAGCCTGTCCCACACTTGTTAAGAAATAGGTTTCAGCTGTGGCCATGAGACTTGGCACTACATACAGAAACTCTACTAACAAAAGAAAATACTTACCAGTTGATGTCTCCAAAGCAGAATTTTTGTTTTTGTTATTGTTTTTGCTAGGCAGTGGGGTTAAGTGACTTGCCCAGGGTCACACAGCTAGTAAGTATCAAGTGTCTTGAGTTCGGATTGAGCACAGGTCCTCCTGACTCCAGGGTTGGTGCTCTATCCACTGCGCCCCCTAGCTGCCCCTAGAGTTTTGTTGTTGTTACCGTTTTTAGGACCTTGTTTGGGGTTTTCTTGGCAAAGGTAGTAGAGTGGTTTGCCATTCCTGCTCTAGTTCATTTTACTGATGACGAAACTGAGGCAAACAGGGTGAAGCGACTTGGCCAGGGTCAAACAGCTAGTAAGCGTCTGAGGCCAGATTTGAACTCAGGTCTTCCTGACCCCAGGTGAGGAGGTACAGTGAGAAGCTGAACCTCCCTTCTCCCCTGGGAGGGCATTTCATCACCAGGTCTTAGGCCTTTTCATCTCTAACTATGGCATCTTGCCAGAAAAGCCTGGAGAGATGGGGCATCACAGCGTAGTGAAAATGAAATGAATGCTAACAGACTACCACTCCAAGAGCAGTCGGGGCTCCTTTCCTGCCTGACTCTGCTTCAGCACACACCAGCTTTTCAGGAGCTACAAACAATGGTCACTGGGGTCCAGTCCCAGCTCCGCCCCCTTCATCTTCTCCCCATTTCCCTGCGTGGTCTCCCTGAGGCTCAAGCGATGGTCCTGCCACAGGGCTGACCCTTCTCTGAGAATCAGATCACGTCTCAGGAGGGACGATCTCCGAGAGCATCGTCTCCTACTAGAGAAAAAAAGGAAAGTGAGGCCAAAGTGGGGCGGGCAGGGAGAGAAGCAAGAGAGGCAGAGAGAGAAGGAAGGTGGGGAGACAGAGGCAGAGCCAAGGAGAGAGCCAGAGAGAAAGCGCCTTGCCCAGGTCTGTGTGCTTGGTGAGCAGCGGAATCACGACTTGCCCCAGGTCTCCTGACGCGGCCTCTAGGGCTCTGTACGCTCGCTCACCTGGGCTGCCTGCGAATGACTCGGGGCTTCCTGTTTTAGCCTTTTGTCTTAAACGTGGTGCAAAGGTTTGGTGCCGCCCTCAGCAAACAGCCCAGCGCTGTCGGTGAACAGTGTTTCTTACGGTGGCAGGGACGGAAAGGGAGGGGGAGTCGACGGCGCCTCCTTCTCTGCCCTCGCCTTCTCAGCTGTTGCTGCTCCTCAGGTCAAGAAAAAATAAAAACCCTAGATTTCAAGCTGAAAGGAAGTTATGGGGTCGTGTAGTACAACTGCCTCCATTTTACGGATGAGGAAAACGAGACATAGAGACAAAGTGACTCTCCTGAGGTCAGACAAGTAGTCCGTGGCTGAACCCGTGTTTAAAACTAGGGCTTGTAATTCAAACAGGGCAGCTAGATGGTTCGGTGGATAAGGCACCGGGCCTCGAATCAGGAAGACCTGAGTTCAAATGTGACTTCAGACACTTACTAGCTGTGTCACCCTGGGCAAGTCACTTAGCTCTATTTGCCTCAGTTTCTTCATCTGTCAAATGAGCTGGAAAAGGAAAGGGCAGCTAACTCTAGTCTCTGTGCTAAGAAAACCCCACATGGGATCATGAAGAGTCAGATACAACTGAATGACAACAATACATAACACAAAACCCCAGGATTACTGAGTCAACAGGCCCCATATTTCCCCAAAGAACCACATAGATCGATATAATTAAAATGTTTTGAGTATTAAGGGGAAAACAAACTACAAGTACGTGCTCCCCCAAAGTGCCTACAAAATGTGTAGGAGTCACTAATGTGGGAGTAACCTCAGAGGTCCATTTTACAGAAGGAAATGAGGCCAAGAAGGGGGAATGACTGGCATAAGGTCACACAGATCCTGGATTTGACCTGAGGTCCTCTGACAATGTTTTGTTTTGTTTTTTTTTGATAACCGAGAACAAGTGTTCTTAAGCTTTTTGGTATCGTGGACCCTTTGGCAGGCTGGGAAAGCATTCAGCTCCATCTCAGAGAAATGTTCTCAAGTGCATAATGCCTTACAAAGGAAAGCAATTATATTGAAACACAATGATCAGGATAACATATTTAAAAGTTCACAGACTCCAAGTTATACTACTGCTGTAGAAGGTCATTCGACATTCTGTATGACAGCCCCTATTTCTACCTTTCTGTAGACTTCTAGAATTCACAAAATTCTCTCTTTTTGTTTTTTCTGTTTTTTTTTTTTCGGTTGGCAATGGGGGTTAAGTGACTTGCCCAAGGTCATAAAGTTAGTAAGTGTTGTGTGTCCGAGGCCAGATTTGAACTCAGGTCCTCCTGAATCCAGGGCCAGTGTTCTATCCACTGTGCCACCTAGCTGCCCCCCAATTTCCCTCTTTTCATAGATGTTACTACCCCCTTGAGTGTAAATAGAAATTAATTTAGCCTCTTTATCCACAATCATGTCTTGTGCTTCTTGTACCTGATCACATGAGACCAAGTCAATTTAGTTCCACTCAACAATCTCCTAGGAAGTTCAGCCCCCAAGTCATGGAGCCCTGAGTCCTCCCTTTAACACATCCTGGCCGGCTTGTCTACACTACTTGAGGGCATTTCCCTCCTCCTCAAGCTCCCCACATCTCTGAAATCATGAATCCTAACCTCCCCTCCCCTCAAAAGAAAGTGTCAGATTTTGGTGATACAATTTCTTAGAAAGGAATCCAATTCTGGCCCCAGGGAGTTACATGGTGCTGAAAGATATGGTATGTATGGAAATTGCCATATATTAAGGCAAGGAAAAGACATTTCTGAGGGTTAGGGGAGGCCTGAGAGGGAGTGGGGATGAAGAAAGTCTTAGTGTGGGAGGTGTCTCCTTAGCTAAGCAATGAAGGAGGCCAGGCAGCCAAGGAGACTAGTGATGGAGGTGGGGGCCCTCCATTTGGAAGCACTACGTTCTAAACCAGGGGCTAGTATCTAATTTTTAAGTAATAGCAAAGTTGAGGGGTTTTGTCTCCTCCTACTCCTTTATTCTGAAATCAGTAAAACCTAGTGGTAGCTCTGAAGAAAGTCTGCCCCTTCGCCTTAGCACCAGCTGGGTTTAGATCAGTTCTGATTGGGGGGGGTGGGGCAGAGAAGGGGTGGGCAGATCTCCCAGACAGCAGAGTTTACATAATGGCAAATGCTGAACGTGACCCCTGGGTTAAAATCCTTATAGCTCATGTTTGCAGAATTGTATTTTCCTATGAGTGACCACAGAAGCTTTCAGAGAGCTCTGCACTCTTGAGCTAAGGATTGCTTTGTTATTTTAAACTTGGATTTCTCCAGCACTTGTCTAATTCTCCAGAAATGTGCCTAAAGAGTGCCCCATTCATCATCTGTGCCCTGATTCTTAGCATTATTTAGTTAAACCAAAGGAAAAATTAAATAGGATGTAAAAAGAACCTTTGAAAGGAGGGTCACCAGACCCTGGAATGAACTTTCCAAAGAAAGAGTTAGTGTTGTCACCTCAACTCCTTAACTGGACAAAAGCAAGCATGGAAAATTATATTGTACTGGTCAATACCAGACAATCTTGTGGGCTTCTTCCAATCCAGCCCATAGTAATCTTGTTTCAGCAAGCTCCTTGCCAATTCTAAAGTAAGTGTGGGTCACTGAATCAGAATTTTAGGGTCACAAAAGACTTCTGAGACCATATCATCCAAACCTTCTATGTTCAATGATAAAGAAACTGAGGATTCCCACATATGCTCCATGGGAAACTTGAGAAACATGTGACTCATAAAGATACTGGGAACTGAGAAGCAAAGTGTCCATGCCAAAACCCAAACATATCTTCGAGTTCATATTATTGTGCCAATGTGGTTAAGAGAAAGTGCTTATAGTATTTTACATTGCCAATGAGTGATTGTGAAGGAGGGCTATGAAGAAAGATGGGCTGGCCAAAGGAGAAGAGTGAAAAAGTATAGATCAACAGCATGCCTCTCTATGGGGAAAAATGATGATGGGTATGATGTTGACAGACAGTTTGAAGTGGGGAGAGAGAGAAAGACAGGGAAACAGAGGCAGAGAGGTAGAGACAGAGAGACAGAGACAGAGAAAGAGACACACACAGAGAGACAGAGAATTCGTGTGGTGAATGAATTTACCTTATTATGAGCCAGGCACTGAATTCCCAGTTTTGAGAGTACTCAAGGAAGGTTCTTAGCACATTGAATGTACTAGATGGTCTAGAGCCTTTACCATGAAGGTACAGGCACTGATGGGTCGTGATCTACATTGTTAAAGGGAATTTCCAAATTGATGAGATCACAGATGCGTAGAGACTTATCTCCCTCCTCTCCCTTTCCATTTCCCCGAAGTGCATTAGAGAAAGTGTGGTTCAAAAAACAGACAGTAATAAAATTTCTAAAGAGGAATATCTCCCAAAAAATAATTGGCACACAGAAAGTTCCCCCCCACACACACACACATACACACGATTCTATGGCCCACGTCAGGTGCAAAGCTCACACCTGAAATGCTTTTCCAGTTGACCTCTGCCTCTCAGATTGTTTACCTTCCTTCAAGTCTCAGTGTAAATGTTAATTTCGGGGACATTACCGAATTCCCCAGTCTTCATATCCTCCATCTCTGCTCCATCGATCACTTTGCCTTCTGCTGTGCCTGTCATGTCCGTCCTACAAGTGATCATTGTTGTGTCTCTCTCCCCTTCCCCAGGACAAGGCAGGCTCTTGGAGGGCGAGGACTGTTTCATCTTTTTATTTCTATCCTGACTGACTAGCACAACACCTGGCATGTAACAGCTGCTTCAAAAGGGATCTTTGATTGATTTCCTCTGGGAAAAACTTGGATTGGGAGAATATGCCTGTGAAAGGCATTTCATTGGCCTCCACTGTCCCCGCTCTCTCCTCCAGTGTCTGGTGGTTTACCATCTGCCCACAAGCGGTTTTCTTGCCCTGAGATTTTTCTCCAAATCACAATCTGATGCTTCTAGCCGATCACAGTACGCCAATAGGAAACCACTGCCTTCCGACCAACTTAGCCTGCCAGGCTTTACGGGGGAGCAGAGCCCAAGAACTGGAGCTTTGAGAGAAAAGCTCCGCTAGGTAAACAGCAAAACCTACCCTAATGAGGAGGGGGAGGGAAATCGGGTCATTTGGTAAGTGCCTTATCAGAAGATTGGAGTCTGATGTTTCAGAAGTCCAATGAGAAAATACCTAATTTTTAAAAAAGGTTTCATTGTTTTGAGAATGTATTCTTAAAAAAAAATATGCAGGCTTCATTGGACCAAATCCTTCTGTTCTGACTTGGTCCTAGCAAGGCATGAGCCAAGAAGTAGATTCCCACTGAACAGCAAGCAGATCATGCTATCTTTTAAACCGACATTTATAAATGTCAAACCACACATGCTTCTGATTAAAGTGCATGTGGATGGGTGGGTTTGGGGTTCGTAATGGTTTTTTTTCATTTGGCCAAAGAGATTTGTATTAAACTTTTAGAACTGATTCAGATAAAACATCAGGCCAATAACTCCTCATCCACACACAAAATGTCCCACATGTCTCTTCCAAGAAGGAAAGGCTGAACTTAGGCTCCTTAGCCCTCAGGGTGGAAGATGGTGGCCATTAGACTACCTCTCATAGGCTTCTAGCTACTGTTTTGGAAACAAAGCACCTCTTTATCCTTCAGCATTTCCTTATCATTGTTAAGGTAAATATCACTTATTAAAGGCCACAGTTACAGTGTATCTTGAAATGGATGATTACTTTTTAACATTTTAAGTTATTTCCAAGGGATGGGTTTACATTCCAAGTAGGAAAAAATAAAGGACCCATACACTTTAAAATATTTCTAGCAGCCCTTTTCATAGTAGCAGAAAACTAGAATCAAGGTTGGTGCCATGGATTGGGGAACGGTTGGATAAATTGTGGTGAATGATATGAAGAACACAGAGAAGCATGGGCTGACTTATAGGAGATGATGCAAACAACAATAAGTAGAACCAGAAAAGGCCAATTTAGTCAGCAGTGGCTGTTGGGGAATGATAATAACCAAGGTCATCCCCAAAGAAGAGCTATGAGGAGGTACCTTCACCACCACCCTTTCCATACCAGTCACTTACCAGCCCCCCGCCCCCATCACAGTGCCCTTATTTGTAAAGTGAGGAGGTTGGCCTCAGTGGCATCTAAGGCCCCTTCTAACTCTACATCTATCATCCTCTGATTGGCAGAGATGGGGTACTATAGGTGTGGAAGCCAGCGTACAGTGACAGGTTCTTTTACTATACTGGTTAGTTTTATTTGCTGTTCACCCCATCCCCAACAAACCCACCTTTTAAAAATGATTCTTTATTTTAGTGGATTGATTCCTAAGGGATGGAGGGGGACTGATATTCTGAGAAATGAACATGATATAAATACAAAAAATACCAATAAAAGTATTTTTAAAGGGGCTCTTGGTTGCTTCAGTCCCTATGGGATTTTCTCTCAAAAGTTAATCATTTAATTTTTCATCAAGTAACTCCAATTGTATGCAACTCAATACATGAAACTTTTCACATTGCCTTGATATTACTTTGTAAAATTCCATCCAGTTTCTTTTTCTGTGCATGTGCAATGTCTACTACAAAGAAAGTAAGTTTCTGGAGGGCAGGGGCTCCTTTTTATTTTTATTATCATTTCCCCACATAGTGCCTTACACACAGTAGAGACTTAAATGCTTGTTGAATCAAATTGGATTAAATTCTGCAGGTGAATGAATCATTTTTTTTTATAGCAGGTGCGGGCAAGGCTGTGAAGCTGGGCCAAACATGTCCCTGGTTCTCCCACATTCCCTTCCATTTACCCCCTCCTTCTGATGCCCACCTTGTGTCCCTAGGGCGAGAAGGGCAGTTAGATATCAACCAATCCCTGCCAAGGCATTAAGGCCTGGTGATGGCCTGAGATAGTCCTTTCCAGAAGTATTTGCCTTTTTGTACAGGATTCATCCAAAACAATGACTCCTCAATACGCATTTTAGATACCGTGACAGGCAGAGAGAAGGATTTCTACTCAGAAGACTCCCCCTAGCACCTTTCAGATTCTGGTTGCAGAAGCAACTCTGATCAGGGCTGCCAGAGATTTCTACCTTCTCGACAAGCTGGAGAAATCCTCCAGCAGGAAGCAGAATGAGCACGTATGTTGGCTTCTGTGACAAGGCAAGGATTGATCTCATCAAGTGAAAATGTGTTTTGGGGGGAGCTGAGTCATCTTTAATGTGTGGCCTGGTCTGATAACACACAGCCTGTTGGGTTAACCACCCACCACATTCAGCATCTGTCTGGTTTTCATTAACAGCATGGAGATGGAGGCTGGATCGCCTCAATGACCAATCAGTGAGTCGTTCCCCTGCCATGACTTCACTGGAACCACCAGCCAACTAAAAGATAGTCCCCTCCCCAATCAAGCCTTTGCAGACCCCATCCATTCCCTGCCTGTCAAACTCTACAATGACATTCCATCACAGCCTCAGATTGGATTCCAAATACCCTCCGGGAATCAGCTGCAGAGCAGCTTAACCGAGCCCTAGATAAGTCTTGACTCAGCATCTGAGCATACTAGGTGGTTCCAAAAATCCCTTAAATATATGTGTGCAATATGTCTCTATCAACCAGGCAAGCAGGAACCACAAGGCCATGGTATGGGAGGAAGCAGTCACAAAGAAGGCCAAGACAGAGCATTGGATTGGGAGACCCAGTGTGTTTCTTCCATACGCATGTGGCTTTCTAGAATGTATTTCTGACTCATTTATATAGAGCATGGGGGGAAGTTCAAAATTTCATGCACTGAATGAATGTGTTACTGTTATTCAGTCATTTCAGTTAGGTCCAATTCTTTGTAATCACATTTGGGATTTTCTTGGCAAAGATACTGCAGTGGTTCACTATTGCCTTCTCCAGCTCATTTTACAGAGAAGAAAACTGGGGCAAACAAGGTTAAATGACTTGCCCAGAATCACACAGCCAGTAATGTCTGAGGCCAGATTTGAACTCAGGTCTTCCTAACTTTAGGCCCAGCATTCTATTCACTGATCCATCTAACTGACCCCCAAAAAGTGTAAAAAAGACAAAGAATTCTTTGTGAATCTTTTCTGGAATAGCCTGCCACCATGGATTGTTGACAGCTGGTCAGATATCAATTGATCAGCTGGACATACAGACTTTCCTGTCACAGTGCTTCTTAAGGCTTCATTAGGCTTCCATTCCATGTTTAGGAAACCCACCAAGATCACTTCACCGAAAAAAGGCAGGGAAAGTAAATAAATACATATATTGAAAGCTTGTCTACATGTGCCTTTAAGGTAGAAGCATGCCGCTCTTCCCTGGAAATGTAAACTCTTTCTTGCTTAAGTAGGGTCAGGTAGATGAACGAGGAAGATCTCCCGACATTTATTTCAGGCTCAAGAGCAGCTGAATGAGAAGGCCAACTAGCTAGTTGTCAATCAAAAAGTGTCCCCTCCATGAGTCATGCCTGCAAGGAGCATGATGGAAAACAGAAGCTAAGCTCAGTTTGGGAAGTAGACTTGCTAGGCTGATGGATCAAGGAATCCTTCAATAAGTGCCTCTTTTATACCAGGAATGGTGGTAAGCACTAAGGATACAAAGACAAATGGAAAATATCCTCTGCTCTCAAGGAGCTTACATTCTAAACGGGGAGATTCGAGTAGAAGAGCGACCACAAATCACGTAGACTGTACGTGGTCACCCCTGGCACCTCATGATCTGCTTTAGAAGCATATCAGATTTCACGGATGAAAAACCTCTATTGACATGAACAGCTCTGGACTGTGTGAGGAAAGAGCCATCCCCTAGGACTCCAAGGAGAGAAACCCCCCCAAGAAGGGTGCCACAATATTAATCACCGCTTTCTATGTGAGAGCAAAAAGAGCACAGAAGTAAAGTGGATGCCACTTGTCTGGGGAACTGCTGGACAAAGTGTGGCATACACCAAGGAAATGGAATCCTAGTGAACCATAAAAAAAAAATGGATATGAAGAATTCAGTCAATTAATTAACAATCACTTATTAAGCACCTACCACCTGCTGGGCCCTGTGCTAGGTGCTGAGGACACAAATGCAAAGAATGAAACAGTCCTTGCTTCAGAGAAACAAGACATAAACAATGACTAAAAGAATGTCAACAAAAGGGGAAATACAAAGAAAAATAAAAACCAGGCCTCCGAGGTCTGCAGAGAGAAGCACTATGAGGTATGGGGGCTGAGGGGCATTTTTTACAAAATCTTGCTCATGAGAAGTAGTATAAAAGATATTACTCATTGCACAGATGATCAAAGAAGGTAGATCAGTTCTGGGTCAGAATGAGAAATAATAATTGAGTGCTTGGTTGCCTTGGTCCCCATGTGATGTTAAGAGGCCTTGAGTAAGTCCTCCAAAGTGTTAGACAAATCACCTCTGGAGGTTAGATGGGAAGACATGGAGAGGAATGGATGGTTTGCCATCTGTACTCGTCAACAGGCTGCCTTCAACTACGAGATCCTGAATCTATCAAGGTTTAGAAGTGTGATCTTGCCTGGTTCTCAAGGAAATTGATAGGATCAGGGCTTTGGCAGGGAGTAATGGTTAAGTAAGTACCACCCTGTGAAGAGCTCTTAAAAAAATTATGGTGTCTGGTTGAAAAGTATGTCATTTTCAGGATAATTGCCCTTCAACAGAGCACTTAGATGAAGAGTACCTCGTCATCCAGTGCAAAGACCATCTTTTAATCTAAACAAACCACTGATTTCACTGAGCTTCAAGAGGCAAAGTTGTTTTTATTGAAGGAAAAGTATTGCCTTGAGCCACAAGAGAAGCCCATGCCTGGAATGCCAAGCCTCTGCTGTCAGCCATTCAAGGGTGGGTTTATTTGTGGGAAGACAATTTTATCCATACGGCTGCCATATGGGATAGTGCAACATGAGATAGCAAACGTAGGGCAGAGAAACAGAAGAACAAAATCTGTTAATCCCCAAGAGCCAACTTACTTCCTGGGTAAAATATCCCCACTAGGATCTCTGACAGCCCTAACAGAAATGATTTCAGCAATCCAGGCTTGGCCTGTGGCATTGTTTTGGGGATGGCTTTTCCAGGTAGGAACTGCAAAGCATAGTGGTGCTGTGCTACCAAGGGCTAAGGGCCTGAAAACCCTCTATGGAAGCAAATTAATTGTTTCTTAATGGCATCCATTAAGATTCAGTCAAATCATCACCTCTTCATGTCATCAGATAAAATATTATACTTAGGCAGGGGTGCATGGCAGGCGGGAGTTGAGGGAAGCAATGGGGGATGGAGGGTGTATTTCACTGGCCTCTTCTGATTTTTTAAGGAGAGAAAAAGTTCATTATTTTAACACCCTCAGGGAATCCAAGGACCTCTAATATGGCATGAAAAGAAAAGACATATGTGGCAGTACATGGCACCCATTCATTCACTCAATTAAACCAAAATAATGTATTTATTGCCTTCTATGTGCCAGGCACTGTGCTGGATGCTGGGGATAAAAAGACAAAAATAATACTATTCCAGCCTTCAAGGAGCCCACATTTCACTGGAGAAGAAACAGGTGACCAGGTAAGTAAACACAATGTATGATACACACACAATGTTTTCAGTAGTATATGGGAAGAGGTGTTACAACAGGGGGAAGGAGGTATCAAGAAAGGTCTCCCGTAGGAGAGGGCATTGAAATCAAGCCATGCAGAAAGCTAGAGATTCTGACACATGGGAAGGCCGAGGGAGTGGATGTCAGGCACTGAAAACAGCTTCTGCCAAGTCAAAGAGAAGAGATGGAATGCTACATACAGGGAACACAGAGCAGAGAAATTTGGTTGCAAAAGTGAATTCCTGGAGGAGAAATGTGTAAATTGTTGGCTTATATTCCTGACTTCTCTCCCCATGCTCTTTACCTGCAGATTTGGTAGCCATTCACCAAAAAGAGAGAAGAATCAGCCTTGGGAAGCCAAAGAGGCAGCTTCTCCCAGAGCATGTCAGGCAATAAGGTGCATGAGGCTGGACTTGGGTCAGCAGTCTGCACCAGCCCTAAGGGGTGGGGGCCACCATTGCCAGGAGTGCTGAAGTACACAGGTAGATAGAAAGGGCATCAAAGTGCCTGCATCCCCTGACTTTCTCTTCATCTTCCCCTTCCCACATTCTTTCCCAAGCAGGAAACCAGTTAATTATGAATATGGCAGGTTGAACTTCAGGCAAATGTCACTTTGCACCCTCTGTGGGAGATGTAAACTTCTGGGTTCTGATCTTGTGAACCTCAATGACCTGGGTTCAAATACTGACTAACAACTTATAACCTCCATGGGCTTGGGCAAGTCATTGTAGTTTTTTTCTATTTTTAAAAAAAGGGATGTGTCACCATCTTGGGAAGGAGGGAGGAGAGAGTGAAGGAAAAAAATTAAAAACTCAAAATCTTACAGAAGTAAATGTTCACAACTAAAAATAAATTTCAAATATATATAAATGGTTGCATGTGGAAAGCCAACCTCCTTGTTCCGCTTTGGCTCCAAATCTATAACCCCATAATCATACCACCCAAAGGATAATGAAGGTTGGATGTTTCCAAAGATACCTTAATATAGTGGAGGAAAAATTGGCGAAAGCTAAAGGCTTTGGAGGAGTCCAAACCCCTTAGGACCAAATCCTGGCTATGTGACTGTGGGGACCTTGGCTAAGTCTCAACCTCTCAGGACTCAGTTTCCTAAGTACATCTGGGCCTTTTCCTCTGTCTCTGTCCTCATGGGAAAATATGCTCAGTAATGGTTAATCAGGTCACAGAGCACGTTTGGTTGAGGTCAGTGGATTTTCTAGTAGAATTCCACTTTATTTTCCTGAGCAGTTTTGGTCTCCAAGTCTTCCAGACCTTCCCCAAGTCACTTCTTTCTCTTGCTCACCACCTTTGTCTTCTTAGCTGGATGCCCAGATTCCTACCTCTCTTCTCTCAATCCAGTCACTTTAATCCCTCCATTCCAGGCACTCAGTCCTTAGGTATAAGGAGTCATGTAATGGTGACAACAGAGAAGACAACATCCTCACCCACCTCTGAAAGGACAGAGACAAGAGGACACCTGAGATGACAGTTTTCCCTCTTGGCTTTTGCTACAGAGTGTTTGTCCATCTCTGCCTCAGTTCCCAGGGTTGGACATAGGCCATCATGTCCCTTCCCAATCTAGTCACAGCCATGAGAACAGCTCCATCATTCAGCTCATCTGACAGTTCTGATCTCCTCCAGGCTGGGCATATCAAGGCCAAAGATGCCAGGAGGCCTTCTGGGTACTTCCTGTGGTGACCCAAGCTTCTGGAGCAGTGCCATGATTGATTGAGCCTCTTGGGGTCCCAAGGTGACCTGGGGTGATATGAGATGCCACTCTGAGGGTTGCTCTGGCCAACAGCAGATTTCACCTGGTGTGGACCATTACCTTCTGGTGATTAGTTGGAAGTGGATTATTCTTTGGGAGAGAAAGCCAAATCTTAGAGTGCTATGTCCCACCCCTCACCCCCCTACACCCCTACCCCCAGCCCCCGCAATAGCTTTCCTCCTTGTTCTAGTATTGAATCACATGATACCTAGATCTCTGCCTGGACCTAGATTTCTCTGCCTGGATACAAGTTCCATAAAATCAGAGATGGTTGTGTTTGGGTTCTTGCAAAGGGCCTAGCTCAATACTTCACACATAATTTGTTACTGTTCAGTCATTTTTTTCAGTCGTGTCTGCCTCTTTGTGACCCCATTTGGAGTTTTCTTGGCAAAGATACTGGAGTGGTTTACCATTTCCTTCTCCAGCTCATTTAACAGATGAGGAAGCTTGCATATGATAGGTGATTAAGAAATGCTTCTTCAAACTCAACTGTTTGAGGATACTAAAGCATAAATGTGAATATCCCCCCCCAAATAAAAAAAAACTTCAGTGACTACCTGTTACCTCCAGGATCAAACACTAAATCCCATGTTTAGCCTTCTAAGCCCTTCATAACCTGGCCCTTCCTACCTCGCAGGCTTCTTCCACCTCATCCCCTTCCATGATGTATCGGGCGATCCAGAGACAGTGGTCCTGTTTGCTGTACCTCTCACAAAACACCCCCTCCCTCCCATATGCCTAGGTACTTAATAAATGTTTGTTTTCTTGACTCCCATCTCATCCCTGCCTCCTAACTTTCCCGGCTCTCTTCAAGCCTTAGCTCCAATTCCATCTTCTACAGGAGGACTTCCCCTCTCCCCTTGAGGGCCTCCGACTGAGATAACCTCCCTCTACTCTGACCATGTCTCATATAGGCCTAGTTGTTTTCATGTAGCCTCTCCATTGAAATGGGATCTCCTGGAGGGCAGAGACTCGGTTTTTATCCTTTTTTTTTTTATATCCCCAGCTCTGTGTCCGACATATAGGGGTCATTTAATAGAAGTTTGTTGACTGACTGGGGAGGGAAGAAGGTGTGATTCAAGGATCTGAAGGTTTGTATTGTACACAAATACTTAGATTTGTTTTTTGGACCTCAGAGTGCAGAAAAATGAAAAGAGGCAAATGAAGACTTGATGTCAATGCTGAGCGCTGTCCAACAAAGCAGTGGGCCACTCTGGAAGGGAAGCTGGTGGGTGCAGACAGAGCCTGGAGGCCCACTCGTCACGTATGTTGTGGCTGGGATTCCTGTCCTGTGTGGGTTGCTCAAAAAGCCTGCTGAAGTCTTTCTAAATCTAAATGTTGTGATTCAATGTAATGGTTTAATGGTTTCTTCCTGTCCCACGAAGGACACCCTTCTTCTCATGATTTATTTCTTCTTCATTCTAAATGCCCTTTTATTTACTCTTCGTACTCATTTTCTTGGTGCAGTATGGCGAGACTTTCAGCTATACTTTTCTTTTCCCCTTAATCAGTTTGACTATTCGCTCTCAGTGGTAAAACTCATTATTGTTTGTCTGACAGAGGTCTGGGGCGGGTGGCATTGGATAGAAGACGTGCCTGAGACTGAGGGCTCCTGAGCGGGTTTCTCAGGCACAGCCTCAGATCTTAGATAGATCAGAGATGTCTTTTTCTTTAAAAATCTGCATGACTGAGGAAATAGCACCTAATCCTGACTTTTTTTGAGGAAATGGAATTATGATTGTTTAACCTGAAATACTTTGGCCCAAAATAACTTTCGTTTCTGGTCATGAAAGATCTGATACAAAATTAGAATGTGACCATCACTGTTAGCTCTCCTACACACGCCTTTTGGATAATCCACTCAGAGCCTCAGAAGGGAGTGCTATCCTAAAGCCAGTGATCTCCCAGGTAAGTGATGATGACCTGGAATGGGGACATTCCTTCCCAACTGGAAAGGGGATGAGAATATCATCATTAAATTTCTGAAACCCTGCGAATCAGCCATTTCATGAAAGTTTTGAGCTTGAAATGATCCCTGAGGCCATCTGGTCTAACTTCTTATTTTACAGATAAATAATTTTATTTATTTGAGTCCTGAATTTCTTGCTAGAGGTTGCCCAAAGAAGACCCAGGATTTGAACTTTGTCCTCTGACTCCATTTCTAGTGTCTTTTCACAGTCCGCATCAAAAGGGCTTATCCTGTGCCCAATCTCAGGTCATTAAGACTGAAGATTTTCTGAATTTTGATGACTGGGGAAAGGTATTGGATAAAAGTAATAATAATAACAAATGCTGACCTTGTGTTAATCTGCTAAAAATCCTTCTCCACTGTGTCTATCCCCTCCTTTCCTTCCTGACCCTTTTATCTAACTGAGTGTTCATTTAAGCAGATTCTATGGCTAACCAACATTGACCAGTCCACCCCTAGAAGTCTTATTATGCATATGTCCTTGTGTGTGGTATGTAGACATAGGGCATATCCACACCACCAAGATCCTACCACCAAGAGAGTGTATTTTCTAGCACAAGCCTCCTCAGCTGCTCTCTCTCTGGAAAAAAAAAAAGTATTCTTTTGCCCAGTTTCTTATTACAAAGAACTGGAAACATCCCCAGGAAATATTTTAAGGTCAGATATTGTTTCCAGAGGCTGAATAGCGTGCCCACGACATCCTGCTGATATGCTAACTGGACACAGCAACGTTGAGTACGGCAGATCTATCCACAGGCTAACCTCCACCAAGATCCAGAATGCAGCTGCCAGCAGCAGCCTCAGGGAGTTTTCAAAGCCTTTCAGTGTGGTTCTCCCTTCATTCCACCCCCTGCCTGCAGTGCACAGTGATGTGCTTACCAATAACATACTTCACCACACCACAATCCGGCTGCGTGTAGGCAAAGACACCAAGCACCATTGGTATTATAGCCCTCATTCTTCTTGGAAATCGTAGGCAGACTCGTTTGTCCCACTGGCTGACAGATGGAGGGGGCCTCACTCTGCGGGGTGTTTCCTGAAGAGCTGCTCTTTGAGCCTGAGGACATCTTTTCCATTTTTGTTAAGGCCAAATGACTTTAACTCAACAAATATTTATGAAGTACCTGTGATGTGTGTAAGGTCACAAAGTGAAGGCCCTGAAAGCAAACTGTCTGAGGGTCTCCCAACAATAATCCTAGAGGGATGAGGTAGAGTTTTAGTTTGCTTTGTCAGGTATATAGCCAAGGATGACTGTGATTGCCTGAGTACTCACAGAACCATTTCTCCCATGAGTTGGTGTCCAAAACTCTAGTCTAGCCAGCCAGGCAGGGCGCTTCTGGGTACCAGTGGTGAAAGATAACCAAGACGGGGTTGTCATCCAGTTGTTAACAGTTCCCAAACATTGTCCTTTGGCCCATTCCCATACCAGTCTGCTTGATAGCAGCAAGATCCCCATTTATACTCACAATGAAAAACCAAACAAAACCAAAAACAATTTCTTGACCTCCCTGACCCCCTCAGGATCTTATCCACACACGATTAATTATTCCCATGGAAATTCAGGCATAAAGAATGGGCTCCATTTCACACAGAAGCCTAAGCAGACATGGGGTCTGTGTAAGGCATAGAGCCCACTGGGGAATGCCAAATCTCATCCTTCCCAGTGGCCCACAAATGTGCTGCACAGAATAAACCTATATCATAAAAGCATCTCCACACCCACCACCTCAACCAGCTCACTTTCTTCTCAACACTCCAAGAAGTCATTAATTACCTATGATAAAAATGACAATAGCTGACAGTGCTGTAAGTTTTAAGCTGGCCATAAATTAGGTTTATGTTTTTTTTTCCCTTAGGGATTTCCTAGTTATGTCATCCTGGGAAAGATATCTAACCTTATTCAGCCTCAGTTTTCCCATCTATGGAATGGGCATACGAGATCATCATCATCATTGCCACTAGCATTTACTTAGCATCTGCTCTATGGGCTGAATGCTTTACAAATATTGCATAATTTAATCCTTACAAGAACCTTGGGAGGTAGATGCTATTATTTTACCCATTTTACAAATGAAGAAAGGGTGGTAAACAGATTAAATGAATAGCCCAGGCTCACACAACTAGTAAGTGTCTGAGGTCAGGTCTTCCTGACTCCAGGCCCCACACTCTATCTACTGTGCCACCTACGTGCTTCTATCCTCACCGATCAGTAATCAAAGCAGATTTGGCAAGGAGACCAAAATTACTTGTGTGATATATTGCTGTAGGCTTCAAATATTTAGCACTTGCTGAATACCCCAAAAGACCCAATGTGTTGGCTAAAATTCAAAGCATGATTTTCAGGGAATGACAGATGAGGAATTCCTCTATCACAAAGGAGGCTTAGAACTCAAGCATTCTATTGAACAAGCTCTGAACCAGCAGTAAAAAGCAGCTGTGGCCCATGATTACTCTGGTATAACACTAAACAATGAAAACCTAGAGAACAATATTAATAATAATAACAAATGATGTCACCATTCTAGACTCTATGAAATTAAAATCTTCTCACACAGAGAGGCCTTGCAGAAGAAATATAGATCAGGAGGGACAGGATGAGGATCCCAGAGCACCGCCGTCATCCTGTCTGCTTCTGGGATTGTAACAAGGATGCTGTCAGGGAGCCTAAAGAAGATGGACCACCATCCTCATTCTCTTATTCAACAACAGGAACCGATCGTTTCTCCACCAGCGTAAGGGTCCATAGCACATCACATATCAGAGGACTACAGCAGGATAGGGATTGGTGCCCTGGCTATTTCTTCCTGACTTCCACCCAAAAGGAGAGAGGGTGGTTATACAATAAACACAATCACTTGAACAGGTCTGTGGTGCTACATCTAAAGTTTATAAAGCATTCTCGTTCAAACCTCACAATAACTCTCAGGAGTAGGTATTCACTACAGGAGAGATATTCCCCATTTTATAGATGAAGAAACTGAGGTTGGGAGAAGTTACATTACTTGTCCAGGATCACACAGATAATCATTATGAGAGGCAGGACCTGAAATCAGGACTTCTGTCTCCAAACACACAACTCCATCCATCCATTCATCTATCCATCCATCCAAGTCTACTGTGAACAAATTAGCAACCCTATAGCAGTTGGGAACATCTGGAAAGGCTTCATGTAAAAGGTGATAGTTAGGCTGGGTCTTGGAGGAAAAGAGAGGATCTATTGAAGAGAGGGTGCATGCCAGTTAAGGTGGACAACCAGGGAGGGCAAAGGTGTGGAGACTAGAGATGGTATGTGTGAGCAACAGAGAGAAAGCTAATTCAGCTGGATCACGGAGGACAGGGGGAGAATAATGTACAATGGCTCTGGAGTACTGATGATTTTCCTAGTTTTAAACAATTCATGCATTTGAGAGAGAGAAAAAAAAAGACAAAGAGAGAGACAGAGGTGGAGAAAGACAGGGACAGAGAGAGATAGACACAGTGAGACAGATACAGAGAGACAGAAAGAGACAGAGACAGAAACAGAGAGAGAAAGAGACAGAGACAAAGAGAAAGAGAGACAGAGACAGAGACTGACACAGAGAGAGAGAGACAGACAGACAGACAGACACCGAGAGACAGAGACAGACACAGAGAGACAGAGACAGAGGCAGAGACAGAGAGAGAGAGAGACACAGAGAGACAGAGAGAGACAGAGATAGAGAGAGACAGAGAGAAACAGAGGAGCACACAAGCCCTTGTATTTTTAAGGGGAGACCTCAGAAGCCACAGTGTTTTCCAGGGACTTCAAAGGAAACATTAGTCCTTCCTGGACTTTCTTTCCTAAGTAACTTTTTTTTTTATTGCTGTGTTAGCCTGATCTCTGCTTCTATTTTAAAAGTCAAATATTTCCAATTTCATAAAACGGCTCCTTCTGTGGGTTCAGTACCAGATATGCAGAGAAGTTAAAGGGGGCCACAGTAAGTGTGGGTCTCCCCAGGAAAGTCTGCCTAGAGGCAGGGTGATTGTTTCCACAAGTGAAGCGTATGGGGCAACTGCCCCAGATCTGGGTTGTCCAGGGACGTGTAGCTGTGAATATAAGTGCATTTATAGATTGCATAATAACATTTAGATAGCGCTTTATAAAAATGGTTTTCCCCTAGCCATTAGGGCAGGCCATGCAAGCATCATGATCCTCGTTTCACAGACATGGGCCAGAGCATGATACACCCACATTAGGATTCTTGGGCCTTCCTATCTTCTCTCCAGCCAAAACCCACCATACCTATCATCTTTCCCATTATAAGCTTTATTGACCTGGGGCTCATAGACACCCCCACCCATGCCAAATAAAAAAGTCCTTGGATAGATTTTATGAAGTCTGTGAACACGGTGTGGGAGAGGGAGTGGAAATGGCATCTTTATGTTCCCTGACCTCTGGTTAAATTTGGTATTTTGGTCAATTATTTAAAAAACTCATGATTCTGAAAAGGGACCCATGGGTTTTGCAAGATGTCCAAAGGGGTCCAGAGCACAAGGTCAAGAACACCTGCCCTTTTGGACCATGAGCTCCTGGCTTTTCCTTCTAGGGATGGCCATTGTCAGTATACAGAAAGTGCTTCATAAATTCTCTTTGGCTCATTCATTCATTTGAACCATGATCTCCCATCTAGTATTCTTCCCACTACACAAGGCTGTCTCTACAGATGTGAAAAGATTACAGATAAAGATATAATTTAAAACCCAGATTGAGCTAGAGAGCTTCCTGAAAAGGCAAACATAAATAGAAATACAGATGGGCATGGGGTGATGGCTGGAAGGCTGACCTTAGGGATATGGGCTGGAGTTCTACTTCTGGCTATCTGACTATGGGCAAAGTGCTCGACCTCTCCCAGGCCCCCAGAACATGAGTTATAGGGGATTGGCTGATGTGCATTGGTAGAGGGAGTTTCCACACTGGGAGGACCCCACAATGATGAAGTACAGGATCTAAAGCAAGAAGAAACTAGGCATTTGTGGTACAATAGAATCATCACTGAATTTAGAACAGAAGGAAGTAAAGACACATTTATTAAGCACCTACTGTGTTCCATATACCGTGCTATTCTCTTTATACATATTATCTAGCTTCCAACCCTGTGATGAGGGTGCTATCATTATCCTCATTTAACAGTTGAGGAAACTGAGGAAGACAATGGTTAAGTGACCTGTCCAGGGTCACACAGCTAGTAAGTATCTAATGTCACACTTGAACTCACGTCTTCCTAACTCTAAGCCCAGAACTCTGTATGCTATTGCACCACCTAGCAGTCTGAGTTTGAATTCCACTTCTGTTATTCACTTCTAGTGTGACCTCCAGCAAGTTAATTCACTTGAGAGTATTTCAGAGTGGATGAAGTGTAGGGACCAATAGTTCCCGAGGCCTGGGTTTGAGTTACATTACTTCTGTAACCATTGGCAAAGCATTCATCTTTCTGGGACCCAAAGGTCACATCTTTCAAACAAGGACAATGCTATCCACAGGACCTACTTCACAGAGGAGCTCTGAGGCTCAGAGTGAAGGCTGCAATGACTTTTTATGAAATGCTATCTGAACGTCAGTTGTTCGGTTCTTCTCTAGACTTCAGTTTCCTCATCTGTAAAATTAGGGGTTGAGTAGATGTTTCCAAGCCTCACATCAGCTCTTACTGCCTATAATCCTATGTAGCAATAGATGAATATCGTGTATGTAAACACAAACACACACACACACACACACACACACACACACACACAGGGTCCATGTGAGACCCAAATACTTGGAGAAATGGGAACACACTCTATAGGACAATTATCCAAATGCTTAGTCTATGAGATACTAAAACTTTGGAAATGTGTTTGTTTACACAGTGCCAAGTACTCTGAGGCTCTCAAATGTTCAGAACTGAAAACCAGTGAAAATCTTCGGAGGCCTGCCTGGCCTTCATTTCTTTATAGGGATGCTTGGCATGGTATAGACGTAAGATACAGCCTGCAAGTGCTCAAACAGTTCCCTTTCTTGTATTTCCCCTCAGGCCATCAAAAGAAAAATTAATAATGATTTTAATTAACTTGCCCTTGTCTATGTTTATTTTCTTTTGGCATTTCATTTAGTATGGAGTATTGGAAATTAAACTGCTCATTTCACTTTCCATTCATTGGGCTTGGTTTTTCAATCTCCATAAAACAGTCATTTTTTTAAAACACAGTTATAATGATTAAATCCAAGCCAAAATGATTTCCCCCTCTTTTTTTTCCCTTTCTTCCATTATTACCTTTTGTTTTCCATTAAAATTTCCATCAAGGAATTTATTTAATAGCTGACTCTTGTAAGCTATTTTCTCCACCCATAATTTTCTTTACCAAAATCCACATTTCCTACCTAAAAAATCTAAGCGGTAGAAATTTACATTTTTAATCCCACCTAAAATATGGCTAATGAATCCAATCCAATAAGAATTTAATAAGGGCCTACTTAATGCAAGGCACTGTCCTAGGTGCTGGGCATACAAAGGCAAGAGAGAAAGTAGTATCTGTCCCTAAAGAAGTTATAGGGAAAAAAATGATAAATAAAAAAAAAAAGGAAATAGAACAAAGGGAAAAAAATGGATTATTTGAGGAGGATTCACCAAGTACTAGGGGATCCAGAAAGGCTTCCTATCACAGCAGCACATCGCCTCAAACCTGAAGGACTACAGAGATTCCAAGAAGTAGGAAGGAGGAGGAAGAACTTTGTAGGCATAGTCACGACAAATAAGTGGACATATGCTACACTTTATTAGGCATTTTGTTTTCTTTCACCACACCATGAGTGGCTGTGTATAGCTGGTTAGAATCAATGTGCCCTTGATAAGCTGAACAGTCTTCCAAGTTTTAAACTAATCCTAGTAAAATGAGTAATATTTTTGCATGACTGTAAAAGTTTTCTATTTAAAGGGATTTCAGAAAATCATATCACAAAGTCAAAATTAAATTTATTTTGAAAATGTTCACTTCCCAGTGGGCTCATTTAAAGTTTAGCTTGCCAATCTATTAGCATTTCTGGAAACAAAACACATCTGCCCAAATACCTATGAATGGCAAATGAAGTTTTCTTAAAGGACACCCAGAATCAGCATCTTGTTTAGAATTGACCTCAGAAGTACTACAGTTAAACTTATACCCATTCTGTATAACTAAGGATAGAAGTACACACAAGGTCTTATCTATTGTTAGGGATGGAATTTCAGACTAAGATGACATCCTTTCCAACCCCTCTCTCCAAAGAGGAATGCCTTCTACAATATCCCCAAGTGGCCAGCTAATCTCAGCTTGAAGACCTCCAATGGTGAGAAATGTGCTCCATCGTGAAGCAGTCCATTTCATCCTGGACAGCCGGGATTGTTAGGAATTGTTTGTTCATTTGTTTGTTTTCTATAGATGGTTTCCAACTAGAATCTATGTTATTCCCACCCATGGTCCCTAATTCTTCCCTCTAGAGTGAAGAGGTATAAATCTAATCCTTCCACCCCTTAGCAGCTCTTTCAACATTTAAGACAAGGCTAAAAATTCCAATTTCCTTTAACTGATCCTTGGATAAAATAAATAGGTTGAAGTACCATTAGCAAACAGTCTGAGTGACCTTTAATAGTGAAAATTAATTCTCTTCCACCTTAATGGTATCCAAAATTTCCTTAATGTAGGAATCACCTGGTAGGTATGTAAACTCCTTCTGAGTTCCCTCTACACTTACACATTAGTAACTATCTGTACTTAGAGAGTTGCCTGGAGTTATTGGTGTTGTTCAATCATTTTCTGTTGTGTCCAGGTCTTCATGACCCCATCTAGGATTTTCTTGGAAAAGATACTGCAGTGGTTTGCCAATTCCTTCTCTAGCTCATTTTATAGATGAGGAAATGGGTAAATGAGGTTAAGTGGCCTGCCCAGGGTCACACAGCTAGGAAGTGTAAGAGTACCAAGAGTTAAGTGACTTGCCCAGGGTTATCCAGTTCCTATGAGGCAGGACTTAGATCCAGGGCATCCTCACCCGGATCTAGCCACATGCTGGTTCTCCAGTTCTTTCCTTTAATTAGTTTAACATGGTACTGAATACTACAAGTGCTTGTCCTCGGCTAACCTCTGCAATTTTATTTATTCAATCACTAATCACTTAAGCCTCACTCTCTTGTAGGCACTGGACTAATTATAGAGGATATAAAGAAAAGGCAACATCAGCCCCTGCCCTCCTAGTGCTTACAGTCTAGCCAGGGAAAATTGACAAGCTTCTTTCAAAAGGCAGAAGGGAGAGGTGAACTTGGGCTCTTCCTTATTCAGTTACCTGAGGAAATGTGGGGGTGGGGGTAGAGGAAGCAGTGGGGGTTGGGAAGGACATTGGTTCCTTGGTCTTAGTTTTCTTGCTTTTCCAATTATATCAGAAATCCCCTCAGAAATATTACAGTCACGTAGGTGCCTCCTGTGGGCTGCGTCATGATTTTCTTCCTGCATGTTTGTTTAATTTTTAAAATTGTAGACCAATTAACCAAGCAAAATAAAGACAAAAATGAAGCATACATAAAGCTATAAACTCCCTATGTGCCACATCCCCCTCCCCCTCCTACACCTGCCCCAGAATTGTTATTAATTTTAAGGAAATAACAACTTCCCAGACAAAGTCCCCTGTCTGGCATGTCAAGCCCCTTCACAACCCGACCTCTTTCAACTTCTCCAGTCATTTCATGCCTCACTCCCCAGTCAAACTCTGATATCTGTCACACTGGCCGACTTGCAATTACCTGCATACCTCCTTCCAACCCTGCTCCATGACGATGTCCTGACTATCCCCCAGCCTCACGATGTCTCTCCCCTCACCTCCACTTCCTGGCTTCCTCTGTTTGCTTCAAGGCTCAGCTGAAACTCCACCCTTGAAAAGGACCTGATAATGGTCATTCCTGAAGCAGCCAGTGGCTTCCCTTCTCAGGTTACTTTCTATTTACACTGAATTTATCTTGTGTGTACCTAGTTATTTATATGTTGTCTCTCCATTGGAATGTGAACTTCTTGAGGGGAGGGGCTAGCATACAGTAAAGGCTTCAAAAATGCTTGTAGATTGATTTTCCTTCTGTGAATTTTTGAGAGGGGGTAGCAATCGTTATTAGGTGTCTAGGTGGCAGAGTGGATATAGCGCCTGGCCTGGAGTCAGGAAGATTCCTCCTCCTGAGTTCAAATCCATCTTCAGACACTTACCTGGGCAAGTTACCCTGGGCAAGTCACTCAAACCTGTTTGCCTCAGTTTCCTCATCTATAAAATAAGCCAGAAAAGGAAATGACAAACCACCTCAGTATCTTTACAAAAAAAAAAAAAACCCAAATGGGGTCACAAAGAGTTGGACAAAACTGAAAAATGACTGAACAACAACAACAATTGTGATCACTATTTGTGTCATATTTATATAATAGTAGTTATATGCATTTTCTTACTTCATTCTTCTTTCTTTGCTCCCTATTGGTGCATGAGGTATATGGGATGTTCAGGAGGACTGGCACCTCTGGTGTGAAGCTGAGCCTTTTCAGGTCTGCTTATTCACCCACATGCTTGTCAAACCATCTCAGCAGATGGACCAAACCAGGCTGAGGGTAACTGGCAGGCTTCATACCTGTCAGTGAGTCAAGGGGATGTCTAGTCCAAGCATGTGAAGTCTTTCCCTGGTGGAATGAGCACATGAGAGCAATCTGTGCCAAGAAGGAGACCGCAGGAAGTACTGTGGAGCAGTTAAAGCTTGGTCAGCTCTCAAAGATGCCAAGATCATCCACTGTATCCTGGACCATCGCCAGTCATCTTGACTTTTGTCATGACATTGGATTTCAATGGCTCTGGAAGACAGCGTGAGGCTGACAACTTTGTGCAGCTCTGCCTCACTTAAATCCAACTCATTCGAAAGTCAAGACATGACCCCTATGAATGTCATTGGTCTCCTTTGAAAACAAAGGACAAACAACAATGGTGTTGGTGTAGATGCCTTAATGAAATTTCTTTTTCTTCTTCCTATTTATCAACTGTCATCATTTACGGCTTTTCTCTATCACAAGGTATTAAATCTCTCCCCAAGTGTTGACCATATGGGTTTTTTTTTCCCCCTTTTACAAACAAAACCAGTAGAGCTATTTTAGTACAGGGTTTTTTGTTTGTTTGTTTGTTTTGTTTTCCCTTCTTCGTTTAGTAACATCCTTAGGGTATAATCATAGTAGCTGAATCTCCAAAGTCAATGAACAGCTTTGTTGCTCTTAGGTCTGTAGCCACATTGTTTAGTGAACCAATTCACAGTTTTACCATAAGTGTTATGATGTTTGTGTTTCCCAACTAACCACGTGAGCGTTGATTTTTTTCAAACTTGAAATTACTTTTCCAGAGTTTATTTAGTTCACACTCTGATTGTTGGAGAGTTTCAACAGTGTCTCAAGTAGTTCTGACATATTTCTGCTTCTTTCTTCAAAAATGTCCTTTTCATGTATTTGGATCATCATTCATTAAAGAGTAGACCTTGCCCATGTCAGTTTTGATAACTTCTCCATTGATTTGGGTTGTCAGATTTCTATCAGGTTTTCTTTACCGTTAACACTTTTCCCATTTCGTTGTTGTTGTTGTTGTTCAAAACCTCACTATTTTTGTAGAACATACAGAGGCTGTTTCCTATACTTTCTTTTATTTGCTCAGTCAACATTAATCTTTGTTTACAAAAGTGAAAAGTAAGTCATTTATTTTTTCCCCAGTTTTCTTATAGTCTACTTTTAAAATAATTCATTGATCCACCTGAGATCAATTGTTTGTAGTACATGGTGTGAGATGTGGCCATAATCCACTTAGTTTTCCCAATAGTTTTTTTGTTTAATTTAATAAAGCTTCTCCCCCTAATGGTTTTTGTTTTGTTTTGTTCTTGGTAATCTCAAGTCTATAAAATACAAATCTATTCTTTGCCCTTGGTTCTAAGTCTAGGCTGTGTTTTCTAGTCCACTCTATGGTTTTTAAATCCAGTTACACAGAATTTTTTATCACAATCACTTACGGCTTCAAATATGGCAATGAAAAATCATCCCATTTTTCAAAATTTCCCTTAATAAGCTTATCTCTTTGTTCATTCCATTTTATTATTCTATTTAATCCTATCAAGTTGTTAATTGATATTTTCACTGGAATTCTATTAAAAATATTAATTGAGTAATATTGACATTTTTTCCCATATTAGTCAATAATCATGATACTTAAACATATTCATCCCTTTTTGCTCCTAAAAAGAGCTTGCTCTTTGGCTTCCTATGGCTCTTGAACATTTCCTAAGAGATCATGGGTCAAATCAGTGATATATCTTATACTTCTGAATTACAGTTTTCTTTCTATAGACACCGCTTAGTTTCCTTTTGTAATGAACAGAAAAGCTAATGATTACTAGTGGTTTGTCTGGTATTTCTTGATCTTGTTAAAAACCATTATTTATTCATTCATTCACATTTTGATTTAATTATTCTCTGAGACTGGTTGTTGCCGAGTCATTTCAGTTGTTTCCAACTCTTCATGACCTCATTTGGGGTTTCCTTGGCAAAGATACTAAAGTGATTTGCCATTTCCTTTCTCCAGCTCATTTTACAGATGAGGGAACTGAGGCAAACAGGGTTATGTGGGTTGTCCAGGGTCTCACAGCTAGAAAGTGTCTGAGGTTAGATATGAACTCATAAAGATGAATTTTCTGACTCCAGGCCCCAGTGCTCTATCGACTGCACCACCTCCTATGACTTACTTGGTATAAGAAACCCCCAGTAAGAATTCTCCTCTGCCAGTGTCCCACAGTCTTCCAAAGCTGCCAGGGCACTGGGAGATAAAGTAACTTACCCAGCATGACACAGACAGTAGGAGTCTAAGGCAGGATTTGAACTTTGTCTTCCTGACTAGTCCAGCTCACTCTAATACATCACACTCCTTCTCAAAGACATCTATGATCACCATTTAAAAAGAAAAAAAAAAATGAACCTCCTAGGTAAGATGAATATTTGAAGGCAACATAGTGTATTGGATAGGGTGATGTCTTGGAGTGAGGAAGACCTGGGTTCAAATTCTACCTCACACATGTGTATTGGCAAGTCCCTTAACCCTGCACAGTTTCAGTATCCTAATCTTGGCCACAGGATTGTGATGAAAATCAAATAAGATCAAGAAGATGAGAGCTCTGCAGTCCTTGAGATGCTTGATAAATGTCAGCCCTTCCTGCACAATCCTCTCTCCTGCCCAGCCCCACCCTGCCATTTATCCATTTTGTTCCTTGACTTTCCCATGCTCATTTTCCCCTCATTTATTTGTTTTATTTTTTTTTCCCCTTGCCTTATTGCCCAAGCCAGCCCCTCTAGAATGATGCTGGATTGTGAGGATGATGGCGGTGGCTGGTCCTGCTACATCCCTCTTCCACCCAGGTCGCCCTTGATGTTTTTGACTTGTGGAGTACAATTCCCAGCACAATTTCTCAGAGATGCCCCACGTTCTATTTCTCTACTTTACTGCCCTTGCCAAGAGAGGCTGTCATGTATCATAGACTTTAGGCATCTCTTGGTGGTACTGTAACTAATCAAATGCTTATCACATTTTCAGCTGATGGAGAGCTAGGAGGGATAGCTAACAAGCTGGAGGCCAGTCAAGACCCAAAGAGCTATCACCCATGGAAGCTCAGTGGTACAGAAGATAGAGCGTTAGACTTGGAATCAGGAAGACCTGAATTCTAATCCTGCCTCAGATGCTTACTAGCTATGTGACCAGCTCTGTCTCAGTTTCTTCATCTATAAAATGGGAACAATAATAGCTCCTGCTTCCTGGGCTCGTTGTAAGGATCAAATGCGATGTGCATAAAATGCTTTGTAAACTTAAAAACTATAGAAGTGCTAGCTATTATCGTGGCTATCATGGCAAAGGTTTAGATTGATGGGTCTATTCTAATAAGATGAAATTTAATAGTGATACATAAACCCTAACACTTGGGTTTAAAGAATCAAATTAGCAAACACAAAATGGGTAGACAAAGTCAAAGAGTACAATGGGTGATGTGTGTGTGGGGGGAAGTGAAGGCTTTCATGAGCTTGAAGCTGAATGGGAGTCCCAGGGGTGTGACTTGGCAATCTGTGTGGCCTTGGGAGGCAGTATGGGAGGCCCGGCCTACGTGAGAAAAGAAGGGTCTTGTGGGACCTGCTCCATCAGGCCAGGACTCTCAAAATCCTTTAGGACTATTGACTTTTTATCTCATTTCCACACATGTTAACCTTTCATTCAACAATTGTTGCCTTTCAGTGGGTAGATGTCCGGTATTGATGCGCTCTCCACAGCAATAGGACAGTAAACATGAGACCATTTCCTTGTGTGCTTCTTTCACTTACTTTCCTATGTGAAATTCGGTGCCATCAGCTAACCCAGCTGGAGGACAGTGTGTTTTTGTCCATCTCTCACCCATCTTAAACCTATGTAGAGCTTTTCGCATCAGAGGTGCTTCACGTAAGCAGCACATTGTGGGGCAGTGTTTTATTTCTGTGACATTCATAAGATTCATGTCTAACCAATAGGTGTGAAGCTGGCAGGATCAGAAAGCCATCTGCCTGATTCTTTCATTTTAGGGGTAAGGAGATAAGGCCAGAAGGACTCAGTGACTTTTCCACAGTCACACAGATAGTTTGTGACGCAGCTAAGCATCGGTTGAACCCAGATCCTCTGACTGCTCAGCTTGCACCAAGTTGTTTTTGACACTTACATTCAAAGTTCTAATTGCTAATTTTTACTTCTAATGACTTGACTGATCTTTGTTAAAATATCTGCTTTGTCAAAGAAAGGCAACATTCCTCATTTCCCTAAAACTAAACTTTCTTACAGAAAGACATAGTTGCTTAAGTAAATCCTGTATTTTATACCATCTACTCTACATTTAAAAAGCAACCAAATCCCCTTGTTCAAGACAGGATTTTCAGCCTGGTGTTGTCCTCTCTCTCTCTCTCTCTGGCCCTGACTCCACCCCCTTCCCTGTCCTTTCTTTCCTGTCTACTCCTCTCAGGATCAAACATTCTACTACTTAGTGACTCCCTTTCCCACCCCCATGCCCCACGCCTCCATATTCCAACTCACTGTGCCATCCATCCAGTGTCTAATTGAAGCAATCCCCTCTACCAGCTTCTATCTCTCCACTGTCATTTCAGTGGGAGGACAACAGCTGCTGAATCAAATTGGTACATTTCTTGTTCGAGGCTCTCTTGTCTAGAATCTTTTCTCCTTCCCCCTCTCTTCCCCCTCTTCTCTCTCTCCAATGGCTGCCAGTCATTTAAGGATCTCCTGGTTACTGTGGCTTTTCCAAGTCGGAGCTGCCCTAACCCCTCGCCCACCAACAACCCTCCTACCACCCCCAGCTTGGATCCAGCAGTACAATCCCATGTCTTTTCCAGAATCTGGGAGGGGGGTGATTGACTGTAGGCAGCTGTGGCAGCACCTCTTGGAAAGGCCTGGTGGGACGATGGCTGAATAGATGGAGAATTGTCTAATAGGTTTCTCAGAATGGACAGAAGACTGGCTGTGTCTGTTTCCAGAAGTCCAAATGAAAAATGAAAAATATGATGTTAAAAGTTATCCAGTTGCCTTGTATGTGAGATGCCAAGTATCCAGATAAGGTATTTGCATAGCTCTTTCTATCGGTTTACACTTTTTGGGGGCACACCATGGAGTAAAAGCTCTAAACTCTCAGAAAATGTCTTTCATAAATTCTCTTCAGGTCTAATTATTACTAAGATTTCCTTGTGTTTCCCTTTGGATTCACAAATACATTTTTTTTCCCTCCCAGGAACTTTCTCTTGCCAGTCAAAGATCTCACAGGTTTCCCCCTATCTATTTGCTATTCCTCCTCCAAAAAGTTCCAATTGATAGCAAAATTCTATATTTATACCCTAAATTATACAGTAAAAGTGCTACAGTATTGATCAGCCCAAATTACACTCATTAAGGAGAAGGCGGAAGGCCCAGAGCCATCTGTGCATCTGCAGGGGCTCATCAATACCGTTCTCACACAGCCATGTCTTACTGGGCCGTTTCCCTAAGCATGTGTTGCTCATTAGGCCAATGAGGCTCACAGGTTTTGGATTTCAATTACAGTGGGTTCATTTTGAAGGTATCCAGCACACACTATAAATGCATTGAAAATAGTCATTGTGTGGATCCAGCCAGCTGGCCTGCCTAACTTTCCAAGCGATGAGGTTACTTTATTATATTCCATGGTCATCCTTTCTTTGATTTCATATTTGTCAGCATTCCACAAATGAGCTTCTCTTGTTAAACTTCCCTCATTCAAACTCCTGGGAACACTCCTCTCCCAAGGCCCTCCTCACCCTCTCTTTAAATAGAGAGCTGACTCCTCTCATTCTCCTTCTTCCCATATGACTTACCAATCATCTCAAAGACTAGCTCACTTTCTGCTTGCTCATCTGAATCTCTCCTTCTCTTATGTTTTTAAAATAAATATTCCCACAATCTTCTCTGTCTTCAGGGAAAAAAAAGTGAGAAGAAACTAGTAAAAACAAGCTAATATTCTGACCTCCAACCCAAATTGTATTAAGACAAATCCCCAGGGAATGAAACAGTCCTTTTGTTGTGAAGGAATTCCATTGTAGGCAATGGCATTTGAAGGAAATACTCCCTGGGGATTTTTCAATTACAGACAATAAGAGACAATATCAAGCTATTCCTGACTGAAGGATCTCATGTAAATGGAATCATGCTGAAGGTGCATCCATGGTGCAATGGAGATACAGAGAGGCTGGAAACAGAGGACAGAGGTTACCAACAGAGGTTCCTCTAAGGACTTCTCTGGCTGGGCAAATGACTTCCTATTGAGGAAAACACTTAATTCACCTTTGGCAAGAAAGCTCTAATAGGGGGAAAGGAGAGATTCTGCCCCAGCTGTAATCATAAACATGTTATTCCTATGAGTCTGTTCATTCCTTTGTTAATGATATATAATTTCATTCACAAAACTCAAAGCAGCAATGTGGACATTGCTTGACCACACTGATTTCCAACCTGGAGGTAAAATATGCAAGAGATGAAATAAATTGGGGTCACTAAGAATTACCCAAAGGAATGCATGCTTGAACCACCAAGGAAAGAAAGACACAGGTCACAGCAGTGTGGCCTTTGTTCAATTTCTCTGAGTCTGGTACAGATTGGCGGGCCAGAAGAATGGGCAAAGGCCCGCTGTGAACCATAATCTACAATTAGAACAGTCCCTGGTTTCTATTCATTAGATTGTAAGCTCCTTGAGGGCACAAACTATCTTTTGCCTTTTTTTGTATCCCCGATACAAAAATACATAGTGCCTAGGACAAAGAAGGCACTTAATGAATGTTTGTTGATTGAATAATTAATTATACTAGAGACTAAAGCAGGGACATACCCTGGATGCATTAGTGACTAAGGCATCTATCCTTCTAAGTCTTCCCCATATCCTAGGCGATGGCCAAAATTTCTATTTCCAGCCTTACATCTCACTTTTCTACTTTCCAGATTTACTTCCCATGAGCCCACTATACTCCATTCTGCTCCTTCCCAGAGATTGAGCCAGGCTTTCCAGACTGTCTGTGCTCTTCCCTTCACCTGGAAATCCCTTCCCCTTCTACCTTATCTCTTGCTAATGTTGGGGATTCTCTTACTGCGTCTTCCCATTGTGCCCCAGTTGACCCATCATTTCAAATAGTTAAACAACTCTATTTTCCTTCACAAAGTTCCTTTAGTGTGTATTGCATGACTTTTATTGCAAATGGTTAAGAACTACTGAAGTCTTGGATCTTGTGATGATGCCAACGATCCAGTCCTAAGCATTTCAGCATAAGAGCCTTTCAAAGGCATGCCATACAAGCAATTCACTTAAGTGTCAGGTTATGTGTTCAAATGAAGATGAAGCCCCAGTGACTTCGACCCTCCTGGCCTCACACGCCCTGCCTCCACTAGCTGGTGTGAAGCCATCCCCCTGCTGGCACTTCATCAGCATTCAGCTGGTCTTCCCAAATCTCATAACTACTCTGAGATCAGCTAATCCATAAAGCCTATGGAAAAAATCCATTTGGAAAACGAAGTTAAGGCCAGGACACTGTGGCGTGTCTGAAGCAAACAGCTACTTCGGGTGAACCTCACTGGACCTTCTTCAAAGTGTACCATGGATCACTGCCATGCCCACAGGTGGAAGGTTGACCCAGGTTCATAGTTCTGTGTATCAGCCACAGCCCTCTGGGCATCCCATGGCAGGAATGGCCAGCATATGATTTTTGGTATTTTCATGAGCCTCTAATGACACTGGGCCTTTTCCAAGGTTAATCCCACACAACAAATCTGGATCCAAATTAGGTAAGCTGGGTCAGGTGCTCCGAACATTGCTACTTGACAAAAGAGGGAGGAAATCTCAAAATTAAGAAAAAAAATAGAGAAAGACAGACTTGGGGGGAGGCAGGGAGGGAAATGAGAGACGGGAATTGATTTGGAAACAAAGGCCCATTTTTCAGCCTACATTCCACTGATGACTCAAGGGATAACGTGAGAACAAAAACTGGCATTTGTCCCCTTGCAAAAAGCTGTTCCTTGAGGATGTGTTAATCACAAAAACTGGAGAAGAAAAAGAAAGCATGGGCCACTTATTTCTTCCTCTGAGGCAAGTCAGGATCTGCGCCTTATGTTTTCCTTTCCAACATATATGCTTCATTGATCATGCCAAGAATGGCGATTTAAAACTCACATTTCATGAGAAAAAGTACAGGTTACAAGTTTTACAGAAAAGGTGACTCGGAGGCCTTCCTTCACTTGTGTTTCCTTGCTCTCCCATTCCTTTAGGGCAGGAGCAGCACCCGGAGGCCTGGTAAGTGGCAGCATCCTCCACAGAGTGGTGGTCTCAACGTAAGGCCACAAACTGCCTCTGTGACCTGCTGCGGCAGCGCTTGCAGACACAAGCAAAACATTCCTGGAGCCTTGGTTCAGTGCTATTCAATTCTGCCAGTGCTGATCAAGATCCTGTTAGGAGCCAGGCAGTGCTAGTTCTGGGGATCGAATGATGGAAAAGGCCAAGTCCCTGTGATGAGGAGCTTGTGTTCTCCTGGGCATGATGGCAGGTATCTGCACGAGCAAAAGACAAGGTCAGAGAAAGGAAGGGAAGGAGAGATCAAGACAGAGTGCTCCAGGAAAACTGCCGGCATGGGGACAAGGGAAGAATTTCCATGGAGGGCCAGCTAGTGCAGTGGATAGAGAACTGGGCCTGCAGTCAGGAAGACTCGAGTTCAAATCACTTAGTACTGACCCTGGGCTAGTCACTTATCACTGTTTGACTCAGTCTCCTCCTCTGTAAAATGAGCTGGAGAAGGAAATGGCAAACCCCTCCAGAATCTCTGCCAAGAAAACCACAAATGGGTCACAAAGAGTTGGGCATGACTGACATGACTTGACAACCTCAACAGGATTAGGGAAGACTTTCTAGAGAAAGGGGCCCTTGGGCTGCGTCCTGAAAGAAGAGAAGGATTCTGAATGACCCAGATGAGAAAGAGAGGGCCTTCCAGGCACGGGGCTAGCCTGGGTGAACCCACCTTGGCAGCAGGTAAAACGTTAGCTTTAGGGAACAGACTTGTCCAGTCTGGCTGCAACAAAGACTGAATGAAGGGAATCACACCAACATATGACTGGCAAATCAGGACAGAGCCTGCGATGTGCCATTTTCTCCCAAGGAAGCAAAGTGGAAAGAGGAATAGCTTCCAGAAGTAAACAAAAGACATGGACAAGACATTCTGAGGAGCGAATTGACCCAGACGTTCTCATGAAAGCCATCCACGGAGGAAGGCATGAGCAAGTTGTTCTTCTCAGATAGTGGCAAGATCAACTACAGGAGGTTCCCTGGAGTAGTTCGGATAACGCATCACCTAAAGCTGTCCTAGCTATTCAAATCCACACGATCCTAGAACGTAATCATGTAAAATGTGGTCATTGGTTCCAGCCCAGTGGAACTGCATGATGCAGATTTGAATAATGCAACCACTTCGAGGGATTCCTTATTGGTACTCATGAAGATCTAGCTACAGTCACCAACCTATGGTTGCCATCCCATGTGGTTACTGGCCAGGATCTCACCACGTAAAGCTGAGGGTTAAGACAGCCCCAAGCACTTTATGAAGCATTAAGAAAGGCATCACTGAAAGCAACTTATATGAAATCAATCAACGAAAAGAATTAACAGATGATTACTATGTGCAAAGCACAGAGCTAAATGCTAGGGATACAAACACAACACCCAGATGATCTATGCCTTGGGTTCTGATGGGAAAGATATATAGGGCAGTGGTGGCCAATGAAGGGAGCTAAGGTCTGGGAAGTGACAAAGTAAAACTGCAGGGTAACAGGTTGACATGTCCTTTCCAAAGATCATGCTGGTGTTGATTTGATGACATGAACCAGGAGTTTAATACAGGTCTGTTGGATTGCTCTGGAGTTGAATTTCTTACTACTTCATGCTCTTTCTTGGAAGCTATGCAAGACCAAGATAGACTATATTGTCATCAAATTGTGATCAAATGAATATTCTGTACACAACTTGCCTTCATATCCCTCTCCAAGGTCTCATAGGGGTCTGGAGGTAAGGGACCCTGGCTCACAGAGGCTTTACCAATGGAGCCTCTTTGGGTCCCTCCCAAGCTGTGGAGGGTCATCTAAGGACCAGACTGAGTCAAGTTCTGACAGACTCATTATCAGATTGATTGGAGATGGTGAATATTTCAGCCCCAATGGCCAGTGAAGATGGGCTTCTCAGTGAAAGGCAGCTGTGGTATCCTTCATTGGAAAGGCTGAAATGTGGGATTCCTGAAGTACAAGTGAAGGTGAGGCATAATATGGAGCCAATCATCCTTTCAAGCCCTTTGGCAAACTCCTTCCCTAAGAAAGGTTTTCCTTTGGCAACCTAACCAAAGACATCTTATAACCCCTAAGGAAACTGCTTCCACCCCAAAGATGAACCAGGGCTGTGTGTAGCCGTCTCCCCCTTCCCTGATATGGACCAGACTGAGGTATCAGCCCTCCCAGGCACAGGTGATCATGGCCACCATTCTCAGTTCTCATCACATACAAATGGGGGTCAAAAGCTCACCTGAGTCAGCTTCCCAACATAGCAACATTTCACATCTGGTGGGAAAGATTCCAGGAAAAATTCTGACCATCTGGGCCAGGACTATTTCCCAGACACTGCCAAAGCACTCACATCGTTTTATTGGTTCTATAAACTGGGATGTGGTTCACTCAGTGCTGCAGGAGAGAGGTCACTTCAGGCTGGCTGCTGAAAGTGCCAGAGGCCTGTTATAGGATCTTCCACCTGGACCATCTCAGTGGAAAACAGGACACTCATTCCCTTGCCGTCAAGAAAACCTAGGTGTATCACCCTTTCACAAGAACCCTCAGCTGACTGGACTTGTCACTGAGACATCCACTTCACTGATGGCAGAAGACCCAAGGGGACTTCTTTTGTGCTGTCACAGTACATAGGTTGCCATCTTCTCCACGGGGGGATGGGGACTTTGGAATGGACTTTCCATTGGCAGATGGCGATGCTGCATCATACTGGTTCATTTGCCTCTCTTGAGTAGCACAAAAGAGAACAAACCGCTAGGCTCAAGCAAAATCTGTGATCCGAGAAGGGAGTATTTGTTTGGTTTTGTTTTTTGTTCAAAATGAGCGGCCTGGATAGCAAGGGCAACTCTGAACGATTCTCTGACATGACTGACCTGTCTGGGAGGCCCGGCAGAAGCAAACGTTACACTGGCCTCTTCTGTGGCTGTGCCCAAACACGTTTTCACCAGTTTCCTCATTAAAACTAAGAGTCATAGGTTCATATAGTAAAATTGTGTGTGTTTGTGTGTCTATGTCTGTGTGTGGGGGGTATTAACCATAGGATTATATGTTTATAGCTATAAGGGGCATCAGAAGCCAACCTTCTTACAATGCAAGAGGGGAAACTGAGGTTTAAGTGACTTTCCCAAGGTCACACAGATTCCCTCTTAACAAGCTATGAATGGCCAGTCCACACTCCATGTTGATAAGTCAAGGCATCATCAGGATGACCAGGGGAAGCTCCTCTGATCACCCCCCCTCCCCAATCGATTTAGATCTGTCATGAGCCTTGGAACTCATCTACCACCAACAGGTCAATTTTACAGATGAAGAAACTGAATCCCAGAGAGTACAAGATACAGGTAATAAATTTCTGAGCAAGAACATTAACTCTGATGCTCTGACTCCAAATCTGGCATGCTTTCCCTTTCTGTCTCCTATTCATCATTCCTAAGAGTTCACCCACAAATCAAATTAATCCTGGGTGCAGTTTTCCTGCTTGCAAAACTGAAAATCTCAGGTTAAAGCAGCTTCTGAGACAAGCCAGCTGGTTCTAGGTCCAATTACACCATATGTACAAACGCGGCCTTAAGGCAACACGGTTCACATGTCCTTGTCTGTTTCTCAAGGGCTTTGAGAGAGTTTATATCTCGTCAGCACCCTTCATGGTCCCAGACCTGGGCTACAACCATCCATGCAAGGCCTGCTTCTTTTTCCTTTAAGAAACACAATTAAATAATTTCTCCTAATTGCTTTTATATGACTTTACGGACTCAGAGGGCGAAGGAGAGGAATAGGCAGGCTTCCCTACTGGCTCCTGTACTCATTTCTGATTGCTAAGCCTAAAATGAGAGTGCATCCGGAATACTGGAATCCACAGCCATGGCATGTCCAACTTTTTTCACATTCTCAACACATAAAGAAGTGATTACTTTGGTTTTACTTCCTTACTCTTTGTACATTTTTACTGATTATAACCCCATTAGAATAGGAGCTTCTTGAGAGCAGGGGCAGAGGAGATTCTGCATTTCCCTTGCAATATTTATCAACACCTCGCCTAACACCTAAGCAGAGTGTGCTCTTGAGCAGAAATGCTGGAGTCCCCGCAGGGTGGGCACGCACAGCAGGGATCTGCAATGCCTCAATTGCTTAGATCCATCAATGTTTCCTAAGTGAAAACTATTTGCAAGGCAAATGCAAGGTCTCACCTACCCCTGCCCTCCAGAAGATCACTGCCATTAAGGGGGAGGGGAAGACCTTCTCATCGTGGGGGAACGAAGATTTCTCTACTCTTGGAAAGATCACAAGGCGGCTTGCCAGGGCTTGGCGCCATTTCAACCCTGGGGCATTCTTCCTTGATCTCAATCATCAAAGTGCTGAGCCCCTCACAAACCCTTGGATTGCATGCTGTGTCCACTAATCTTGATGAGTTATTACTCCCAGCTATCACAAGAGGAGTGATGTTTGCTGACCAGACTCAGCCCCTTCCCCCAAACAGGAGCTCGAGGGTGGGACAGGAGGCAGGAGCAGAAACAGCCAGTGATTGAAGAATCATTCTGTGGGTGGAGCCCCTGAGCACCAAAGGAACTATGTGACCAGCCCTTTCTGGCTCACTTCTCATTAATGCTGTAGGTTCACAGGTAAGGTCCACCTGGTCTTGCTTGTTTTACAGTAGTGTGTTTGTGTGCGTGTGAGTGTGTGTGTGTGTGTGTGTGTGTGTATCTGTGTGTGTGTCTGTGTTGTGTGTGTGTGTGTGTGTGTGTGTGTGTGTGTGTGTGTGTGTGTTGGGAGAAGGCTGAATCTGCAATCTACTTAGAGTTGACCCTCTCCTTGCTACAGCACACTTAACTAACTCTAAGATGCTGGGCAACTCAACCTCTGTCTATCTCAACTTCCTCATCTGTAAGATGGGGATAACAGTAGCATCTGCCTCGAAGGGTTGCTGTGAAGCTCAAAGCAGGTAATATTTGTAAAGTGCTTAGAATAGTGCCTGGCACATAGTGTGTGCTTACTGAATGTTCCTTCCTTCACTCATTTCCTTTTCTCATGGTGATGGCTCGGCTGCACCGGAGCACATCCCAGGGATGGGACAGAGGAGAGCCTGGATGACCCGATCACAAAGGTGCACTTGTCATCACCACTGTCCGTACAGGACAGTCATGAAGCATGAGCTTAAGCTTGAGGTAAGAGTGAGCACTGGGGGGAAAATGATGATGATGATGATGATAGCGATGATGATGATGTTGAGGATGATGATGATGTTGAGGATGATGATGATCAGATGATGGTGGTGATGATGATGATGATGATGATACTGAGGATGATGGTGAGGATGATGATGAAGGTGATGATGATGATGTTGAGGATGATGAAGATGATGGTGAGGATGATGATGGTGGTGACGAGGAGGAGGAGAAGGAGGATGGTGAGGATGATGAAGATGATGATGACAACACACATTCAAGTCCAATGCTGTGATCATAATGGGGCTCTCTCTCTTTCGATTAGGGGGACAAGTCCTAGGCAAGCTTAACCCCAAAGGAAAGAGATGAGAAGGCCCCTCCTTTCCCCCCTCTGAAGTGGAGGGCTAGGGGTGTGTAACACTGCCTACTTGGCCACATTCAATTAATAGCTTGGTTAATTTTGTGGAACTGCTCCCCTGCCCTTTTTTATTCTTTATTTTAAGGGATGGCTTTTTGGATGGGAGTGGCAAGGAGGGTTAGGAAATGAACAAAATGATATAAGAACAAAAGATATCAATTAAACATTTAAAAGAGAGAATAAAACATAAATTAGCATAAACATGTGAATATTTTTAATTTATTTTTGAATTAGTTTGTTTAAAAAAATAAACAACAACTGGGCAGTCCCCAAAATGCTGTAGAAAGAAAAACACTCAGATAGTGGACTGACCATCAGACTGGGTGCATTCTCAAGATATTTCTAAAACCCAAACAAATATGTCATTAAGCATTGTTAATGTGAATGTTCTTCCCCAGATATTCACTCCCTTCTTTCCATCCTAACCTTGATATATGACCTACTCACATCAACAAAAGCACTAAAAAGGAAAAACGCCCTGGAGCCCAGAGAGGCAGAACACTAAGGAAGATTACACTAATGCCCCTTGGCTCCTTTCAGCTAAAGGACCATTTTCCTCTATGTGTAATTAACCCAAAGTTATCAGAGAGTTCTCTCCATGGGAATGCTTTACAGGTGGTGACCAATGGGGCTGCAGGTTAAAGCGGATACTCCTATTTTGATAGATCAGTAAGCCTGGATTATAGTTCAAAAGCCTATACCAAGGCTTCCTGTCTCATAGTTCAAAGGCTAAGGCACTGCTCCTGAAAAATGGATCTTTCTCAGATATGGTACAGAATAAGATTGAGGGGGTGTGGCAGCTATGTGGCACAGTGGATAGAGCACTGGCCCTGGAGTCAGGAGGAGGACCTGGGTTCAAATCCAGACTCAGACACCTGACACTTACTAGGTGTGTGACCCTGACAAGTCACTTAACCCCATTGCCTAGCCAAAAAAGCAAAACAAAACAAAACACAAAAATAAGAATAAGATTGAGGGCTACTGGGATACATGTGAAAAGGCTCTGGGTTTGGAATCCAAGGACCTGGGTTCAAATCCTACTTCTGCCACTTAGTACACATGTGAACTTGGGCAAGTCACTTAACTTCTTGGGGTCTCAGTTTCCTCAAATGTAAAATGAGTGAGTTGGGTTAGATGATCGCTGATGTCCTACCATCTCTAAATCTACGGTCCAATAATTAGCACAGAACTTGGCACATATCTGGCACTCAATAAATGCTTTTCCATTCACCCAATGAGCCTAATAAAACTGCCCCAATGTTTCTTTGTGCCATTGTTCTACAGTCTTTCCCCTGCCTCTTTAATCCCTTCACATCTCACCTCAAGTCAGTCTCTTTGTCTCTGTCTCTGTCTCTCTCCTTCCCCAAGGTTCTATGCTTTTTCTTCTTCCCTACACTTTCCCTTGACCCTAAGTTCAAGTGCTGAACTTCCTCTCTTGGCTTTTAAGAACATCAACAAGCTAGCCAGTGACCCCTTTTCCAGCCTTCTTACACATCCTTCCCCAACGCTCCAGTCAAACAGGGCTAATTGCTCTTCCCCAAACAACCCTAGACTTTCCTTGCCCCTCTCTGTTACACAGAGATCTTTGGAAAGCATGATGAAGGGGAAAGTTTATCAGAATGGGCAGATGTCACTGCAAGTTGGCCTTATAAGGACACAACCTGATAAAGCCTTGCTTCTTTGAGAGCACAGATACTTATTTCAGGGATTTGCTAAGTTAACCACAAAAGAAAAGAAGCAATTTGCCCTTGACCCTTTCTGTCCCAGTTCCTGGAATCATCTAAATAGCCAAGGGGAAGTTACAATAGCTTTCAATTATGCACGTGAGGTTATTTTTATTTTATTACTTCTTGTTGTCCCTGAAATATAACATTCTATTTTCTATCACTGTGTCTGTATACTAGCTGGTCTCCATGTCAGGAAGGCTCTGTATCCTTTCCTCTGCCTCTTTACTCTTCACATCTCTCCTCAAGCTCCACCTCCTACACAAACATTTCCTGATTACCCCTCAAAAATCTATTGCCCCCCCAAATACCATGCATTTATACTACACACACACAAACACACACACACACATTATATACACTTAAATGTGTACATGTTACTTCTCCTAGTAGAATGTAATATTCTTTTATTTCTACCCCAGTACCTAGGAAAATGTTGGCACATAATACACTCTAAAGAAATATTTAAGTATTAGCTGGTCTAGCATGAGCAAAACTGTGTTGAATTTTAAAGAGAACTAATGACATCATAGAGTGATGTCTTGACTTGCACGTGAATTGGATTTAAGTGAGGTGAGTTGTACGAAGTTATCAGCCTCACTCTCTCTTCCAGAATCATTGAAGTCCAGTGGCAGGACAAAAGTCAGAATGACCAGTGATAGCCCAGGATGCAATGGACAACCCTGGCATTGGTGTCTTTGATGTTTAACCAAGTCTAAGCACTCCGCAGCACCTGCTTCATCAGCCTTCATGGCTGTTGGATCAAATTGTTCTCATCGGTTTGTTCCACAGGGGAAATCTCCCCATAGTTGCATTAGGCACACTGCTAACTCACTGATGGGTTTGCGATTTGTTGGCTACCCCTCACCTGATTTAGCCTGCATGCCAAAACGGATTACTGGGGTGTGGCCACTACACATGCTATATCTTCTTAGAGACACAGATGACAGTTGGGAGGAAAGTGGACACCAAAGGTGGACAAGCAGCCCTGAAAAGGGCCCAGGAGCCCTCACACCAGAGGGGCTAGTCCTCCCTGAACACTCCATTTTAAGTCAAGAAGACTTGGGCTCAACTGACCCCAACCTTCCGAATGCAGCTACAATCCCTTCTCTTTAAAATGAGAGAGATCCCTCCTAGCTCTAAATCTGTCATCTTATGATCTCATGAATCTATGATAGATTGATATGGTTTAGAAACTTGTTATCTTCTTGCAGCTGGTGATGCAACTGGGTGAGTAAAACCTAATTGTTGGATGAATGAAGGACCAAGAAGTCTGGTGATAAAAGTCCAGGTAAAGGCTTTCTCGACAGAAATAGAGGAACCTTGGAAACAAAGCTAAAATAGAATTCTCAGGGCTTCATTCATTGTCAGTCCTTTGTTGTCATTCAGTTTAATTAAGTTACAGAAGTTTTAGCCTTTCACCTTAGCATCCTGAAACACCAAATCAGAGTTGGAAACTAAGGCAATCTGAGCCAACTATCAGATACTTTCAATAACTAAAAAATAATTCCCAACCAAAAAAAAGTATTTTAATTTTTTCCTAAGCAAGTTGAATCGCTTTTTTCCCCTTCATTTTAATTTAAGTCATCAAAAGACAACTAAAATAATTGACCCCTTGGAAAATTCCTGGGCCTTGCTGTCACCAGTTTTGGGGAAAAATAACAAGAATTTAAAGTGGAAAGCAAATAAAACTCCCCAAACTGGGGATTCTTGTATGCTGCTTAAACAAATGTAACTGTAGAATCATTTGGCCTCCCCCAGGGGTTATCTGCCAGGTTTCATCCCACAGTGAATTCTTGAATCCATCAAGAATGGGAGTTTAATCATCGAAATGCTGAAGGAGACAACTTCAGCTGTGGAGGAGGATGGAAAATTTGCGAGAACAAGGACCTTTCCATTAAGTCCATGGGACTGCCATTCAGAAAGGCTAGCTCACCCCTTTGGAACTCTGGGAGTACAGGATTCTGGAGAAGTCTTCTTTTATGAGAAAAGCAGACTCTTTGCAGGCTATGTCTTTCCTCTTGAAAACAGACATAGCAAAAAAGAAAAGAGAAAAGTACCACAAAGGAGAGGCAAGAACAACGTCAGACCTGCTTCTATCCTGCTATAATCTGACCCAGTATAAAGAAGAAGATTTTGGCACAACAACTGTCCCCAAGAGCGTCCTTGACTCTCTCAACAGCATCAAGAGAACAAGGAATCCACTCAGAGAGACCTTTGGTCTCAAGGGGTGGAGCTTCCCACACAATGGAAGAGTCAGGCTCATTCCGTTAGACTGGTAAGTTAGAACAGGTGACACCCCATGGCTGGCTGGACTATAGATGGCAGCTGTGCTGATATTCACTGAAGCTCAGGCTGGCATCTGTTTCTTTAGGCTGCTCCCCAATATTGGAGAGAACTGCTACGAGCCAACATGTGGCAGTAACGGGCAGCCTAAATCATTAACCCCTTCCTTCCCCTATAGCATTGACCCTCATGTCCTTAAAACCACACACACCCCTCCTTCCCTCCCAGTGATCCCCATCTAAGATCCAGAATAGGGACACTCAGCTGAGATGCTGCTCATCCATCCACTCAACAGGAGGTGGGCACAAAGTTGGCAATACCCCAACCTCCACTATGCCAGAAAGAAAACTTTGCCAAATGACCATTTGAGGTCTCTGATCTTTGGACTAAAGCCTCCCCAAACGTTCTTTGAAACCAGATGTAATTGTATCACTTGTGTGGGCCAGCTCAGATGGCTTATTTTTCATCCTGCCCATCAGTCAGTAAGATTGAGACAGAGAATGAATTTGCATCCAGTTTCAAAAGGAGCACGGATTTAGGATTTACAAATAGCCAAGAATTTAGATCTACAAACAAGAATAATGAGGCATACCTTACAAAATCAGCTCACAAGTGAGAAAGAAGAAATTGGTGATCTTGCTTGTTTCTCATTATATCACAAAATATCAACCCACATGCACATATTAAGTGCCTCCTATTTTACAGTTACTGTGAGAAGCACAAAAGGGAAATGTGAAGAGACACTGAATTTTCACCGTAGATGCGCCAGAGGCTAAAGACTTCCCCTTTTTCCTATGGCTTGGGTATGTTTAACCCTTTGGTGTCTGGTGTGAATGAGATGCTGCTGGGGCCTCTTCTAGCTCTCAGGTTCCAGGACTCTGGATGATGTCGGTACTGGTACTGCTCGCTCAATATAAATCACCAGTGTAACATAGGAACCAAGGAATTGTGCATGAATTTAGTCTGTGTGAAGGAAAATAGAGGGACGGCCCTGTTGGATTGTTGTTTTTAAATTCCCAGCAGTAGGTTCAGTGCCTGGAGCACAGTGTGTGATTATTAAATGCTTCCTGAAATGGACCTGATGGTGCCAAGGACTAGGAAGATACATGAGCCCACAATGCCTAGAGCACTGTGCTTGGGATCAGGAAGACCTGGGTTCAAATCTGGCTTCAGACATTGGCTGTGTGACCCTGGACAAGTCATTTAACCTCTATGTGCCATGGGGATCAACTAAGATCGACAGTGTTGTATAAATATATCAGCGTGATTCTTGTTAGTCATACTCAGATACCTCTGGAGTATTCTGTTCACTTCTGACATTGTATATTTTAGGAAAGCCACTGATAAAACTGCATTGCATCCCAAGATGGGTCACCAGTATGGCAAAGGACCACAAGTCCATTCCATTGGAGGATCAATTGAAGGACCAAAGGTGTTGAGAAGCCAAGCTTGAGTAAGCTCATTCAAGAATCTGAAGGCTTGTCATGTAGAAGAAGAATTAATCTGATCCTGCTTGACCCTAGAGGGCAGAACTAGAGACATGAGTGGAAGCCCCAAATAAGATGATTGAAATGGATAAAAAGGAAGTTTTGCTAATGGTGAATGCTGCCCCCAAAGTAGAATGGGTTGCCTTTAAAGGTATGAGCTACCCATCACTGAAGGTCTTCAAATGCAGTTTGGATGACCATGCCTGCTCTATTGAAAAGGGAATATTTGCTCCCTTACAGTCGGTGGCTTCGGTGGTCCTTCCCAACTGTGAGTCTGCAATTCAGTAAAAATGTACAGTGCATTCTGGCTTAGGAGCCCTGGCCAGATGCCAAGGACAACCCCCCTTCGTCTTCTTTTCCTGAATACCCTCAAGGCCAGTATTCATCTGCAGAAAACATCCAGTGATCACATTTTAAGAGTAAAGAGCTTGAGAACAGGCACTGGACTGAGCAGCTGGGCTGTTTCAGAGGACAGCTCACGTTCTCCTCGAGGAAGAGAAAGCTCATGTGTGTGGGAGCTGAAGCAGTGATTAGGAATGAACTTGGACTCCCGATCTCAAGGAAAAAGACTCAAAGGGAAAGGAAGAGGATGGATGATGAACAGGTGGTCATCTCTGTCAACCTCTCTGCTTCCCCATTTAGATTTCATTCTTCCACTTAGGACAATGGTTTCTTGAAAACAGCCAGCTAGACAGACAGAGAAACAGATGATAGATGAATAGACTGGCAGACAGATTGATAGACATATAGCAGATAGCCAGATAAACAGAAAGACAAACAGATGATAGATAAACAGAAAGAGAAATAGATAGACAGAAAATAATGGATACTGGACAAGTGCCACATTAAAATAGAAGCCTAACAAAAGGATTGCTCACACAATAAAATGTTCTGGCTTTAAAGCCGTTTTACAGCCACCTATTATACAATCCAAGTGGAGGAAGTACAAGGAGTTTTTTTTGTAATGCAGACCAAATCCTGGCCCTCAGGAGTGCCTTACCCTGGACTCATCATGCCCTTTTCCTACAGGAGGATGGCCACTCCACCCTCAAAGCCAGGTGGGCTGTGGTTGTTCCAGAGAGGGCCAAGGTGGTTGGTACAGCCGCTGCTTCTGGCTCTGAAAGCACAAGACCTGCATTTCATCCTTCATCCATCTCTTAGTCTTTCCTGCCTGTGTGACCTTGGACAAGTCCCTTCTCCTCTCGGGCCGCAGTTTCCTTATCTGTTAATCAAGGCAGTTGGGCCAGATGGCCTCTGGGATCCTTTCCAGGCCTAATTCTCAGATTTCATGATCAGTGATGATATGGATCAGTTCACATCTCTGTCCTTTCCTATCCCAGTGTTTGTCAGCCAGGCTCACTGCAGGGAAGTCCCTCCTTCCCTTTAACTGAAATCTCTCCTACTGATCTCCTGCTCTTGGTTATCATCCTTATGTGAATGATGAAATTTTTTATCGGAAGGAACTCAGTTCCTTTACTTATGGAGAACTGAAACCCAGGCAAACATGCACACTCACACACATGTGCACACACCAGAGAATGAAGAGCGCTCACCCATTGCTTAGCTGAGTAATTGAACATATCAACCAAACTTGGTCGGTGCCAGTCAAGCTCACTCAGAAATTTTTTTTCCCATCTGGGTAGAAAACAGGGCACAATTAATTAATTAACAAACATTCATTAAGCAATCTCACAGGCCAGCCACTTTGTTAAACTACTGAGTATAGAAGACTAAAGCTCCTCGCCCTCAAGGAGCTTAGAAGCCGCAAGGATTGACAGCATTTAAACAGGTAAGACACATACATTGTAAATCCAAGGTTATGGGAAGGGTGGGGAGGAGTCAGCAAAGGCTTCCTGAAGGTGGAACTTAAGCTCAACTTCGAAGCAAAATGGAGGGTTGGGGGAGGTCAGGTTATTTGTTGGTGAGTTGTCTTTCATGCTGAAGAGTACCAAAGTGATACAACTACATTGGAGTCAAGATACAGTGTGCCCAACTCTAGCCATTCAGACCAATACAGGCTTCGAAGGCTTTACCACAGGTCGGGCACAAACAGTCCATATGAACATAGGTCAGGTTGTAAAGTAAACACAACTATGCCCAGGTCAGGTAGCGAGGGTCCCTCGAATGAAGGAAGGCAGGGTCTGGACAGTAGGAAGAGGCTCACAGCTAATTTCTGGTTTCATTCATCTAAACTCTTCTTAGCAATGATCCCATACCAGCAATCAAGGAGTAACGTAATGGCTCTAAGGTTGCTGACTGTGCTAAGCAAAGTGAGCTCCCACTTCCACAGTCCTTCTGCCCAGCAGGCATCTGCAAACCATCAGTAAGAGCATAGGATAATCAAAATCCTTTACCTGCACAGGGTCAGCCAAGTGGCTGTCAGTGGCAGCTGGTGGTTACAAATCTCTAATAGGAGAATTGGGAGATAGAGTCAACGCTCTATAGAATAGAGAAAAGCCTACTGCCCCTGGAGTGCTAGGACATTCTCCAGTCGAGGTCAATCCATTGCCAGGGATGCTGCTGTCCCCTCCAGTCCTTGCTAGGAGCAGCACAGTTCTGCGTCCTTGCATTGGTCTGCTTGGGGGACATGGGGATAAAGGAGGAAAGCAGACTTGAACCATTTCAATTCATGTTTGAAACAAAAACTCTTTAATCTTCAAGTCCCTTTCCCTGTTCCAAATGGCATCTGGAAAGATAGATGGAAGAGAGGCAGGATGGAAAGAGGATGCTACAGCTGCAGCCTGGGTTTCGCATTGACAGAGAAAACATAACCTCCCAAAGAGAGAAAAAAACCTACCTGCAGGAAGTATGGTGTGGCCTTGGACGGGGCTCAGACAGAAAGGAGGCCTCTTGTAAATGGAAAACATGTCCTCTAGTGAATTGCTAAAGGCTTGTACAGGTTCCCTCTGAAATACAACTGGTGTGGACCAAAAGGGCTGGAACACGCAATGATCCACATTGCCAGTGGCTGAGCTCAGCACAGAAGAGTCTCAGAAACCAGCCTTTCTCTCTACTGGGGAACTGGAAGGATGATCTCAGGGCATAGATACAGGGGGCCCTCAGCGCAGACTGGAGACCAAGCAGTATTGGAGAACTTCTGAGGCTTGAATCAGAAGGGCTGGGCTCAGATCTCCCCTCTGCCACCAAAACCTGACCTGTGTTCACATGGACTGTTTGTGCCCATGCCCCCATCTGTACAATGAGAGTTGAGGTAAGTGAGTTCAGATTTCTTCTGGCTAGACATCCAATGATGGGTGAGCTCTGATGAAAACTGCACTTCCTTTTTGGCTCTAAGAACTGGTCAGATTTCCACCCAAACTCAGACATGTGGGCAGCAAGGATGGGTAGCTCTTGGAGCTCTCCCTGATGAGCCAAGGAACCTCCTGTTTCCCCAAGTACTTGCAACACTGGAGCAGTCCCAGTGGCAGCGGGAGAGAGGATTTTTTTCTAATTGAGTTTTATCGATGACTTTTCTATCACAGTCATTTCTGCAAATGCCACCCCCCCCCACACACACACATGCCCTAGCTCTCTGGTCTCCAGGACCCTTATGATTGTTCCTTATGTTTTAGCTTCTTGTAAACGATTTCACTTTCACTGACAAGGGTTTCATCCTTGTGAACATTCTTCTTCCTGGCCACAAGCATCTCCCTCCTTCAAACTGGCCGGGAAAAAGACTTGCCGCTGTCTAACCAAGCTCTCTTTTCTTGGAAAGGAGATTCAGTGGATGGCCTCGGGGTCATGTAGAAGAGTCCTCCCCAGGCTAAACTGCTGGGATGCTTCCAATCAGGAGAGCAGAGCCTTCGGCCAAGGATGCAGAAGGCTGGACCAGGAAACAGAGTTCAGCTCAACCACTAGTCCTCCACTCTGGGGAACATCCTAGAATTCATATTGTGTGGGGCCATAGTCCATCTATCTTGCAGCCCAGGCCTGCACTGCTCAACATCCTTTCTCTCCCCATCCCACCAGACAGGGCTAGGAATAAGCATTTGGAAAATGTGATCTCACCTCCAGGGTAACTTGAGTTCATCTGTAACAGAGACAGCAGCACACTGCATTTCTGGCTGTTTAGGGTGAGGGGTGAGTGAGGGAGGCTGAGGCAGGAAGGACCCTGGGCTCCAGAGACAGGCAATGTGAGCATGGACCGTAAATCTACTCCCCTCACCTCCCTGCACACATTATAAGAGACTCCCTTCTCTGTTTCCAGGCCTTTGGGGCCTCCTGGATTTTACTTCCCATTAGGAAATCCCACCATGGGACTATGCTGATGTCTGAACCAGGAATAAATCTAAGAGAGGATGAAAGGATGCCCATTTGCCCAGAAAACAAGCATTTTCTTTTAAGAAATGAATTTGAATACATTAGCAAATTCTAAGAAAGGAAATTCTGAAGAGTGGGAAAAACCACTTCACTTAGAGACAAGACTTGGGGTCAGATGCCACTTCTGTCATATTCATTAGTGATCGGGCAGGGGACAAATCATTGAGCTCACCTGCATCTCAGTTTCCTTATAGGGAAGTGGGATTAATAACTGATCCCTGATCTACCCAACTCCCAGGGTGGTCAGGAAGAAAATGAGTTGAAAATCTCAAAATACCACAGAGATGGGAATTATTTCTTTTCCCAGCCAAAAGAAAAACGACAAATGATAATTATTGCAAGTTAGAGTTCCCTGGAAAACACCTAGAGCCATAAGTGGCACTCAGTCATAAGGTGAATGGGAAGACGAGGCTTCAGTCGACAGCTGCGGGCAGTTGTTGGAGTCAGCCATTAGGGTGACCATGAGCTGTGCTTAGGAAGGAATCAGTGTATGGGAAACACAGCCAGGAATGGCCCAGAGCACTGGCATTGTCAGCAGTCACCTGCTAGCACCACCCTTCCTTCTAAAGCCTTCTTGTGCCTCCTTTGAATGTTTCCTGTATGTATGTGTGTATGCACGACTGCATGTGTGTTTGTGTAGGCATGTATGCATGTGTATGTATGTCTGTGCATGTCTGCATGTGTGTATGTATGTGTGTATATTGGAGTGCAATCTCTTTGAGGGCAGAGACCGTTTCTTGGCATGGAATAGCCGCTGCTGGACTTTTACCTTAATCATCTCTATTAGCCATCACTCCCAAACAGCACCTTTTCAGCCTCTTCTCACCAGTGAAAACTCAACTGAGCAATTCAATAGACCAGCCTGGGTGGGTGGGCCAAAAGGGAAGAAGATAATTCGAAGGCCCTTCATTTAGAAGGAATTTTCAAGTGGACACTTCTCTCAAATCTGGTTGATCTGCTCTCTGTCAAAACTCCCTTGGCACATTCCTGCCTGTCCAACTTTGCTAAGTATGCTGTCCCTCCCCCCAGAATACACCCCCTTCTCTTCTCTCCTTTGGTTCCTGCCCAGCCCAAAGGGCATGTCCACACACTGGGGAGCCCCAACTTGAGCTGCTGAGCCTTTCCTGCCCAGAGGGAGGATGGGAGAAAGGGAGGGAGAGAGGGAGGGAGAGAGGGAGAGAGAGAGAGAGAGAGAGAGAGAGAGAGAGAGAGACAGGGGAGAGATAGAGAGACAGACAGAGAAAGAGACATACACAGATAGAGACACAGAGAGAAATGGGGAAGGAGCAGAAGAAGGGGGGCGATGACTCTTGTGGCACTCTGGACACCAGGAGGAGAGGCACTGACCGATCTCATCTAAAAGCAGTAGCTGCGGATTCCATTCAGTTATTTTAACCCTGTTTAAAAGACAGCTAAGGGGCAGCTAGGTGGCGCGGTGGATAGAGCACCGGCCCTGAAGTCAGGAGGACCTGAGTTCAAATCCGGCCTCAGAACAAACACTTGACACTTTCTGGTTGTGTGACCCTGGGCAACTCACTTAACCCCAATTGCCTAAATAAGTAAGTAAGTTACAGCTAAAGGGCGTTGTGTCCTGGCCCCAGCGAGTAAATGCTGTTAGGCAAAGACTCCAGGGAAGGCACCAAGCCCAAAGCAGCCACCATTGTGCGCAGAGGAGTGAGGATTCGGACCAGTCGGGGAGAGTGGGGGAGGGGAGGCCTCCGCAGGACCCACCGGGAGGCTCCGCTGTTCCCCTGGCCCGCCCCTCCCCCCCTCCCAGATGTCCGTCCTCTCAGGCTGAGCCACACAGAGGACCTTGCTTCCCCTCAGTCACCCCTCCCCCTCGAGCCAGCGGCAATCTAGCTTTGACACCTGACTCCGGGTAGCCGTCCAGGAGGCCTGGCACCCCCGGGAGCACAAGTGGGCCGTGAATTAGGGGGGACAGGGCCAAGCCCGCGAGACGCGCGAGGAGTACCCCCCACCAGCTGGCTGACGGACGGCGGGGACGGCCTCTGCTCAGCCCCCAGCCGCTCCGCCCAGCCCCGCCTTGCGACCCCGCCTCTGCAGAGGCGTGGGCTCGTGCCGAAGGAGAAGGAAAGTCCTGTGCTCCCAGAAGCCTGGAAAGTCTGACCCCGTCCTGTTCTGCATCATATTTTCCTCATCCCAGCCGTCTCCCTGGTTGACTTCCAGCCGCACTCAGTTCCATTTTGTTTCCCCTTCCATCAAACTGACCTCCCCCTCCTCCTTCCCTCCTGCCTCTTCAAGACTGTCGTAGACAAGAGGGGCGTACGGCCCCAGACAGCCGCACCCCCCGTAGGACTGGGGAGCTTCCCACTGAGTCCTCTCCCCGCTGCGGCCAGCACAGCGCTCAGGGACCCAACGCGAGTCAAGAGAGCACCAAGAAAATATATATTTTACAAATGTGTACCGAAAAAGAAAATAGATATAGATATAGATATAGATAGATGATATAGATATAGATATAGATATAGATATAGATATAGATATAGATATAGATATAGATATAGACATAGATATAGATATAGATAGATGATATAGATATAGATATAGATATAGATATAGATATAGACATAGATATAGATATAGATATAGATATAGATATAGATATAGATATAGATATAGATATAGATATAGACATAGATATAGATATAGATAGATGATATAGATATAGATATAGATAGATGATATAGATATAGATATAGATATAGATATAGATATAGATATAGATATAGATATAGATATAGACATAGATATGATATAGATATAGATATATAGATATAGATATATAAAGAAAATTACCAATTTTCACGGGGGGCCGGGGGGAGGGTGTGAAATTTCTAAGCAGCAAGGGAAAGATGTCCCACTGCTCTTGGAGCTGGAGGTGGTAGTGATGAAATCATGACTCCTCAAAGTTCTAAGGTCAGAAAAAGTGAAAAGGGGGTCAAGGGAGGGGGTCTGGGGGTACCTAAGAAATAGCTTAGAAGAAAAACATGCCAGTGCCTAGTCTAGTGCTTAGCACAGTAGGCGCTTAACGAATGCGTTCCGAATTGAATTGAAACGCTACTTCAGCTGTTTCGGTGCCTTTACTGGAGTCCTGCTTACCGAATCGTCACACTTGTCATGTTGAGCGCTCAAGTGAGGAGCCCTGAGTTTAGGCTCAGCCACCCAAGGGCTTTCTTTCCCCAGCATCCCATGGCGAAATCCCTTCCCGAAAGACACAGCCGTGTTTACGGCCGTGTTTGGTTGGGTGCCAGACGTCTCTGGCGAAATCATAAATCCGTAAGCATATTTCTTCAAAATGCAGAAAAAGGAAATGAAACTAAACCCAGGCTCCTCCCTCCTCCACTCCCATGTCCCCCAAAACTTAGCACTGCAAAAGTGTGAGCCAGGATTCTAGTCTTCAACTTACAGGTCTTCAACGGAAGGAGAGGCACCAAGGTTGCCCTCCCCTACTCATCGCCCAGAATTCCTGTTCTAGGCTAAGTACTTGTCCCAGCAAGAGCAGGAGGCAAAGATGGGAGGAGGAACGGCAGCGGGTGATTCTCCAAGCGTTATCTGGGGCTCAGCCCCTGAGAGACACCAACATGAGATGCCCACATCCAAAGAGAGCCGGAGGTGGAGGAAAATGGCCAGGGTGTTTCCCAGGAGAAGGGCTCGGCATTTCTGAGGCAACAGAGTGGAATGTAATTCAGGAAGAAAAGGATGAGAATTTGTGCTTTAAACATCCCCAGAGCTCAAGTTTGGACTGCTTTGCTTCTAGGGTTGTACCGCCTGCATCCAGCCTGGTGCTGAGAACATGTTTGTGGGTCTAATAATAATAATTGTGATTTCATCTATGAGGGGAACTCTCAGCATGGAAACTCCATCCCCAGATTCAGAGGAGCAACAAGCCTGGAACAGCCTTAGAGAGTTGCCTGAGACCCTGAGAGATTACGAGACTTTCACCCACATCCTCTGCCTCCTCACCCCACTTTTGACCAGGGGTTGGCTTTGGTTGGCCAAGGCCAAGAAGAATTAAAGTACAGGCAGAAGTTGAAGACACAGGACAGTATGGAGATTCCCATTGTCCTCCTCTGCCCCCTACTTGTTATCATGATTCTGTCCGATGGATACTTAGGAGGGCTTAAGCCTCCCCATCCCCTTCCACCTCCCCCACCCCAGGAGCCTATCACTTCCTTCAGCTGACATCTGTCTTCCTTCGTCACTTTTTCTTTCCTTGTTCCTTTTCCTTTCTATCAATCTGCTTCCCCTCATTAGGTTTAACACATGATCTCCCTTTTCCCTAGTTTCAAATCTCACAGCCTACCCCAAGGCAGTCGATGACTCTTTGCCAGGCCACACATCTGACTTTTATTCGGAAAACATCATCGTGTCTCCCACAGCCCCCAGAGACAGAGAAAGAGGAGATGTGAAGAGGACACTGTCTCCCATCGATGTCATCAGTCCCTCTCCATGCTCACTTCTAAGGAGGCTGGAGGGAGCAGGATTAATCTCTGCCCCCTTGAATTCCACAGTGCCTGAGGGTGTGAGGTTTCTTTCATCTTTGCACCCACATCCTTCTCTCCCACTCTTCCCACAGAAAAAGGTGGCTTGGAAAGAGCATAACCCTGATTCAGAAGAAAGTCCCTTTTCCCCATTCTGTTCAATGGAATGGACAGATACAGGTGAAGTTTGGGAACAGATGAGGGGACTTCACTCTCCTAAAGCTTATTCTTTGTGATAAGTAAATGAAAGCAGCTTTTGAGTTCAGCTGATTCTATTTTTGTTTGGCCTTATGTGAGCTGATAACATGAGTACCGTTATCAAAAAATGGTTTATGTTATCACAAAGGTTGGCCAGATTTTTTAATAAAATGAACGATTTTGCCAACAGATGGTAAGAAGCGATTATCTTTTTTTTTCTTTTCCTTGAAGATCTCTATCCTACAATGAGCCATGGGAATAGGGCTCCTTATTCATCATTTAAATCTTTAAACAGCAATGCAAGACTCAGGGAGAAGCTTTACTTAATTTTATTCAACTGCATAAAGTCCTATCCTTAAATCCTCTGAATAGCTCCAGAGATGGTGTAAGAGTGTCTTGGTGGCAATGATAGTCAGCAGAAGAGCAGAAAAGCAGCACTGGCATGACTGGCCTGCACAGAATTAGACCTTCACAAAGGGTTCTTGAATCAGTGAATGGTTACAAATGGTGAAGGAGAGAGCAGTCATTACAGTTGACTTTCACATAGTGATTTAGGCTTTTTTTCAAAGCACTAGACACTTTATTTGATTCTCTCTTCAGGGAAGTCATCACCATATTGCTAGGACTTTAGATAGATTTGTTTTTGGTAACTCTTGGATTGTGTCCCTACTCCTTCTTTCTCTTAAAGCCACACATCATGCATTCCATTATCACTGTCTTTCGAAGACTGACTAGCTCAGATTCAGGCCACCTGACTCTCATCGACCTACCAAGAAATCTCCAATTAAGTCTATTAATATTTGTCCAAATTCATTAAAGTTCTTAACAACATAGATTAAAGGCTATTCTAAGGTAAGGATTGATTCTTGATTCATAGGACTTCAGTGTGCTGGAATATTGCATCCCTTTGAGTGACCCAGCCTCTCTATTCTAGTAAATGCAATCACAAGCACGGCTCAAACCTGGTGATTCAGATGTGTGTATCACTAATAAGTGGTACATGTGGCATGATATAAGAAAGAAAAAGAGACAGGCACAGAGACAGACATAAACAGACGCACAGAAAGCTGGACTTGGAGTCTGGAGGAGCTGGTTTCAAAGCCACCTCTGACTCTTCCTGACTGCATGGCTAGGGACAAGTCATTTAACCTCCCTTGGGCCTAGGCAACTTCCTAGGATGGATCTTCCTGGGCAAGGGAGAAAAAGGAAGTTCAGGTCAACTCATTCCAAACATGTGGGAGCTATAGTACTTCTAATAAGGCATGAAGACAGATTTCCACAGGACCAGAGATTAGAAACTAGAAGGGACATCAGGGGGTATTGGGTTCACCCCCTTATTTTACAGATAGGGAAAATGAGGCACAGAGAGGCTAAGAGATTTGTCCAGAGTCAGACATACTTCAGGATTTGAAAGCACATACCCCACCCTCCGACGCTAAGTATACTATATTGTCCATTATGCTATGTCTCTTATAAAGTATTTCTCCCTTATAAACATGAATTCAAGGTACTTAAGCTTATCATGTTTCTTCTACTCAGTGTGTAGAGTAGGTCCTAACTGTGTCCCCCATCAGAGCCTCCCTGGATAGCTTACAAGAGAAGTTTTGTGAAGTCATGAGCTTCACCTTTAAAAATCATTAGGCAGAGTACCAAGAAAGAAATACACGACAGGCAGAAAGCATCTACTTGCAAAGGATGCATTGTTTCCATTACCAGAAAGATCCTGAACTGTAGGATTGTCCAAATATAAGGAAGGACATGGAAATAGTGTAGATTTAAGCATGCCGGTTCCTCAGTCTGGCTTCCTGTGCCCCCAGGATGAGAAAAGGAAGCTTGAATGTACTTAAAATGAACACACTCTCTCATCATCACTTTGTCACCATCCCTCACATTTCTATTGTACGTACTACACTCCAGGTAGTGTGCTGCACGTTTTATAAATATAATCTCCTTTGATCCTGTTTTCCCATCTCTTGGTTTTGCAGGTAAATCTGCCTCAGACTCAGCTGCATGCTTTATTGGGGGGGGGTGACTTCCCAGTAAAAGGCTCTGCTCTCAGGAAGCAATGAAGAAGCATTTCACTTGAACTGCATTAGGTCTAAGTGAGGATGTCAGGAGAACAGAAGCTCATTGAGGGGAGCTTTTCACTTTGGAGTTGTATTATTAGTGACTATACCGTAGGAGACACTTAATAAATGCTCACTCAGTTCTGTTTGAACAGATCACCAACACAAGGCACTGGAAAACACAGAAGTTACAAGGTGGCAAGTTACGAGTGCTAAAGAGCTTATGCCCTTCATTTGGCAGGTTTAGCATCCACCTCTCAATGGGCCGACCTCGGGGAGCCACGTGGTCCTAAATACAAGGCGTGCTCACATGGCGCTCAGATGGCGTCAGGATCATAGAGCTGGAAGAAGCGTTAGACACGGATGCTGGTCTGGGGTAGGGGATAAAGTACTGGATCTGGAGTCATGACGGTCCGAGTTCAAAGTCTGGCACATGGATTTGACCTTTCTGCCTGATTCCTCATCTGTGAAATGAGGTGTTTGGATGCAATGATTTCTAAGGTCTGTTCTAGTTTAAAATCCATGTTCCTAGGACCTCCAAAGTCATAGAATCTGGCTTAAGCCAAACTCTTTCACCAGTGTGCCATCAGAAATGTCATTTAATCCATCTAGGCTTGTTACCTATTTACTACTGCTGCTGCTATTAATCTTATCTCCTCCAAAACTCCAGGGCTCCATGAGATCTGGGATCTCACCAATATGGAGATTCCCTCCGGTAATACAGATGCCAAGTCACACCCATCTCCCCATTCTGGGTGAATCTGCTCACATCCTCCCATGAGAGCACCACAAGGCCTTCTCCTATAGCTAGGAGCCTTCCTCACTCTTCCTAAATATCCCAAGGATGCCAATGGAGCACATAGGCTGTCCCACAGTTATCCCTCACTTTCTACATCATCATCATCGTTAAAAAAAAAAAAAGAGGGAAAAGATGGGCCAGATGACCTCTAAGCAACCTTCTAATAAAGCTTCAGTGATTCCTTCACTTTCTGAGAAGAGGAAACTGAGGCTGAGAAGCCAAGAAGGATCAAATAACTTGCCCTAGGCTGCAGTGACAGGGGGTGGAGCTGGGATTCCCCCTCACACTATTCTTGGCCTCAGAAACTCACACGTTTAAAGATGCATAAAATTCACTCAGACTTTAAAGAATCCTCCTGAGTCCCTGCAAACCAAAGAAGGCTTTAGGGAGATACTGAGCTTGCTCAGTTGGCCAACATAGAAGGCCAAAGGCAGGTTTTTATTTTGTTTGCTTTGTTATGTTTTAGCTTTGGCAGCAAAACTGCATCGGGCCAGGAGGAAAGGGGAGCCTGCTCTAGGCCAGGCTGAGCTTACTCTTGGCTCCCATGTATGTCCTTCACAAGACCCTGAGAATCTTGGGGCTGATGTGGGCTTTGTATCCCATCTTTCACAAATGTGTGTGAAATTTCTTTGGCAGAGGCCCTTGGAACGGGCTGGGGGGTACCAGACTCGCCATACATGGTTAAACAGGAATAGTGAGCAATTTCCAACGTCAGTTAAAATGGTGGACACAATTGTGAAGGCACTGAGGGATCACTCAGTCCTTCAAGATGCTTATAAACGGTGTAACCCTGGACAAGTAATTTATTACCCTGGGCCTCAGTTTTCTCATCTCAAAACAAGGTGACTAGACTAGATGTCACCTGCAGGTCCTCCTAACCTTGTGTCTATGGTGCTTCTTAAGCACAGATATGGTCATGTCTCTAGGATGACAGGAACTGGACCTTTAATTTTATTGAGTAAGGCAGCTAGGTGGTACTTGATAAAGAGCTTGGCCTGGAGTCAAGAACAGCACTTAATTTGTGAGCCTGAGTACTTAACCTCACTTAACCTCTGTCTTCCTCAGTTTCCATAACTGTAAAAATAAGGTTAATAATAGCAACTACCTCCCAGGATCAAATGAGATATTTGTAGAGCCCTTAACACAATGTCTGGCATGTAGTAGATACTTAGTAAATATGTGTTCCCTTCCCCTCCTTCCCTCCCTTTGTTATATGAAACTTTGTGGGGAGGAAACTCTCTCCCTCAAAGCAGGGCAGCATCTTCTTGTCAACTCGAAACCTTAGAGAGTTTCCTGGAACACTGAAAGGTTAAGTGAGATGCCTATAGTCAAATAACCAGGATGTTCGAGTGGTGTGCCTTGAAGCCAGGTCTCCCAGTCTTAAGGCTGGCTCTTTATCCAGTACACCTTGCTACAGTGACCTTCTCTCTTCCTTCCTCATCCCAGAGCTCCACGGCCCATCTCTCTTCCTCAGCAACGGCCATGTGCCATAGCTGCCCACCCTGTTGCCCTCCCTTCCAGATTCAGCTCAAGCATCCCCTCCAACACAGAGCCTTCGCTGATCCCAAGCACTGGTGTCTTCTCTCCCTCTGCCTATTTCATGAGCTTGCACTTCTTTAGGATGTGCTTACAGACGTGCATGTTTCCTACAAAAGACTGGAAGCTTCCAAAGGGCAGAGAGGCTGTTGGTGGTGTTGTTGCTGTCATTGTTTATTTGTTCTTGTTTGTTTGTTTGAGGCTTTTTTGCTTTCTTTTGTTGTTTCGTTCATTTTTATTTTGGTCATGTCTGACTGGTTTTTGACCACATTTGGGGTTTTCTTGGCAGAGATGCTGGGGTGGTTGGCCATTTCCTTCTCCAGCTCACTTTACAGATGAGTGAAGTGACTTCTCCAGGGTCACACAGCTAGGAAGTGTTTGAGGTCAGATTTCAATGCAGGAAGAAGATGAGTCTTCCTGACTCCAGGTCCCAGACTCTATTTGCCATGCCGCCTAGCTGCAAATTCTAAACTATCAATAAACACTAGTTGATTCATAATCTAGCCTTCCTACCAACGCGACATCTTCACAAGAGTTACCTGCACATAAACTGAGATCACTTTGACCACGGTATCAGTAAAGAATAGGCAGGCTTTCACAAGTGATGCTCTGAAAGAGATCACATCTTTTTATCCTTTTACAATTGACCAGAAGATGTAGAGAATACAAAATCTCATTGCAATGACTTTACTGATTATAGAACAGGATTTGATTTGATTTGCTCTCTTCCAACAAGGGCCTCCCATATCCACACAGCGAAATCATTCGATATTCCTTAAAAGATAGGACTACCCAAATCACCCTGTTCAACAACCCACTGATTATAAACATCAGGATGCATGTAACCCAGGAGGATGAATGCTCACTCACCAAAGGCGTCTACCATGCTGATGGTTATCCAGCACACAATCTAAACCAGAGGTGGGGAACCTGTGGCCTCGAGGCCACATGTAGCCTTCTAGGTCCTCGGGTGTGGCCTTTTGACTGAGTCCAAACTTCACAGAACAAATCCCTTTGTGAAGGGGACTTGTCCAAACTTCACAGTCCCTTTTATGAAGGGGACTTGTTCTGTGAAGTTTGGATTCAGTCAAAGGGCCACACCCGAGGACTGAGAGGGCCACATGTGGCCTCGAGGCCCCAGGTTCCCCACTCCTGTTCTAAGTTGATAAGGGATTTCTTCTGGATGATGAGGTTCTGCAAGTGGCCCTTCCGTGAATGAAATTGAATTTGTTGCATTGAGTCCTGGAACATTTCAGAAAGATATCGATATCCACTCAAAAAACTCGAAAGAGTCTGACCTGACTAACCACAGAGGGATCTAACGGATGAAAAACATCTACTTCCATATTGTCTGATGCAGCTGGCGGGAACAAGTCTGTATAGATGGATATTAAGGGTATCTAGGACAGTCAGTATAAGTGGACAACTTATTGGGCCCAGTATTAGGTGGAAAAAGAACAGGTTAGGTTACCTCTGGGAAATTTCTAAGCTACTTTCTTGATCACAAATTTCTCCCAAAAGCAAAAGCGCATCATTTTAAAGGCCAACACTCTACTAGTGCTGCTGCATGGCGGTGAGACATGATCTCGCTCTCTCTAGTCTTTGGAGACTGGAAAAATGAGTATTATAGAAAGGGCAGTGCAGAAGCCCATGGTGGGTGTCAACAGCCTGCAACTTGCAACAAATGATAAACTTTGAAGAAAAATAGTAGTAAAAGACATCATCAAGGAATTGTATGATACTGAAAAAGATAATTTGGTCATGTACCGAGGGCAAGAGATGACAGGTGAACATCCTGAGTGTGTAATATCTACACAATGTCAGAAGAAAGGGCTTCATCACATTGGATGGAACCCTAGTAGGGAACTTAAGGAAAGACAAGATTAAGAATCACACAGCAATGGTGGGCAAAACCAGATTGCACCCTTCATTATTGGCAGGAATACCCAAATTGATGAGATAATTGGTCCAATTTAGCAACGAGTATGTTAGGAAGGCACATAATTTTCTGAGACAGTAGAACCCCATACAGAATAAAATCCAGACATAACCCTCAAATAGAGATGTGCTGCATGGCTTCTGTGTGACTCTCCCTTCGCTTGGCATTGAGTCTCACAGTTTAACTTATAATTATAGAGCTGCCTTCATACCCTCATCAAAGAGAGGTTTTCTAGTCACTGCATTTGCACAGATAGAATCCAAGATGGCAGCAGGTGATCCTGAAGAGCCGATGGACGAATGCTCCCCTTTACATATTCTCTTCTCCCATTAGAATGTATGCTCCTTGAGGGTTTTCTCCCTTGCTCTATTTGTGTCCCTAGAACTTAGCATGACTCCTGGTAAATATGAAGCATCCAATAAATGTATTATCTCTCTGAATGAAGGAATAAATTAAAAAATAATTGTTAAGCTCTTACTCTATTCCAGGTACTACATTAAGTTGAGAATGCAAACATTAAAAGCAAAGGAGGTCCTTTCATTCAGGGAGCTTACATTATACTAGGGGAACTCAATACCTGTAGGAAGGACATTCGATATGATAACTCAAAAGGATGGTGAGTGGAGACATAAGATAAATGACATTGCCAAGAATGGCAGTGTTTACTTCATTACTTTGACCAAAACAAGGGAGGGAAAGTTGCTGGGAAGTAGGTAGGGTTATCTAGCATGTGATTGCATGACAAGAAGATGGCAAGATTAGAGCTGAAGAACATCACGGAGAGCATGTCAATATTATGAAGTCTCACTATTTGGGAATACAGTGTCCCAAAGGGAAAGCTGGAGTGTTGGGTCCAAGGATGAGGAGAGGGATGCCAGAACCCAGGAACCAGATGTTAGTAGCAGACAGAAGCTGGGAGTCTAACCTAAACATCAAGGGGTGCGTGCGTGCATGTGTGTGTGTGTGTGTGTGTGTTTAGGAGGAAGCACCTATTTATTAAGTGCTTACCATAGGCCAAGCATTATGCTGTGGGAAGAGGAGACACATTCTTGCTGCCTGTGGCACTGGGGGAAAAAAAGCCCTGAACAGCCTCTGGCATTTGCCAGTCTTCATCTCCCAGTTTGACACCAAGGTGTAGGAATTGGACATAAAGAGTCAGTACCATTTTTCAAAAATGCACAATTCTTCACTCTCATTTCAAATACAAATTAAATAATATTTTTCATTTTTGAACAAACTTTCAAATGAAAAAAAGGACCTAGGAAGGTGATCCCTGCTCCTTTTCCACTGCATTCAATTCCATCTAATTTAACAAATATTTCTTAAGTAATGTGGTATGCCTGGCACTGAGCTACATGGAAATGAGTAGGGAGTGACAGAATGGGATCGTGCCAGCCCCAAAGGAGCTTATGTTTTATTGGGGACAAAATAATACATATACATACAAGTAAAACCAAAAAGTCTATCAAATAGTTGTCTATAAAGTAATAAGTACAATGTAATTTGAGACCGGGGACTGAAGGATAGGCTGAGGTCAAGGAAGGGCCACCTGTCCTGAGTTCTGGAGGAAATCCTGGGTTCTAAAGGCATACATAAGGTAGGAAGGCCTTCCTGGCATTGGAGATAAACTATGTAAAGGCCCACAGATAAAAGATAGAAGTTGTTACTAAAGAACAAAAAGGTCAATGCGTCTGTAATGGAGACTGTGAATGGAGTTATGTGTCCTGTGGCTGGAAAGGTAGACAGAATGTCATGGGCTCTGGAAGCCAAAGAGGAATGTTCATTAGATCCTAGAGGCAACATAGACGGACTGAAGGGGGGAAGCAGGGCCGAGAGCCTGGGCACACCTGTCCTTTATGAATATCACTTCGACATCCATGTGAAAGGCAGGTTGGAGAGGGGGGAAACTGGAGGCAGAGAGATCAGTTAAAAGGCTATTCCAACAGTCCGGGCAAGGTGATGATGACAGGAACTGCACTGGTTGCTGTTAGAGTAGAAGAAGATGGGGAGAGTAAACTGACAAGATCTGATAGCTTTGAGGATGTATCTTCTCCCTCCATGGAACATGGTATCCTCGTGAACCAACAGAAACAAAGCTTGAGTGTCAGCTTTGTAAGTCTGTATCAGACAAGGCTGCCATGGCTAGCTTATACAACCTATTTCAATAATTGTCAAGTGCAGCTGAAACTTGGCTATTGTCTCTATGCCAGGGTAAGATGCAGACACTGAGAGGTGAAAGGATCTTCTATGTACACCTTGAAATGAGTCAAGGAAATGGGTGGAAAACTCCACTCTGAGTGCCTAGATCTATGCAAATAGCTTTGAATAGGTCCAAATGACATCAGGTTGGTAATTTTACTGATCCCACTCTTGTTTCTTCATGCGATTGATGGCTGAGTCTTGCACTGGTGTCTAGAATGAGAAGACTGGTCAGTTTGTGATTTAGGAAGTCAAAGGGGAAAAGGCCAATAGCCTTCTCCAAAAGATATGTCAATATTCCAATGGGTCTGAGATCTCATTGAAAGGGTACTCTCTCTCCAATGATGCTGATTCCAATAGCAATACTAATAATGCTAAAATTAATGAAAATATTGTGATAGCTGGCAATCAGATAGCACTTACAAAGTACTTTTTCATATATCGCATTTGGTCTTCCCAACACCCATCACTTGGCTGTGCAAACATCCTATTGCTGCCCAAATCACCGATTCCTTTCATTCTTTTTTTCCAATTGAGTGTTCTCTTTGGCCTTTTAGCACTTGCCAGAGTGAACCAAGTCCCCCTGAAAACCATCTTTAATGAAAACATTGATGGTCCAAAGTGAGAATTTCCAGTACCTCAGGGTTGGCTCTCATTCCTCCTACTCCTTTTTCCACTTTCCCTCACTTGATTCACTTATTTGCAGGGAACTTGGAGAAAAGGGGGTTTCTGGGTAGACTGGGATGAGATATCATGCCAGTAATGTCACGTCCCTCCCTGCCTCTCTTTCTATCTCTTTCTTACTTCTCCACATTAAGTAACTAGCCCCAAGGTCCAGAACTTTTGAAAGTTCTTGCCAAAGCTTCAAAGCACAAAATCTCTTATGCAAACATCTACTAATAGGAGCTATGATAAACGTTTTAATGGCCATGCCAAATTCTCTGATCTGCCTCTGGGAAATCTCTCTTAGTACCAACTTGCAGAGCCTTAGAAATGGGCCTCTCTGAGACTGTCAAGATTTGAAGTGATAGATTTTATTTTTTTTTCTCAATCTACACAAACATGCTCTCAACATGACACATTCCCAGTGGCAGGGAGGGGCAGGGAGTGGGCAGGGGCTCGGGCTCAATCACCCTGATTTCTGCTGGGTTGGTTTGTTTTAGCCATTCCAACATCATCCAGTTGTTTACTCAGCACATGCCAAGACTGGTATCATTGAAACTGCTTATAGTAACATTGGGACATATTATTATTACCACCCCAGAAAACATGGGGCTCTGTTTAGGGACAGTTCCTGACCAGGATCTTTCACCTGCAATGTATTTTGCCCCAAACTTAACTAATATTTCCCCACCCCCTTCCTTTTGAGACTCAGCTGTTCAGGAGCAATTAAGCTGTCTATTTACAACTCTCTGTGGGCATGAAAACTGAAAAATAAATTGAGTATTCATTCATTCAGAGGTATATGTATATTCATTATCAAATATGATTAATTAATTTGATGTTTTATTAATCAATTCAATAGTAACTAGGGATTGAGCAACTGCTTGGGATCCTCGCAAAGGAGGGATGGAAAATGGGATAGTGATCGTGTCTCTCCTGAGAATGGATAGGACTAGACTTGGGATTCTATTGTTATAGGAAAATGAGGATGAGGAACGTCCCTCTACCAATGTAGATCTGAAACTCTTCCACAATTTACATCTTTAGCAAGTTGCCTATGCTGTATGCACAGTGGTTTAGTTAGGGTAATAGGCAGTCCTTGAACCCAAATTCTTGCAGACTAGACTCTAGATCTCCTGGAATGATGCCAGACCTCATCTCAGTTATTATTCAAATACTCATACACTGTAGCTTGAGATTCAGCCACATGGGGATCAGGTAAAGGAGGTGGGGGTACCTGTCTTGAAAAAGAAAAGACTTGGTGGGCACCTGAGAGTGATCATTAGGGTTTGAAGATCTGGGATCTAGAGAGAAATATATATCTTCCACTTGGTCCCCAAGGGCAGGAAAAAAAGAATAATGGGCAGGAGTTGCAAAGATGTAGATTAAGGCACACATCAGTCAGTCAGTCAATACAAATGTGTTGTAAGGAAATATTTCCTAGTAATAGGGCATGTAACCTTTCTGGGTCACATGACCAACAAGATGGTGGCTAAGACATTATTTCTGATGCTCACAACCTTACATCCCTCTTCAAAATAAGAATTATGCGTAAGAGATAAAGCAATCTCAGCTGTCTCCCAGTCTAAGACACTGAAAATCCTAATGAACCAAACACCCAGGCTAATTAGCATGCCTAGGGCACCAGCTATCTGTATGAGCTACAGAAACCAACCCACAGGCTTATGATAGAAGTCAACTCATGTATCTCTCTGTGTTGTGAAAAAATCAAAATCAGAAGCTTCTTGTCACTAGGACTACAGTGTGGCAATAATCTAAAATGCAGTAGAGCTCAACCAGAGAAATAAGAAACAGAGATAACTGGGGGAAGATGCCAAAATGTATGGAGCTCTGCTAAACTGAGGGAAAGGTCCCAGAACATCAAAGTGGCTATTTCTGTTGCCAAGAAATCATTTGGGCCAGAAAAAAGAGGCTAGTGACATGCAAATTCCCCAGTGTGGAAGAAGGCTGAGATGTTTCTGAGGCTCAGCTCATGGGGTAATTGCCATCAAAGGGGAAGGAGTCAGAAACTGAGTAAAAAGGGAAAATAAAGAAAAAAAACAACAACTAAAAATTACAAAAAATCCAGGAGGAAGAAAATTGAGTCAAAGACTTTTAACATAGGCAGATAAATCAACAGGAGCATATTAATAACAAAAGAATCTGGCCTTCAGATAACCTAAACAATTTCAGAAGTCTACGAATAAATATTTCAAAACAAAGAAAGATGAATTAATTCCTGAAGGGGCAGAGGACCCTGTAGGTTCCCAAGAGACTATGGAACCACAGAAAAATGTTCCCAAATACTTTAAAAGAGAAATAAGAATTATAAAAATAGAATTTATGGCCTACACAACAAATAATCAGAAGAATAGAAAAAAGACAAAACTTTAGTGACAGTGGCAAACTACGCCACAGAAACAAAAGAGAAGACAAACAATTGGAAATGCAAATACACAGAAGAAAAACATTTTCTTGGGGGAAAAAAGAGAAGCAAAAGGCTAAAAAACATATTGATCTCAGATATGATATACTGAGACAACTTAAGGCTTCTAGGTCTCCCAGAAGAATGTAAGTCAAAACACCCAAATACCATAATACAAGAAAACTTCCAGAACTTCTGTTTTCCCCCAACATTTATTTATTTGTTTGTTTGTTGTTGTTTTTTTAATTTATGGAATAAAACAAACATTTCCATAACATAGTATAATAAAAAAGATGATTGCACATTAAATTGAAAATCTATTCTGTATAACTTACTATTCCTTTTAATTAAAAAATAAAGTTATCATGGAAATTTCTTCTTGACAGGGAAAGCAAAGTGTCAATCAAAAGAATCCACATATTGATTCCAAGGGACATGCCACAAATTCCAAGAAACAGAGGGGTTAAATCAAATAATTCCAACGAATCCTGAAGTATGTAGGAGAAAGACTTCCAGACATAAAGGAAGGACTATTTTAATGACACAAGACCACTCTGCTCTTCTTAATCCATCAAAAACTGCAGGAGGCAATGGAATGTGTTCCAAAAAACAGAGGAGCTCAAGATAGTACAAAGGGTGCCAGACGCTGTGAACCTCAGTTTAACCAGTAATGAAAATAGATGAATGTTCAATAAAAAGAGGCTTTTAATTTATATAGGAAAAAATATGACAGGTTAACTAAAGCAAATGAGGAAGGCACAGATAAGGAATTAAATTACAACAGAATAAAAGGAAAAAAAATTAACAAGAGCAGATACCTATGGGATTAGCAACAACAATTACAATAATAGAAGATACAATGGTAGAAGCAGCCACCTAAAAGTAAATCAATGTGTGTACTTAAGTGTGCATGTGTGTGTGTGTGTGTGTGTGCGTGCACACATATGTCTCTGTGTGCATTGGGAGGATTCAATTATATGATAGAAGGGCAAATAAAAGGGGAGAAGGGAGTAAGAACATGAAAAGACTGAGACCCTAATCAAATCAAAGGTTAACAATAAAAGGAAAATATCTCCTGTCATCTCAAAGGAATAAGAGATTCTATAGGAGAAAATGTGAAGAGGTAAAAGGAGGGATTGAAACAAGAAAGGGAGAGGAATCTTGTTTCAGTAGTGGGAGGTGGTCCACATGGAGAACATTCTTACTGGAAAAGAAAGATTCTATTAATTGAAATAGTATTAAAATATATTAAAAGGGGTACAATTTCCAGGGATTTGGGTATCCACAGAGACTTCTACCCATTATATTTTATAAAAAAGGAGAATCAGAACCCCTGGGGACAAATTCTATCCAGAAAAGGAGAAGAATAAACTCAGAAAGGAGATTTCATGAGAAATGGGGATGGGGTATCCTGTGGATGGCAAACGAAAGTAATGAAATATACAGTCAGGAACACAGGAACATTTCTATCATAATATAATACTTATATCTTCCCCATCACATATATAAATTGGTATTTCTAAGAGTGAAATATAACAGAAAATAGGAGATGGAGGGAGGAAAGATTTATAAGCCAATAACATAGGAACTGTTTAGAAGAAACTCAGAATGAATACTTTAGAAGTTTTTATGGCATGAGGAATACAGACACTAATGAGGGAATAAATAACCATGAAGTTGTGAATCAAAGAATAAAAGTAGAAAATAAACAGAAAGGGAAGGTACATAGGGAACAGAATAAGGAAGACATAATTTATAAATGAAAAGAAGTAGAAAATAAAAATTTTAAATTAACAAATAAAACAGGCTGAAGGAGAGACAAAGAAGAGTGATTTTACTTGACTATTAGCTTAAGAGATAAAAAAGGGGGACAAATTGGATAGCTAGGTAAAAAAGAAAAAAGAGGAACAAATGAGATAAGCAAAACTCCAAAGGTAGAGCAAAGAGTAAGAAATGTAATTGAAAAGGAGGTGTTTGAGAATGACAGAAAAAGAGCCAGTGGGAACAGGGTGAGTTGCTTTAAAGAATATCAAGTTAAAATAACTGAAGAGATAAAATATTTTCTTTTCATGAGAAGAAGAAGGAATCCTAATTTGGGGACAGGAAACAATATTAGAGACAAATGGAAGAAAATGTAAATTTAACTGGAATAACTTTAAATGTTAATGGATTAAATAATCCAATGAAATTAAAAAAAAATAGATTGGTAATGAAAATAGAATCTCACAATCTGTTACATGTAATAAACACATGCACACAAAAAAAATGATATATGCAAAGAAAGATATTAAAAAAACAAGAATAAGAGAGGTTGAATAATATTCACCATGCATCCGATGAATCAAAAACAAAAATAAAAGCAGGAGTTGCAATCATGTTATCACATGAAGTAAAAGCAAACATTCACATCATAAGAAAAGATAAACAATAAATGTTGTCCCCAAATGAAATGGGCTTCCTGATAAAGGAGATTCTTTTGAGTCATTTTTAATGTGAGCCTGGATGTCCATTCGTTGGGCATGCTACATAGAGAGTTCCTGTACAGTTCTTCATTAGACTAATTGTCCTATCACATCCCTTTCAGACCCGTTATTTCTCTGTGAATCATTTTCCCACTATCAGGGGACAGATGATAAGGGATCCAATCACACATTCCTAATAAGAAAGGTGCACACGAAGGTGAGGAGATTGGCTGAGTTTAGGGGTATGTCCCATAGTCATGGGATGGAGAGAAGCTAAGTGACTCCTGTACTCTCACCCCTCAGCTGGCTGTCATCCCCGTGACACTAAGTGACACATTCACTCATTCTGAAATGATCATGTAGGGTGTTCAACAACTAGAACCTACGATGCAGACTTTCAATTAGAATGGGAGTAGTGTTTGACAAAATTCTCATGTGGTACATAGCTGAAGGCTAGGGTTGATCAGTGGAAGCAATCAGCTGTTAATAGGGGAGGCAGTGAGGCAGAGGAAAGATTTCAAAAGTGAGCAACCAAAACACACTTTCAAATAAAGTGGCACATTTGAGGAAAATCAAGATACATGTGCTGGCTGTGCCTGGAAAGAAAAAGCAGAGAGCTGCAGTGAGGAGTGAATTTTGAAGATGTTAAGACGCCAAAGAAATGTGAGCTGTCCTCCTTGTCTTCCCCCTCACCATCAGCACCATCCTAAAGTTCCAGACTATGAGCTCTTCATTAAAGACCCTCCCAGCCCCTCTTGTAAAATGAGGGCTTTGGACTCATGCCTTTCTAGCTTGTGATCTGTCATGGTATGTTCTCTCTAGGTCAGGGGATCTTAACCTGGATTCTGAGAAGATGGACGGAGAAAACATTGCATATTGTCACTAAATTTTTACAGAAATTTACCATTTCCTGTTTTAAGAAGGGGTTTTTAGGCTTCACCAGATAGTCTGAGGAGTTGAGAACAGCTATGCCACCGAAAGATGTAACCCAAAAAGCTACTGCATTCAAGTAAAGAATTAAAGACTAAAAGGCTATTTTATTCACATTGGCCAAAAGAATTTCTGATAGAGAAATAATCCAGTCACACCCCTTTTTCTAGATTACACTTATTCTTCAAATAGCATTATCTTCAAATACAAGAAGGCTGAAGACAAATTTTAAAAGCATTACAATTTCTATGTCACAGAAAACTATCAAGGGAAATATATTTTTTTTTTAGCATTTGTCAAATGGTTGCAAAGCTTATACTTGGCCAAAGTTTCTAAGAGTGAGCCAAAGTTCAGTGAAAAAAAAAGTCTCTCTGAACTAAATCACTTTCTCCTCTGAGCCCAAGTCTCAGTGCTGAGCTCCAAATAATCAGGGATCGATACTAACACTCATTCTGCAACCATGACAGATAGCATGGGCCTGGGTCACCTAAAGTGGACCTGGCTAGGTACTTGACCAAGCTATTCTTTTAAAACCTCAGTTTCTTCATCTATGAAATAAGAAGGATGGAGTTGGTGACCTCTTCCAGCTCTGACCTTCTGTGATTTTAAGTCAGCTATTACAAAACAAAGAGCCATCATGTCAAGTAGGTGACTTCTCTCCCTCCTGGCATTCAATTATTCCTTCACAAATCCTAGGGTCCAATATTTCATCAGTGTTGCTCTTCCCTCTATCACTGACACAGAATACAGTCCCTCTAGCCTGGAAAAAGAATTTTCAGGTCTTTCTGTGTCTCTGATCAATTTGACCAACCAGGTGATGAATCTCACTCAATTTATTAAGGTTGGACCTTCCTAGATGACAGACATACAGTCTGCCCATAGGCTTGGGGTCTGAAGTCTATTCTACAAACTCTCACCACCTACAACAATCTTCCTTGATGGCCCCGAAAGTCATCTCACTGTAACTGGGAGGAGGTAGGCACAAAACGTGTAGTCCAATAGCTCCATAACTCTCACACAAAATGTTTTCACCATTAGCTGAGAGAACTTATGAGTAATTCAGCATTTCTTCTACTTTATCTTCCTCCCCCACTTCTTTTTCTTTACCTTCTTTCTTTTCCTCTTCATATTCCTCTTCATCCCTTTACTCTTTTCTTTCCTTCCTCCTTTTCTTATTTTTATTCCTTTTAATTTTATTGTTCCCTTTTTCTTTTTATATTTCCTTCTCTTTATCCTTTTTCTTTTCATCATTTTCTTCCTTTTTTAAATTTTTTTTCCATTTCTGTACTTCCCTTTCTTTGTCTGAAGATAAACACACTCAAAGAATTACAGCCAACATAAAGATGTAAGGGAAAATGTCTAACTCAATACAAACATATAAATCTTACCCAAAAGAGCTTCTATTAATTGTCAATATAAGTTTAAACACTAATTGTAAAGATGCAGATGCTCCTACATTCCTATAAAGAGAATGGAATTTGTTTATAAATCGGTACTTTTCCTAGACCCCATTAGGCTTAATAGATACAAACCTCTATAGTTCTAAATACCTCATAGTGCCAAAATATTCTCATGTAAAGAAGGATGGGTGGAGGGAGAAAGGAGGGAGAAAAAAATAGAAGAATAAGTTTTAGATCTTTCAAAGACAGTGAGAATGGAAGCCCACTTCAACAGAGTACAGTGGCCCTTAGTTTCTTCTATCTCTTCCTTCCTGAAAAATTAGCAAAAATAATATCAAGAAACAAAAACCTAGAGGGCAAAAGGAACCATACATAAGGCTCAATAAATGGCCTTTGTGACTGATCTCCTGCATGTTTTAGGAACACTCTCCAGGTGTCTTCATAAGGCTCTTTTCTACATGACCCAAAAGCTTAGATCTCACCAGTAGTCTGCCACTTAAGTGAAACCTGGATTGAAGTGGTATTTGCTATCCTGTCAGTCCAGGATTCTTGGACGATGCTGGATTCCCTTGTTGGTTCAACCCTATGTTTGCAGCGTCACTGGTATCTAGTAAGTTCAGAAAGTGAACAAAAATTTTTTCTATTAAAATTGAAATAATCAAGGGCAAGCATCCTCAATTTTGTAATATTTATTTATGTGCTTTGGCGAATGTGAACTCAGGATTTTCAGGGCCAAGTGCTCCCTGCTTCCTGGAATTGGGACAAGAAAATAATATTTCCAAAGATGAACAAATGAAAAGTTTGAATGCTGCACTAAGTCTTCCCCTGGCTGCATTCCAAAGAATGCTGGCCATTATTTCCAAAACTAATGTGCTATCCTTCACATATAAAGACCATGCAAGTGAGCTTAGAGTTGTTTTTTTCTTTTTTTTTTTTCAGGGGTGGTGATTAATTTGCATTAAGCCATCCACACTCTTTTTCCTAGTTCATAAAGTATATATACCAGTGACAAAGGACTGCAAGCTATAGTCATGGAGAATAATGGAGCCAACTGGTCCATATGGGTTTTGAACTCACAACCTTGACTTTGTTAATTAACTAAACCAGTTAGTTATTAACCCCAAACCATGAAAATGTTAAATCAGAATTAGCTTGGCATAAGACTTAAAATCACAAAGGAATATTGGTAGTAAAGGGAGCAGTATATGTAATGAGTAATGTACCATGCAGCAGAAATCTCACCCATAACCTCCAGATCTCTGCGGGACCCCAGCTGTAGCATTTCACTCCCTTCTCTGGGCTTTCGTTTCTTTATCTGTGGATGACAACGAGCACAGTGCCTTTCCAGAGGGGGCACATAATAAATGATTGCCGAGCTGGTGACTTTACAGAATTTTAAGGATAGTACGGATTTGTTGAGCCAGACAGTGTAGGTAATATGGTCTCCCTTTTATGCATGAAGAAATGGATGCTCAGAAAACTGACTTATCTTGCCCATGATCACAAAGGTAGCAAATATGACACTCACGGGGTGTACATATAGGTCTCACCTGACTCCATCAAGCCTTCTTTTCACTAAGTCATCCCTCCTTTCCAGGTCTAAGATTATTATAACTGAAATGTTGAAATGCTTCATGACAAAAAAAAAAACCTTCAAAGACCTGGAGATGAAATTTGCTGCATACAACACACCAATATTAAAAGGCCACATAAATCTGCCAGAAATAGTGAAACCATAATGTACATGAATGTGGTATTCTTGGTAACTCATATTTCTAGGTAAGTGAGAGCTGATATGATCTTAGGTCTAGAACTCAAGGAGAACTTGGAGACCAGCTGGACCAACAGTTTCTTTTCACTAAGGAGCAAACGGAGGTCTTGAAAATTGAAGTAATTTGCCCAAGGTGCCCTAGACGGGAGGCATGGTCAGTGTTAAAGTTACAGCTCTACCCACGACACTACACTGTGCCTTTCACCAAGCATCCTAGAAAGGCACCATGACTGGCAGGGTTGTTGGGTGTCATTGTCCTGAGCATGCTCCTCACTCCAGGCAAGATCTCTGGGCCCACACTGATCTCCTTCCTATTTTTCCAGAGAATGTGGTGATATTGACCCTGCCCTTAATCTTATGGAACTATATATATATATATATATATATATATATTTTTTTTTTTTTTTTTGGTTAAAGCTTGGATCCAGAGGTCGATTTCCTGTGACTTGTCTTTGTAAAAAGTAATATTGCATTTTCAGTGCAGAAAAAAAACTTCCCCTCAGCCCACCTGTAGTACATAGAGTGTGCGTGGCATTCAGACTAGGTTATTGTGGAGTCTGAGCTCTTAGAATCTGATTAGGGCAATGGGCAGGGGTGTTCGTGTGTGTAGTGTATGCTCGCATGCTCCCAAGATGGCTGCCTGGCTCCCTTTCTCCCTCATCAGAAAACTCCCCTGTAAAGCCTGAAATTATGAGTTTTATGACTTGAAGGCCCTAAGTAATAGCTATGAACTCTTTCAAAGTGACTTTTGAAACTTTCCTTCCTTCTCATCTGCTGTCCTTCAGAAAGGTATCCCTTACCTCGGCCAAGGCCCAGCCCCTCTCTGGGCCTCACAACCTCAACATCTGCCAAAGAGGGACTGGAATGAAGTGACCTTTCAGTTTCCACTGAGCACTAAGCTGGGGCCTGGGTGAGGCTTTTCCCTGATGCCAATTCCCCTGCACTATGAACCCTGTGTGTCATTCCCTTCAGAGGTCAGCCACAGAGGAGCTAACACTGAGCAGGTGACATGTGGGGTCCAGCTCAGAGAAGCCCAGGTCACGTTGTTCTAAAGCTGTGGTCTTCTTAGGAGTCTGGGGGGAAATTTCACGGGATGAACTTAGATGGGAAAATGTGACATCTTTATTTTCCACTAACTGTTCATTTTCTTTGTAATTATATGTATTTTACCTTATGAATTTAAAACATGATTCTGAGAAGGACTTCACCTGACAGCCAAAGTCTCCATTACACACACACACACACACACACACACACACACACACACACACACACACACACGGTTAAGAACCTCAGATCTGGAAACACTCCAGGCAAAATGGTAAAGCCAGCAGGAGGGTTCTGAAGCACCTGTGGAGATGGGCCACCCCTCCATCTGAGTAGCTAAGGTGCTTAGCACAAGGTCTGGCCTGTAACAAGTACTTAATACATGTTTATTAACTAGATATTCACCTTTAAAGCTATTCGGCTATATTCTTTCATTTGATTCTCGAAATGACCCTGTGAAGTAGATATAATTTTATCTCCATTTTTGCAGAGGAGGAAACTGAGACTGAGGATGCCTAAGTGACTTGCCCAAAGTCACATAACCATTAAGAATGGAACTCAGCATATCCTGTTTACTGCCATAGCAAGAGATGGAAGAAACCAACAAGATGAGAAGAAGTTAAACCTAACCATTTCCCACTTAGGCTTGGGGCTTGGGTAGAGTGAAAGAGGCATAGTCTGCCATGGTGTCTTCACCTGGAAAGTCTTGTGGAAGGGGAGAAGAAGTCATGGAAGCCAATGGAGCATCAGCCTTGGCTGCCAGTGACTCAGTTTGGGAAGAGTAGAGATCCACCAGGCATTTTCCAACAGAAATTCCAGCCCTTGGGGCCGTCCATCAAACCGCCTTACCCTACCACCCCCCTGGAACACCTGAGGCCTTGGGCTATGGCTGCCTTTTTCACTTTTTCTGGCTGCAGAGCCCATCTGCCATTTGCTCAGCTTTGGATTAATCTCTCCCTGACTCCATGCATACGGACAAGGGTGGTATCATTAGACTCATGTCTCTCATTTTTACTGTTACCAGACAATATTTATACATGTGTAAATGTTTCATATATACAGCACATACAAGACACATATGTTATAATCATGCCTATAACATGTGTGATACATGTATGATGTGTATGTGTAAAAACAGAGGGAGAGTTAATGCTCCAATCTCTTTAGCCTTGTCAAACCACTCTTCCAGTACTTGACATTCATAGAGTGCTTTGCAAACATTACCTTACCTGTCCCTCCCCTGCTCAAGAAGCTCCAAGGCTCCCTACTGCATCTAGAATAAAATACAAATATCCCTTTGCCACCTGCATCCAGGTTACTTCCCTCTGTCTGGAATGACAGAACAAAAGTTAATAACAGGAAGCTGATCCCAAATATAAATAAGGAGATTGTAAGGAAGCCTTGAACTACATCCTTGGGTCCTGAAAGAACTGGCAGATGGGACTGCTGAGAAACCACCAGTGATATCTGAAACCCAGTGGGGAAGGGAAGAGGTACCACAGATGGAGAAGGGCAAATGATGCGACTTTTGCAAAAGAAAGCATGGAAGCCATGCCAGTGGGCTTTCCTTCCATTTCCCTAAATTCTAGATATTAAAGACATGGTTGGTGAACAACTAGAAGGGGAATGGCAATGCACATGAGCCAGCCTGGCTTCATGTAGAGCTAAGGCCATTCCAGACTAAACTGATTCTTTTTTGCCGAGATTACTCATCTGGTAGATGTGGGGAATGTTGGGGAGATAGCACACCTAGATTTAAGCAAAGCTTCGGATAAAGTTTCTCTACTATTTTTTTAAAAGATGGAAAGATATGGATTAGAAGGTAATTATATCAAATAGATTCAGAATTGGCTGAATGGGTGGATGTAAAGAGTTGTTTTTAATGGTTTAATGTCAACATGTTGGGAGATCTCCAGTGCAGGATCCTAGCAATCTGTAATTAGCCCAAGATGGATAAAGGCACAGGGGGCATGCTCATCAGATATGCAGAGGGTACCATAGTGAGAGAAAGAGCTAACACTGAAGAAGACACTTAGTTTCCAAGAGGACCTCAGCCGCTACTTGCAACAGTGTATTGACTCTAATAAGATAAAATTTAATGGAGACAAATGCAAATCTTATACTTAAATAAAAGAAAAATCAGTTTCACTCTTTTATTAGAAGGGGCCATGTTTAGACAGTTGCTGTAAAGAAGATCCAGGGATTTTTGTGGTCTGAAATTGAAGCATGAGTCAGCAGTGGGATGGGAGAGTCAGAAAAGCTATTGGGGTCTTGGGCTCAATAAGATGGGCAGAGTTCCTGGGAGTGGGGAGGTGACCGCCCCATTCTGCTCTCATCAGAGCTCCCTTGGTGTGTCATGTTCATTTCTGGGCATGATGGGTTAAGAAGGACATGAAGCGACCCAGGGAAGGGGAACAAGGGTGGGGAGGGCCTTGGGTCCGTGACATAGGAGGACTGAATAAAGGAACTGGGAGAGACTCAGGAAGGACATGAGCACTTCTTGTAAGTATCTGAAGGACTGCCATGTGGAAGAAATCAGATGTGTTCTCCTTTGCCACAGATGGCAGAGCTGGGAGCAGCAGGTAGAAACTGCGCAGGGTTTATTTAGAGGGGAGAATAGGAAAGACGTCCTGAGCTTAAGAGCTGTCCAAACAAGGATGAGGTCTCCTTCAGAGGCAGGGGCTTCCCCCTCCTCAGAGGCTGGGTGACTGCTTACCAGGAGGCCACCGCAGGACAAGCGTGGGTGGCTGCTGGGGCCCCCTTCACCCCTTTTGCTGTGATTATTTCTAGGAACATCACCCTTGACTCAGTTTTCTCTTCTCTAACACGAGGAAGTGGCACTGAAGGGCCTTTGAGGTACCTTCCCATTCTCAATCTGTGCACCAGAGTCTCCGAGTTTTCATCAGATGCTTTTGTTATCAGCCTATGCAGAATGACCCATGCTGAGGGGAATGGGCCCAGTTTCTGTACGTGAGTGTGTGTACGTATCTGCGCGTGACCACTGCTGCAGAATATGTAAAGATGCATTCCTCTGGCTGCTCGCAGGGCATCCCTGCCCTCATCTCATGTCACCAGCTCCCTTCACCCACCCACACCCCCTACTAACTGGAAGACTCCTCAGGCTGGACTTCCATGGCTAGGCCTCCTAGGGAGAGCTGTTTTCTTAAGAGTAGGAAAAGGTGAACTATGAGGAGAACAGCCTGTTGTGCAAGAGCTGACCCTCCAAGTGCCAATGATCCAGAGTTTGAATGTGTCTCAGGTGATACAAAGTTCTTAATAATACACAGATGAAAACCTGCCCCCAAATCATAGTTTTTTCAAGATACCCCTCCCCCCTTTCTTGCTATCTAAGGGATGGACCTTGTTTCTGGGTTTTGAAGGGAAGCAGGACAGGAAGGAGCAATCAGCTTGGGTGTTTACTACAGAAGGGCCAAACGTGCCCCAATCCTACCAGGAAGAAGCATGGGCACAATCTGAAACACCAGGGAGAGGGTGGGTCACATCCATATGAGATTATGAAAACAAGAAGCCTGGCTATTTTGGAAATGGGAAAAACAATTAATTCTCCAGGGTTTTCTCCTGCCTAAAAACTGCATGTTATGTCTACCCTCCTCCTATCTAGATGGGTGGAGGAGAAACCCTGCACATGCAAAAAAAGGACAAAGCCATCTTCAAAGGGTTTTCAGAAATCATAGGTGGGATGGGCATCACATCTGCTCTGCAGGACCCTCCCTTCTTAAACTGTAATTTGGAGGTAGGGAGCCAGCCCCACCAAAGGCTGAGGCAGCCGGAAAGAAAACAACTTACTGAAATGAACAAAATGGAAGAAGCCTCGGTAGAAAGAAGTGGCCAAGTACTGGCTTGTAATCAAAAAGGAAAAAGAAAAAAATGCTGGTTTAAATCCTGCTTGTAATACGTATGAGAGAGAAGCCTCATCTATCCTTAACCTACTAAGCCAAAGAAAGCTGCTATCTGTGTGAGAGAAGAAAGTGCACCTTCAAGGAGTTTCCTGCTCAGAGGGGGCAAAAACAAACAAACAAACAAACAAACCGATCCTTCATACAAAATCCCCATGAGTCAGGCTTTGTTTTGTTTTGTTTTACATTTTTTGTGTGTCATGAATGCTCCTAGCAATACGATAAAGTTAATGGACCCCTTTCTCTGAATCGCGTTTCTAAACACATAAAATAAAATGTGTAGGATTACAGAGGAAGCAAAACACAAAGAAACAGTTATGAAAATATTAAACAGAAACAAGGTCCCAGGCCTGGCTTGAGAACTCCTGCCAAGCACAGCCAAAGACATCTGCATTCACCTCAGATCCCTGTGCTGGCAGTTATAGCCATCATCAGCCCCTCTCACCTTGCCTGCTCCAAAATGCTTCAACCTCCACCTTTTCTGAGGAGGGGACATTTGGGAGGGGGAAGAAAGAGGGCAGAAAAAAGAACTAAAGGCCAGTTAAATTGAGCACACACTGTCATGGGTTTTAGTTTTAAGATTTATTTTCAGATACATTACTTAAAAAAAAAATCTTCTTGGACTGAATTCACCCTTTTCCATTTGTCAAGTTGATTTTTCTGTGGAGGCATCCTGGGTCTGAGATGAAAAGGGAATCCAAGAGCTGGGACAGTTGCAGTGTCTTAGAATCATAGAGATTTCTGTTTGTTTCCACCAGTGATTTAATCAGGGTGGAGAAGTCCCAATGTGAAAACTTCCTTCACTGATTCAGGACAGCATCATAGTTATCTGTCTATACCCAGGCTGAACTCTCTGAGTCATTTCCCAGTCCTTCTCCCAACATTCATCAACACTCATTAAATGGCTGTAGGATGGCACCTTCATAGCCAGAGGCCTTCTGGGGAAGTCTGGCTGATCGCTCACCTGGTTTATCATAGAGGGAATTCTCAATCAGCTGGGGATTAGCCCGGGCAGCCTGAAAGATACTTCTGTGATTCTGAGATCAGATACCCAAGGTTCTGGGCCAGGTTGGGGGAAGGGAAGGTTAATAAGACACAATTGTTGCCCTTAAAGAAGTTACACTTTATTTCCCCTGCACTCACAAAGCCTCACCCTTAGTGGGTGAAGGTCTCTGCTGACAAGGTGCGTGGTCAGTGCTTCACACGGGCAAGAAAATTTTGTTCTCTTTTGCCTCATTTATTCCATCGAAAAACAACATTACTGCCTGGACTGACCCAGTGATTTAGTTAGGTTTCTACTGAAATGGACTGGAGTCAGGAAAACTTGAGTAAAATTCCTCTCTTAGATATTAATCTGCATAATAATATTTACTATTCCTCACCCTAAATCCTAATCTGTCACATGGGGATAATAATAGTACTTACCTGTCAGTATTGTTGGGAGCATTAAGTGAGATAACTTATGTAAAGTGCTTAGCAAACCTAAATTGCTGTGTAAATAATGCTAGCTACTGTTAATACTTGTACTCATGCTCATAATCTCCCCCTTTGTTCACTACTGTAGAGTTCTTCTAGTTAGTCACTGTATGTCATTTCCACCAGTGGCAGGCAAAGAAACATGGCTCAGCTTCTTTCTCAACCTTGAGTGCCTCCAGGAGCGTAAGTGCAGAGGTGGCTGGTGACTGTGTCACATCATCACGGCAAGGACTGAAGCCTCAAAACAGAATTAGACTCAAAAATGCTTTCAAGCTCCTCCTGTGGGGAGGAGAACCAGGAGCTTAAACTTCAGATTTAGCAACCTTAAAAATGGCACAGTATCCTGGACCGGGGGGGTGATGCTCTGATTAATGCTGGCTGGAATGCAGAAGCCTTTCAGGGTACAATATTTTGGACAGAATTGGAAAGGACTGGAAAGTCAACTGGAGAGGGTCCAACAGATGTCAGAATAAAGAGATGCCTGAAGTTAATGCCATATAAGAGTAGGTTGAAGGAAGGAGGTTGGTTAATTTGGAGAACACAAAGGGGAATATGAATGAATGAACCATTTATGAAGTGCCTAGTATGTGCAAAGCACTGTGTTGATTGCTATATAATGGCTGTCTTCAAATAGGTAAAGGACTGTCATGTGGATGCGGGCTTAGCCTTGGGCTACATGACCCCAGAAGGAGATAAATTAAGGTTTGATATAAGCAATTTTGTATGATGGGCATTTCCTGATCAACATTCTCTGTCTCTCTCTCTCTCTCTTTCTCTCTCTCTATACACATACACACACACACACGCACACACACACACAAGTATATGTACACATATATATGCACTTCTGAATATACATATATATATGTGTTATATTTACTTAGCTATATACACATTGCCCTCACCATCTCCCATCCACCCAAGGCTCCTTGAGGATTTTGCTTTGTGTTGGTCTTCGGTGATCAGGTGATGACTCTCAGCTTCCTCCTCTGTAAAATGGGAACAATAATAGCACCTGTCTCCAAGAGCTGTTTTGAGGATGAAATGGTAAAGCATTTTGCAAACCTTAAAGAACTTTATGAGTGCTAGCCATCACCATCATTATCCTTGATCTCCCAAATTAAACAATTACTTTTAATCAATGCTTCTAAAGTCATTGAATGATCAAATGACCCTCAGCTGCATGATCGGTAGATTTGATTTCACTCCATAACAATATTTTAAATGGAGACGTCAACTAAGCCATACACATATTCTCCCTTTTGACTAATAATGCTGCTTCTCGTCCACTATGCCTCTAAATTAAATCATGAAAGCTTCCCTTGTCAAAACTTCTGTAACACCAGTAAGTGCATGGTATTCAGCCCAACTTCCTTAACTTCCTTAAAGTCCAATGACTATGAAAGAACACATGGAAATAATCTTGGGATCACGAGTTCAGAGCTTGGTGACCCTCAAGGCCCATGAATGCTCTGATTTTTGTTGTTTTTAAAGGGCTTTGTTATGCTTCTTTCTGTAGCTCTTTAATAGTGGATTCCATTAGATCCGCCAGAAGATGCCATTTTCCCACCATCTTAGCATGTACCACATTGCATCGCATTTTAATAGCTTGATGTTGGGAAAAGGAAAAAAAAATATATGTTTTTAAGTGAGTACTGTTGCCTTAAAAAACTGCAAAACCAAGTCCCTTCTGACTCTGATTGAGATGAACTGACCTGGCCCTAAAAAATGCCTCACCGGTCTACAATGTGGAAGAGGTCTATCAACCATGGGTAATCTTGGTATTTCTTTTTTGAAATGAGCATGGTTAAAATGCTAAACATCCCTTTTTCAAGACACAGGCCAAGTTTGAATGACCCCTATAAAAGTCCCTTAAGATCTATGTGATTACTCAGTTTTAAAGAGGAAAGGCAAATAGGTTATGTTCCCAAAATGGCATGGAAGAAAGGAAAGCAGCTTAGGAAACAGGTAGCATGATGTGTGAGAGACTTCTTGGAAGTCTCTGTCATTAGATTTCTTAGGTTTATAGACCTAGAAGTAGAAGGAGTCTTAGAGGCCATCTAGTTGCACCCTCCTCCTCCCATGTTAGAGATGAGAAAACTGAGGCCTTGTGGGTTTAAGTGACTTTCTGACAGTTAGCAAATGCCATGAATAGGATTTGAATGCAGGTTCTCTGAATCTAGAACCAGTGCTTTTGTCACGACTGTAGCACACTGGTGTTATTTCCTGCATGTAACTGACATCCTGCTGTTCTGCTTGGGGGTCTGTGACCCTACTTCCTTCCTTCCCCACCCTCATTCCCCCCTCAAAACTCCCAGCACATACCGAGGGATCTGCCCCTGGTTGCTGGAGCTTCGCGTCTCAGACTTGTGAGGGTTGCAAGGAACCTGAGAGATGAAGCCAACCCATACCTGAATGGTAACACAGGCCATGGTATCTATTTATACCCAAGGAATATGGGCCAGACGAGTGGGTTGTCCAACTCTGTGTGGTCCTGTAAGAGAAACCTTGACAGAGTCATGTCCCAGCTGCCAGGCAACAACAACCAATCTGGAGAACGTCGGCTTTCTGTCCCATATTTAGCCAGTATGGCCAGAGGCCACATCATGTTTCAAACACAGAGGAAAATAGAGAAGAATCCTGCCTTTTGTAGAGACAGCTCTCACCAACTGGCAAGGCCTCAGCGTGGTCTTCGTGGCAATCGAGGTAAAGGCTTGTGGGTATGGTGTCCCTGTCATCAACGGGAAGGAATGTGGAGGGCGGGCATCTTTTTGTTATGTAAACCCTTCCAAGTGCCTGTGGCTAGGTCTTCAGATCTATTTACTTTGTACCAAACCTCCACCTTTTCATACAAAAATAGATGGGCCAACCTTTAATGTATAAGGACTTTTAAATTTGTCATCGAGGATGGTTTGTCTCACTTAAACAGATTCAATCAATTAATAAGTATTTTTTAGATCCTCACTATGTGCTAGAGTAGGGGTGTTGGGGCACCTAGGCAGCACAGCACATAGAACTCCTAGACTGGAGTCAGGAAGACAGCTATTCCTGAGTTCAAATCTAGCCTCAGGCACTTACTAACTGTATGATGGTGGGCAAGTCACTTAACTTCTGTTTGCCTCAGTTTCCTCATCTATAAAATGAACTGGAGAAGGAAATGGAAAACCACTCTGGTATCTCTGCAAAGAAAACCTCATAATGGGGTCACAAAGAGGCAACAGGCCTGAAAAAGGATGAATAACAAATGTGCTGGGGTTGTAAAACCAAAAGTGAAAGCCCCTGCCTTTGAGGAGCTTACATTCTATTGGAGGAGATAACACAGTCACATCTAAGTATATAAAGACGTGGTAATATGGGGGAGGAAGAAGCAATAGCAGCTGGTAGCAATCACGGAAGGCTTCCTGAAAGAGGTGGCATTTGAGCTGAGCCCTAAAGGAAGCTGGAGATTCTGAGAGGCAGAGGTGAGGAGAGAGGGTCCACTTTTAGATGACCCTGATTCCAGTCAAAGTGGCCTGTGTGCCGCACTGACTTTCTATTGTTCCATCTCCAACTCAGGCATTTTGCACAGCCTGGTCCTCAGGTCAGGTATGCATTCCCTTCACACCTCCGCCTCCTAGAAGCCCTCACTTCCTTCAAGGCTCATATCCTTTGGAAAACCTTTCTTCAGTCCCACCCCACCTGTCCCCCTCCCCACCCCCTGATGATGCTTTTTCCTTCGAATTATCTCACATTTATGTGTCTGCATGTGTGTGTGTGTGTGTGTGTGTGTGTGTGTGTGTGTGTGTGTGTGTGTTATGCTTCCCCCTCCCCAGGAAACGCTAAGCTTTTTGGGCACAAAAACTGCTTCTGTTCCTTTGGCAGTTGCTGTTTTTTTATTTTTTTGTCTCTCCCTAGTGCCTGTTGGAACACAGTAGGCACTTAATAAGAGCTTGTTAGATGAACTAAAAGCTCCACGTAAAGCCCTCAAGTCCTTCGCTGTCACTTCTGATGAGGCAGAAGGGCAATCCACGCTGATGACGTGCTGTTGGCATGGCATGACCCAAAGCGAATCATTCCAGCAGAAACCAGCTACAAAGGCCAGGAGTGTTTCAGTTCCAGCTGCCCTTCAGAGCTCCCGGTTTGCGACTTCTTCCCCAGGGCTTGGGGCAGACCCCTGAAAGGACAGCGTGCAGGTCCCCTAGCTGTTTATCACAGGCAAGCTCTGGGATCTCAAAGATATTTCTAAAGCCTTTCTCTATCTGTGAGGAAGCCTTAGGATATTGGAGGCGCCCTTTCAAAAGGAAGACGCTAGTCTCCCTGGCCAACATTCAAAAGGTTTGAGAGCTAATTATTAATAGCACTTTTCCCCGGAGGCAGAACATGTTGTTTATTCTTAGGATGCCCAAATCACAAGATTTAGAGTTGGAAGGGGCTGAACAGAGGAGAAAACTGAAGAGAAGTTAAATGCAGTGTCCGAGGTCGAACCGGAAGTCAACACCGGGCCTGGGGATTCAAATCCAGCCCTCGCCCCACAGGTCCCGTCAGACCGGGCTCATTCCAAGCAAGTCTTACTCGTTTTTAAAACAAATAAGCAATTGGTCAATCAATAAACATTTGTTAAGTGCCTACTATGTGTCAGGCGCTATGCTTAGCACTAAGCAAAAACGATTCAACTAATGTTGTTGACCAAAAGGGGCAGGCGGGGGAGGGGAAGGAGTACAGAAAAGACAAGAGGAGAATGAGGAAAATGACTCTAAATGACATTTTCCTTCCAGTGTCTCAGTCTTGGCTTCCCATGCAGGCTGGGGGGGGGGGAATTGACCTGAATTGCCCTGGTGGAAGCTAGTTAAGACAGAAACGCCCCAGCTCCTTTATTAGCACATACCAAACAAAGGAGAGGAAATCCTCCCCGGGAGCATTGGATGTGAATTGTAGCCTGTTATAGAGAGGGGGAAAATGGCCTCGTGTGCACTGACCACTCAGACACTGAGGCTGGTACAAAGAGAAGCCCTTAAAAATTGTTTCATCAGCCTTGTTCTCTGACTTCCATTTGGGTGTGAGAGGCCAGGCCGCCATAAATTTGAGGTTCTGGAAGAATCTCAGCATAGCTGAGGTCCAGAAGGGTAAAAAGAACATCACACTGGGAGTGAGACATTCGTGCTTCCTATCATTGTGACTTTGGGCAATTCACTAACTCTCCCCGAGCCCTAATATTCTCATCTATGGGAAAACAATGAAGATTGAGAGGAAGCCATGATTAGATTTGTCCATTGAAAGACTGCTGGCAACCTTGGGGAGAGCTGGTTCGGGTGAGGTCCAAGACGCTATCAGTTGGCCTGAGAGATGCTCTGTCTTCGAAACAGTCCAGGTGGACGCACCTAATGGAAGGGGAGCCCCGGTGCCCTGTGGATGATGAGACATACACATGGGAAGCTAAACTCATCATAGGATTTCTTAGTTCAAATCCATATCCAGCATAATTTCTGTGGTTTTACTGATCTTCATTTTCATTTCCCACCTGTGTAGGCACATAGATGTTCATTAAATGTTTGTTGAATTAATGAATGAAACGCAAGAAAATAATCCATTCATTTTCTGTTTTTTTAATGTATAAGACTGGTCTTAAATATAGAACTACAATGATGAACATGAAATTGAAACTCAAGATACATGTGAAAAAAAAAAAAACAAACTAGCTGTCCTCCATAACTGTAAACTCCAAATGTGGATGGCTACATCTCAGATCACTGAGCACCTTTGATCACTGAGTTGTTGTTTATAACTGTGAAGAATGGGAGAGGTGTCAATGGACAACTCAGAGGATATGCCTTGGTGGCCAAAAGAACTAGCGAGCTTTGGGGCTGCACTGGAGAGGCCAAGCTTCCAGGCAGAGGGAGGGGTTAATAGGCCCTCTGGATTCTGACTTGGACAGACCACATCTGTGGTGTTGTATTTTGTCCTGGTCACCATGGCTTAGAAAGGATATTGTTAATCAGAAGAGCATGTCCAGAGGAAAACAACGAGCATAATGAGGGTACTAGAGAAATGACTGAAAGAATTGGGGATGCTTCACCCACAGAAGAAAAGACACAGAAAGAACAGGAAAGCTGTCAACACCTCTGATGGGTTATCATGGGCATGAGGGATTAGACTGATTGGAATGACCCAGGGGCAGGGGGAGGAGGAAAAGCTAAGAGAATAGCCTGTTGTCCTATTTCATTTCCTTCCAGATAAATATGCCCTGACAATCCTAGAAAACATTTTTAAGCGCATACTTTTTAAGCCCTAACTAAGGACAGCAGTGATGATTGTTGGCCTGGACTCCCCAAGAACAAGGCAGGCTATAATGATGCCCTTTTCTTTTCTTTTCTTTTCTTTTCTTTTCTTTTCTTTTCTTTTCTTTTCTTTTCTTTTCTTTTCTTTTCTTTTCTCTTCTCTCTCTTCTCTTCTCTTCTCTTGTTTTCTTCTTTTCTTTTCTCTTCTCTTCTCTTCCTTCCTTTCCTTTCCTTTCCTTTCCTTTCCTTTCCTTTCCTTTCCTTTCCTTTCCTTTCCTTTCCTTTCCTTTCCTTTCCTTTCCTTTCCTTTCCTTTCCTTTCCTTTCCTTTCCTTTCCTTTCCTTTCCTTTCCTTTTCTTTTTTCTTTTCTTTTCTTCTTTTCTTTTCTCTTCTTTTCTCTTCTTTTCTCTTCTTTTCTCTTCTTTTCTCTTCTTTTCTCTTCTTTTCTCTTCTTTCTTTCTTTTCTTTTCTTTCTTTTCTTTTCTTTCTTTTCTTTCTTTCTTTCTTCTTTCTCTTCTTTTCTTTTCTTCTCTTTTCCTTATTACTAGAAAGAAAAAGGTTCTGACAAAGATTTCAGCCAGAAATTTGACTAGATATACTTACGGACACAAAGGCAAGATGGAGGCGTGAAGTTGATAGGACCAGGTGGCTACCGGACTGGTTGAACAAGCAGTTCCAAAGACGGGCGATTAATAAAACCGTGTCAGTCTCCTGTGGTCTCTAATGGACTTCCTCATAGCTTTATCTTTGGCTTGGTTCCACCCAACATTATTATCAGTGACTTGGATGAAGACATAAATGACTAGATGACAGAAATCTGGGAGGGAGAACGATGCATCAGGTAACAGAATTAGGATCCAAAAAGCTCCTTGAAAGGCCAGAATATTGAGGCAATTCTAACAACCTTTCAATTCAATTCAATTTAGCAAGTGTTAGTTAAATAGTGACAAAAATAACATAATTCTGGTCAGCCAATCAATAAACATTAATTAAGCACCTACTATGTGCTAGGCACTGGGGATACAAAAAGAGACAAAGGACAATCCTTGTCATCAGGGAGCTCACCATCTGATGGGGGCATTTCATTCTGTCCAAAAGAAACACCTTCTATTGGTTGAGCCTGCAGGTTCACCTCGTGTAACCCAACAGCCAACCAAACTAAATGGAAGAGGAGGTGGGGCTAAGAGCTGCCTGCGGAGTGCCATTCTAGGCTGATGAAGAGGATATTGCTGGGATGGTGCATGACTGGGGGAGGGGCAGGCTTGGCAGCAGAGCTTTGGAGAGACAAGAACGTTTTCATTCCTGCTTCAAGAGAGGATGTGTACAGCTCCAGGATCAACCCCAGAGAGAAGAGAAAGAAAAATACACACACAACACACACACACACACACACACACACACACACACATATTGGAAGCAGCAGTCATGTAGGCAAAGCCAGATCTTCAACCCACCAACCTCAGCCTAAATGCCTTCTCCAGCCTCATATCTGTGATCCTATAGTCTACATCCATGGCGGTGGGATTAGTACTTGAGGATTTCCAGGACCTTTCGTACGCTGCAGGACAGATATCCAGTTGAAAGTTTTACCAGATCACATAATGAGCGATGCGAAAGGGAGGGATTGGGAGTGTTAATGAAAGAAGCTATCAGTGTGAGGGGACATGGGTCTGGCACGTGATGGTTTTCTTCTCAGGTCTTACTTAGGCTTTTGAGGTAGTTCCTCCTCAGTAGAAAGCATGCCACTTTTGCTCTGGGTTTATGCTCAAGCCCAGACAAAATGTTCCAGTTTTCCAATCTGAGCCAAGGATGCAGACAGAAAAATCTCTGTCGAGGCCCCAGCACTCTTGCTAAAATGCAATTAGAAAAACTACCCCAGGGGCAAACTTGGAAGGAGCAGAACAGCAGCTCTAGGGAAGGCAGAGAGAGCTCTGAGCTGAGGTCATCCTATGTTTCAGCCGCACCAGACCATGTGCTAAGCCTCTGGCAAGAAACAGATTCTGGAGCTGGGTCCCTGTGCCGCCTCCCTCCAGGTTCTGGGAGATGCAAAGGCCTAACTATGTCTCCCCAGGTGACAGGTGGAGGGAAAGCTGACCAGAGCTGGAACTGGCATCTTTTTGCCCAGGGCAGGAAGACAAAATGAGGCTAGAGCCTTCCTGGGCCCCTGAAATCAGTTTGGAAACACAAAGTCATCTAGGGGAAGTAGAAAGCTTGGAAACAGACTTTGGATGTCAGAATCTAAGGCTCAGAGTGTCCAGACACTGTGGGACACGGGTTCTTGGAGGCTGGGGGCCTCTAATGGGGACAGGCAGAAGGCTGGAGAAGACACAGGGAAGGTGAGCTTCCCTGGGGGTTTCTCTTCTAATGAATTCTCCTTTCTAACCCTAAGCTCAGTCATTCCCAGAGGTTGTAAGATTGTAAACACTTTCAGGGCCCTCCACTTTTGGTGCCTGGGTACAAAGCTCAGTTGGCCCAACCTGGTTTGGTCTCTGAGGCTCTCATTCACCCTTTGTTTGTGGGAATTTGTTAAACTGGTTTGTACAGCACTTCATGCTATCTCACAGATTTTACAGATGACAACACTGAGTCTCGGAGTAAGCAGGTAGCGGGTGTCAGAGGCGGTATTTGGAGTGAAGTCTTCCCCGATGTCAGGCTCAGAATGCTCTCCACTACACATGTGCACTCCCCTCATCCAGATTCAGAGGGGGTGTTTGGAAACTGGACAGCAGAGGAAAGAAACACCAGGCCGAGCCGAGGGGTCAGAAAAGAGCAGCGGCAGGCCCTTTCCCATCCTCCTCAGGTCTACGTTGCCTTGCAAATCCCTTGAGCATCACATGAACATTAGCTCATTGTGCCTTTCAGAAAACCTCTGGCTTGAAGATTCTTGCTCCCCGGATGGCCCTGGACATGTCCCTTATGTTCTCTGACCCTCTGTTTTCCTCTCCTATTAAAAGTGAGTGTGGAACTATGGCCACCCATAACACATTCTTCAGCACAATCCATCCCATAGTTTACCAGTACCTCCATTTTACAAATAAGGAGACCGAGTCAAAGAGTATTTAAGTGACTTGTTTGGAGTCACTCGAAAATACAAATCAGAGCCAGGCTTTGAACACAGAATGAGAGTGGAAGAAATATAAGGAAAAGCAGGAGAGGAAAGAACCAGTATGAGGGGGAAACCTTAATCCCAGCTAAGTACCGTGGGGCTAAACACATGGCTCAGAGGAAGCAGCTCTTTCCAAAGATTCTGACTCATATTTAGATTGGAAAGGAGATGGAGGACTCCTTTTTACTCTCATGGACAGCGCCCTGGAGAGCAGGATCAGAACTACACATACACGTGCACATGGATCAACCCCCATAGAGGGAAATAAGAGTTACATGCATGCGCACACACACACACACATACTCGGATAGACCCTCAGAGAGTGGGATCAGAACTACACATGCACACTCACATGGATAGACCCCCATAGAGGGAGATCAGAGGTACACATACATGTGCACATGGATAGACCCCCATAGAGGGAGATCAGAGGTACACATAATGTACACACGGATCGACCCCCATAGAGGGAGATCAGAGCTACACGCATGCACACACACACACACACACACACACACACACACACACACACACACACCCTACAGAACTGCAAGCAGTCTAGGAGGTCGGCTAAACCAGTTTCTTCACTTGAGAGAAGGGGGAGCTGCTACCTTGAGAGCTGAAGAGAGCCGGGCTTTGTCTCCTCAGGCTCGGCCTCCAGGTGTGATGCTCCCTCCACTGTACCCCTGTCTCCATCTAATCCAGGGGTTCTTAACCCACAGTCAGCTCAGGTATTTTTCTCTACTATTTGGATCATGCTACTTCATTCTAATTTTTCTGCCTCTGTATTTTGCACCATATTTAAGAAGCTGACTGCCCCACAGGTTCAGGACATGAGAAAAACTGAGGAACTTCTTTTCCAATTAGAGGCACGTTGGCCCCAGAATCCCAGAATCCCCCACTGCCCCACAAGTGCCCATCCTGACTGCCAGAAGACTGGTGGGTAGCAAAGTGCAGCCCAGTCTTCAAGATACTAATTTGGGCCCCCCATTTGGGCTCACACAGACCTCATTTCCTTCCTTCTCATGTTCCCTAAGTAAGAATAATGCTCAGAGGTCTCTCTGTTGCGGACATTTAACTTTACAAAAATAACCACAAAATCCACGGATGCTCATTTCATGGTGGGAATGCAAGATGGCAGGTGTTGAATATCCCTGCCCTGGAGGTCTTCCTGCCTTCTAGCCTCAAGTCTGTGAATGTCTCATTAAAGAGTTTTTCTTATCTACCGAAGCCCAGCTCCAGTTCTGTCCGGAAGGCATTTCTGGGGCATCACCATTTTAGGGAGCACACGGAGCTGTCAGAAAGCACACACCCTAGACCAGTGGGTGCGGTTTTCCCAATCTGTTCGATGGAAGTCTCAAGGTGTGCTATGAATCACTGCCATTGCTGGAGGACCCGGTCTTATGGCGAAATGCCTGCGCTGGGGCTTTAAGCTGGATTACTGGGCAATGAGATGCTGGCAGGGAACTGTCTAGACAGGGGCTTATTCTCATTCACACCCTGGTTGTGTGTCATGAGCTTTTTGCTAGTTAATGCAAAATTAATAATGACAGTAATAATACTAAAGAGAACTGACATTGATCCATGGCTTCCCAGCCTTCTTCATGCTTGACATGACAGGGGGCCCTGGACTGAGTGTGGAGAGCTGCATTCAGAGTCAGGGGAGTTGGGTTCAAATCTTGGGTCCCCAACTTCCTTTTCAGAGTGTGCTCTTGTGTCCAAGGAAAAGGGAACTCAACCAGGTTGTGATCAGATCAGGGTGGGCCCTAAAAACCAAGACAAGAAGTCTGGATTTATTCTGCAGGCAGAGGAGAGGTTTGGCCTGGTTTTTCCTTAAGCATGGGGTTGACCGGAGTTGTCTTCTAGGGGATCAATCTGGCCAAGAGACGCAGCATAAGGATGGATTTGAGTCAGGAATGCTTGGTGGCTCTTCACCCCTTTAGGATATCCCTGCATCCCAGATGAGGAGAGTCTAGATGAGAGGAAATACAGGCTTGAACTACAGTGGCGACAGAATGGAGAGGAAGGGATGGGCTTGAGGGATGTCCCAGGCTATACTGTCCTTCAGGTCTCCCCCAGTCTAAGCAGGACCCAAACCCTGACCCAGGTGACCCTTAATGTCAGGCTAGCTCCTGCCAAACAAGGTCTATAGCTTCATGGCTATCATCTTCTTTGTTGGGAAGGCACAAAAAGTCCCAATTCTGGCCAAGCCCTCAGTGTTCTCAATCCCTGCATGTCCCCATGTGCAAGGCTACTTCCAAAGGTGGGCTGGTAGGAATCCCTGGGGCTGACTCATTGCTGTGGGAAGACTCTCTTTCTGACTGTGATAAGTCAGAGTGAATTCAGAGTGAGGCAGCTTCAGGCCCTTGGGGGGGGAACATTTTAGACCTTCACCTGTATCATAATTACTCATAGCATGGCCAATGCCCCACATGAGAATAGTCACAATACTACCATGTGTATGTCCAGTATTGTCTCATAGTCACAATACCACCATGTTGTGTTATGGTCACAAAGTATCCATGGGTATGTCCGTGTTGTCTTAGGGTCACAATGCCATCGTGGTATGTCTGTGTTGTCTTATGGTCACAATGCCACCTTGGTATGTCCATATTTTCTCATGGTCACAACACCACCATGGTATGTCCATGCTGTCTCATGGTCACAATGCCACCATGGTATGTCCATGTTGTCTCATGGTCACAATGTCTCCATGGATATGTCCATGTTTTCTCCTCCATTAGAATGCAAGGCTCCTTGGGAGCAGGGATTGTTTTCCCTTTTTCTTCACATCCCCAATGTTTAGCACAGTGCCTGGCACCTACACAATGATATACTACATGCTTGCTCACTGAGTGAGTGACTGACTGGTAAGTTATATGGGCCAATGTGTGATAGGAAGAGGACTAGCTTTGGGGTTAGAAGGCTGGGTTTGCCTCCTCACTCTCACATTTGCCAGCTCAGTGAACATGAGCAAGGCACTTCTCTAGCCCAAGATTCAATCTCCTCATCTGCAAGATGGGGATTACCATTTTGAAGGACTCTTGGGAGAACATCTATCTTCTCTCTTTATCCTTGTACCCTGTAAGTGATGTCATGGCTCAGCCTGCCTTTGGGGAAGCCTGTTCATGACCCAGGGGATTGTGCTTTGCCCAGCTGCCTGGAGGGGATTTTCATTGTACTGTTGGTTATTCATGATCTTTTAAACAACTTTGGAAAAACCCTTTCATCAGAGTTCAGGAATTTCTGTGATAAATTCATCACTTTTCCTTTATCAGCTTTGCTTCTGCCCATTTGGACAGTTCCCAGGCCAATGCTTACTACGGAATGAGCCAAGTCCTGCAGATGGCTATCAGGCTAGTAAATAGAGGATGCAGATGAAAAGATGGCAGAAGCAAAAGTGAATAGGTGATGCTGGTGGAGAAAGCTCACAAGGCCCAGGAGGTGGTTTGTTTTAAAGCACACCTGAGCATACACAGCTCTGCTGCTTGGGCTAAGAAGGGAATGCCTGATCATTGGCGATGGGGAAAAAGATAAAGTATTCCATGTCATAGGATAAAATATTCAAATGTTTTGCTTCTTTTTTCTCTTATAAAGAAAGGAATCTTTGGCATGGAAAAATCTAACAAAGATAGAAGAATCAGCCAGCAGCTATCTGCCATCAAGTCACTAGGCCTGAACAGAGGCTGACACTGAGTTCCTAATGCCCCGGGGGTGATGTCTGCCAGCTCTTGGAGTGCTGGAGTGCTCCTGGAGACCCCCAGAAGGGCAGCCCTCATTCTCCAGGACTATCAGCAGGGAAATGGAGGGCACCTACAAACTTGACTTGAATTTCTAGGGAAATTCTTGGGAGGGTTTAGAAAGAGTATCCACAATGACTGTGTACTAATTTCATTTCCTTTTTTTGATTGGATAGTTAGACTTGTAGAGAGAAGCAATGCTAGAGATGCAGAATACTTGGGTTTTAGCAAAACATTTGACAAAATACATCACGTCATGCTAATGGATAGGCTGGAAAGAAGTGAGATAGATCAGGGGTTCTTAACCTGGTGTGTGCTTGAGCTCGCTAGTGTGTATGTGTGTGTGTGTGTGTGTGTATGTGTGACAGTACCCTTTGACAGTCTGGTGAAGCCCATGGACCCCTCCTCAGAATAAGTAATCATCACTGAAGGAAATTTCTAAATTTCAGTTAGAAGTTAAGAAAAATCAAAATGTAATTTTTCCCATAAGTTCACAAACAATTCGTGAGGGGTGTGTGAATCCCACATTAAGAACCATTGGGACAGTACAATTAGGTGACATTGGACTTGGTTGAGTAACTGGACCCAAAGAGTAGTTATTAATGTGTTGATATCAACTTGAAAGAAAGCTATAATGGAGAGCCCCCTGGATCTGACCATGGGCTTGCCTCTCCCTCTCTCTTTCCCTCCTACATAAATACACACACGCACACACATATACACACACACACACACACACACGCACACACACATGCACACACACACGCACACACATATACACATGCACACATACACACACGCATGCACATGCACACGCACACGCACATATACACATGCACACATACACACACGCACACACACGCACACGCATGCATACACGCACACATGCACATACACATACACACACATACACATGCACATATATGTTTGCCTTTCATGATCAGATTTTCAAAGGGCATGTCATTTTGCGGAATAACTAATACTTTACATAGTAGAAACCATCAAATCTTGACAGTACAGGCCAACTTGAAAAGAGCTTACAAATATTATCTCATTGATTCTCCCAACTACCCTGGGAGGTAGGTGCTATTAATATCCCTGTTTTAGAGATGGAGAAACTGTGGCAGACAGAGATCAAGCAATTTGTCCAGGATCACATAGCTTGTAAGTGTTTGAGCTAGATTTGAACTCAGGCATTCTTGACTCTAGGTAAGTGGCTCATCTACCTGAGACTGGTATAACTATAATTATAACTATGTACCACCCTATGACTGACTGTAGTGCAAATCTGTCATTTTCAAATGGGGAAAATGAGGCCCAAAGATGGGAAATGACTTGCTTAGGACCATATTAAGCGGCTAAACATAAAACACAGAAGCCATTAACTCTAACAAAGCACATGCACTTTGAGTTCGGTTCTGCTGGTGGTGGGTTTTTCCTGTCCCTTGCCAGCTCATAGTTTAGGGAGGCCACAGACCCTGTCTCAGGCCTGGCATGATAAGCTCCTAAGGACTTCCCTCCCCCAGGGTGCTTCCATTCCCTGGGCGCTGCCTCGAGAGCCTGAGCTCTTTGGGCCAGGGTGGAGGCCCTGCCACGCTGGCCGTTGGGTGACATCTTTCACAGGCTGTCAGCCCCTCCAGGCATGAGATGATGCTGGCCAAGGGCCCCTTCACTCCAACCCAAACACAAGCCCAAACATGGCTGGGAAGCAGCTGCAGCTGGGATGATGCTTGACAGATGACTGACGGTGCTCCTACCCCACCCATGACCAAACACCAGGCATGTGTCCTGGCACCTGGGGGCGGGGCTCAGCGGCAGCCCAGGATCTCATGAGGCAGGAAGAAGGCCTCTCCCAAGGTGTTCCATGGCTTCTCCCATCTTGTTAAGTCCTGGCACGGAGGCACACTGACTGGTCCCATCCCTCATCCACCTCTGAATGGGCTAGCTCACTGCCTAACCTTCCGGCCTGGTCAGGGAGGAGTCAGAAGGCACACTGAGGCTAGGATTTAGCTCACTCTGTCTCTGTGGGAATAAGAGGTTGGTAGCATGACTTCTGCTGGGCAGTCTAATGTCTGTGTGCCCATCAGACATCCATCCAGGGTTCTACCACACCAGGATGGAGGCCGGAGGAGAAAGGGGCAGTGCAACCTTCTTTTTGCAGATGGCACACACATTGACTCCCTTCTGGTCACGGAACCATCTCCAAGGATGTTGGGTGTGAGTGCCTGTATGCCCTGGGCCTGCTCGCTCTGCCTCCCCACCCTTGTCTGACCATGCAAATGGCTGCATACAACAGCTTCTTCCTTCATCAAATGGAGATAGTAGTGATAGTAACCTCTCACAGGAGTCAGGCCACCAGGAGACAATGTACATGAAATGCTTTGTGAGTGTCAGAGCTTTATATCAATGAAACAGATAAAGGCCACAGACCCTGCCTGGGGAAGATACTCTGGGTGGTGGCCGGGCTTCTTGGAAACTGCAGTCCCTCCCCTCCCCAAATGGGTATAATGGTGGTGGTACGATCTCTAAGCTGGCCAGCTGTCATTCAAAGTATCTGTCCCAGTGTATTGGCCCAGAACATTCCATAATTACTGCATATAACACTGCAGATGGCATGATCATCCAGTACTGTCACTGCTCGTGTTTCATATCCAAGAATAATTTTCTCTTATTAAATGAATATGAACTTAAGTGTGACCAATAATAAAATATATATATATATATAATATATATATATATATATATATATATATATATATATATATATACCAGTCTTAGGTAGATGAGCCACTTACCTAGAGTCAAGAATGCCTGAGTTCAAATCTAGCTCTTATATATATATATATAAGGGAAGATAAGACAAGGTGCTCTCAAAAGATATTTGGGTCTACGTGTAATAGCAAAGACAAGCCAAAAACCCACCACCTGATGATCTGCTAAGGTCACTACTTATGGTGGCTGGAGAGGCCAGCCAGGCGCAGGCAGAGGGGAGGAGGCTTCACACTGGACGATTCAGCTCCAATTCTGACGCTGGAAACATGGGTCCGGGAAGTAGAGGAGGCAAGATCCTGGTCTTGGAGGCAGCAGAGACCTGCCTCCAACACTGGGAGTTATAGGACCACAGGAGAGTCAGGAAGCCCCTGGGCCCCACCTTCTTCCTTTGGGCGAATACGGACACATCCCTCAGCCCCTCACTTTCCTCATTTGTAAAAGGGTCATCAGCCTCTCTGAGCTCAGTTTCTTCATTTGAAAAACGGTATTCTGGAAAATTTTATTCTCTCTGGCTCTCAGTTTTCTAATTTGCAAAATGGGGATGGGATAAATAAATTAACTTCTTTGGATGTCAGTTTCCTTATCTGTAAAATGAGGATAATAATGCCTGTAGGAATTAACTTACTGAGTTGTACTTAGGCACAAATAGAAAAAAAATGTTATGGAAATGTTGATTGTATTACTTAATTTACTATATAAATATATAATCCCTTCAAGTCATCACAGCCCACTGGAAACTGCAATGTGGTTGCCCCCCTATATTCCCTGAAAAGGACGGACATAGTGTAGTCACAATGAAAGAGCTGGTTTCAGCAACCAGTGTGACAGACTGCAAAAGCTGCCTGTTCCCTTGCTGGTCTTCGAATTGGAAAAGTGAAACTACATTTTTTATGGGAAGTTTTCTTCACTACTAGCACATGTTACTGAGGAAATGTAGTGTTGTGCATTGAACACATTCTCTGTTAAAAGCTGCTCTTTAATGTAGACTCAAAAACCAGGCCCCCTGCACACACACACACACACACACACACACACACACACACACACACACACATCTTCTTTGAAGGTAACCACACCCGACTGCCACTGACTGCAGATCAGAAATTCAGACACTCGATGCCACAGACAGGATTACACCATCAGCCCTGTGACTTTAGGAAAGTATCTTCCCTCTCAGACTCAGTTTCCCCTTCTGTCAAATGAGGGTCAAAGACCAAAAGATGTTGAAGTGTCCTCCACCCATTGAGAGCCTCAGTCCTGCTGCACTTCTAGTCTCCCCTCACCTTTGCCTTGTCTTCTGTCCACTGGGCAAGGTGGCACTTGGCTCCTTATTGCCCCAAGGACTGACAGACAATTTCCTGGGCTGGCTTTTGAAAGCCAGGGACATTTGCCTCATGCTACTAACAATAAACACTCTGTGAGCAGATATGTATCAGTGGTCTATAGTCTAGGTCCTGAGGCAGCCGACATCATTCAAGAAGCCCAGAACTTCTATTTTTAACTAAAAATGATACAGAAGCATAGAAGCAAACCAACAAAAAAGCATAAAAATATTACTTTTCTATCAACCAAGTGGTTTGTTTAAACAGTGCACTGTGCCAGGCTGTGCAGACACAAAGAAAGTTAAACCTGTCCCTGCCCCCAGGGAGCTTTAAAATGTGCATCTCTCCTTAAGAACAGAAAAATTCATTTTTCCTAAGAGCTTGTTAGGCATTCTGAGAGAAGTCAAGGCACCTGTGTGACTCCTGGGGATGGGGAAGGAGGGTCAGTTTTCTAACTTTGACCATAAACATATCTCTTCTCCCTGGCTCCAAGCCTGAATGGGTAGTCTCTTTATGACCATGCCACTTAGATTCATAATGGCTCTTCTTGGAGGAGATCTGCTCGAGGAATGTACCATCCATGCCACTGATCTGTGGAGGCAGCATGGACTACTGGGAAGACCTGAGTTCACATTCTGACTCTGACATTTACTAACCCTATGACCACAGACAAGTCACTTTAAGTCTCTATCTGAGCCTCAGCCTCTTCACCTGTAAGACGAGGGTGGCCATGCTTACCCTAACAGGTTGTTATGAGATAGTGAAGGCTGATTTCTTTGTAAACCATACGATGGTATACACTTGTCAGTGCCACCTCTCTGCACTGCCAGGAAGCTCCAGGAGAGCAGGAACTGTTCAGTTTTTGGCTTTGTAACCCCATTGGAGAACACAGGGCCTGCATGGCCAGGAGTCCCCAGCTCCTGGTACAGTAGAAAGAGAACATTCACTCCAGAGTCAGAGAAAACCTGGGCTCAAGGCCTTCCTCCAACTCTCTCTGCCTACATGGCTCTGGGCAAGTCATAACCTCCCTGGACCTGTCTCTGCTCATCTGTAAAATGAAAGGTGTGGCCTACGTGGCCGCTCTGCCTTCTTCCAGAACTAAACCTATGATCCTCCACAGATTTTTGTTGAAACCAAGAAAGTAATTTTTTCCATAGTGTGATAAAAACTGGGAATAAAAACGGAAACAGCTAGGCCTCCCTTTTAAAGAGGCACAGAATATTGGCCTTAGGAATTGTTTCAGAGCCCATTGTCATAAGAGTGGAGCAGGGATCTGGGAAAAGCCTGCTTTCTAATAAGCACATTCCAACTGCATGCACCAAGCTGTGCCCCTGGAAAGGCAAGGGACGCCAGAACAGCCAAAGAGCAAACCCCCCAAGAGAGCCACATTTCCAGCAGCCAGCACTCCCTGAATGATGCTGTTGGGGCTCACAAATCCAGCATTTTGTAAGGAATGGAGTAGTGCTACTTACTACCCAGCTGCTTCAGCCAGCCAGCCAGCCTAACAGGAGACTGGAAGACAAATGAGGGAAAAGCAAGATCTGATCACCCCCCCAGCAAAGCCAGCTTTGTGTTGAAATAGCAAGGCTTGGCTTTCTCTGCTCGCATGTTGAATCTCGCACGTTCCAAGGCCAAATCAATAGACTGGCGAGGAAGGATCCCCTCGCAACAATGCCGCAGACAGGAGAATAGGCACGCAGCTCACCAATTATCTCGAAGCCAGATCTCATTCTCTGCAAAAACAGTGATTGTAACTCCCACGAGCAAAATAACAGCCAAGTGGACTCACTGCTTTCCTGGGAACAGTGACTACTCTTGGGATTGCAAGTCTGCCCAAGTTCCACGACTGTTGTATTTGTGTTCTGAGAGCTTAACACAGTGCCTGGCACATAAAGTACTTAATTCCTAACTCTTATATCTGTAGGTTTGTCAGATGCCTGGGCATCTGACACCCTCCCCTGGGGTTTATCACTGCAAAGACAGAGGTCTCCATTCAGTAAATGTTGTGGTGACACATTAGGTCAGGTGAGCAGTAGAATTTTCTGCCTTTGACAGCCACTGAAGGTCATGCTCAAGGGGCCTAAACATGTGGCTCTAACCACAGCAAACCTGGTTTTTGTCTAATTGGGCCAGGTGAATGGGGACCTAGAAGGGCTTCACACCTCCATCAATTACCATAGATGTCAGTTGTTTCCTGTCAGTTACAGTGTGTGTCATGGTACTAAGATTGTGCGTAGAGGCTGTCCAAGGTGGGAAGCTGGCTTGGCCATAAGGCTTCACAGGGCCACGAGATACAAGCTTGGTAGTCCTCAAGTGCAGACAAATCACCCGAGTTAGAATCACAGAGCTATTACTTATCGCTTGCATGGCTTTGGCCAAGTCAACACCCATGCTTCTCTAGATAGAATCAAACCTATACCACGTGTTCCTACTCACTGGGTCCAAAATACTGGAAGACCCTTCTATTCACCACCAAACCTTGTCTCCTCTCCAGATGAAACAGCCCCAGTTCCTTCCATGGATACGTGGCCTGATCTTGAGGCCCCTCAACCATTCCGGCAGGCCTCACCTCAACTGTGGCTCCCCAGAAGGAACACTACATCAAGACAGGGATGTAGACGGAGTCACATCTAGATGCGGCCTAACCAGGGCAGAAAGCAGCAGAGTGAGCAGCTCCCTGGTGCTAGACGCTGGGCTCCTCTTAAGGCAAACTGAGGTCTCATTAGTTTTCTTGGTTGCTGCATCACGTCCTTGTTGTTAATCTTGGCATTGTCTAAAAGACCAAGACTTCTTCTCCCTCAAGCTGCTATCTAGACATACCTCCCTAATGCTGTTGGGTGAAGTCGACTTTTTTTATACCAAGTGTCAAATTGTACATTTGTCCTAATTCATTTTAACCATTTAGATTCTGCCCAGTTTGATGTAAGCTGATATGAGGCAAGTGCAGCTTAGAAATACGCTGCTGTCTAATGAACTGAAGCAGCACACTCTAGTGGAGAGGAAGGCACTGCGAGCTGGGATGCCCTGGGTTCAGGTCCTGCCTCTGGCACATCCTGCTTGTGTGACTTCCCTTCTCAGTAACACAGGCATCGGTCTGAGACTCTGCCTTCTGGAACTGCTACCCATTTGCACTGGGAGACGGGGATTCCTCATGGAGAGCTCCCCACACCAATGAAATCACAAGACTGAGAAAAACAAGGACAGAAAAACATCACATTGAACTTTGGGAGAAATTTAATTAATGACACAGATTAGGAATTAACAACAGACCACTGTCGGCCCCTGAATCATTTCAGGATTCAGTCTGAGGTCAACAGGAAGCACAACGGGCCCTGGTCACTTGGCATCCCTGCTCAGGCCACGTGAGGAGATCAGAGGCAAAACAGAGGAAAGCTGGTGATTGTAGCAAACAGAAGGACAGTGATTATGTGAAAGGCAGGGAAATGAAGGATTCCTAGGACAGGTGAAGGAGCCGCTTGAAACCAGCCACCACAGGAGCCGGGGAAGACAGTCTGGCCTCCGCCCACACTTTAACGTGAGAGCGGAGGTTACAGTTTCCTCTCCACACTTTGGTGGGCTTCATCTTGCAAGCTTGGGAGTGTTTGTTTACTACGCCCTAAGAGGCGTTGGCTTCTTCCACACCACAGGTCCCCTGTATTTCACAACGTTCTGAAGTTTTTAACTTCTTGTCTTAAAAATAATAACAATCAAAATCCAATAACCTCTATTCAAACACATTCTCAACCTTCTCTGCTTCATATTAATCGATACAATCTCCTCCCACAGACAAACGCAGCAGGGGAATTAAGTCTGATATAGCTATTGACAAGCAGAGCAGAGTACCTGGGAAGATAGATGTGGCTGCGGACTAACTCCTCCCACCCCAGTGAGCTATTTGAGAAGCCTTTGAGTGTCTTTTACTGGAAGCAAGTCTTCCCTGACATACACTGGCCTATAACCCAAGGCACTGTAAAAAGGGGTGGAGAAGAGTGAGGAAAATGTAACTGTGTCCCTTCTATGCAGGAGTGGGTGACTCTGGGTGCATAATATCACATACACCATCAGACACAGGATGGTTGACTTCACTGGGCTGCTTTTGCTCCATCTTCTACACGATTTGTTACAGGACTTGTTTGTATAGGGAAAGGCAGGGGAAGGGTGCATTTATAAGGGAAGATAAGTAAAAACAAAGATTGCTTTCAAAAATAAAATTTATAGTAAGGAGAAACTGAGGCAAGGTTTCTGTTGGGGTTTTTTAAGATACTTTGATGACTTAAGCTCTAGGAACTTCTTGCCTTCTAGTTAACATCTGAAAGGGGTTTGTTGTGGTTAGAGATGATCATTAGAAATTTAAAGTCAGATTTGTAAGCACTGATGAAAACAACGTGGGCAGGAAAGAACCAGACAAGTTGGTGGTTTGGTAGACAGGGCCCGGAGCCAGGAGGAAAGAACGCTGAGTTCTGGTCTGAGCTTGGTCCCAGCCTGGCTGGCTCACTGTGGGCAGGGGACTCCCTGTCCTACGCAGGCACTGAGTCTCCTCATCTACAACACAATGGGATTATACTTTCTAATGTTCCTTCAGGATCCCAGATTCTTTGATTCTCTGAGGCTGTGATTCTAAAGTCAAATAAGAATTAGATCAATGGCAAACAGCTTCCAGGAATGGAACACCTGTCTGGTCATCTCTACTGATGGGAAGCCCACAAAGACCTCACCAAGACATCCATGAGTCTGCTGATGTCCACTGTAGGCCAGGAATGAGGCATTCTTGGTTGTCTTCTGGAGAACTATTGGGGTAATCTTTGCTCTTAGGAATTGGGGACCCCCTCTCTGTGATAGAAGGTTGTGGCTCCTGGGCCAAGTCTGAGCCAGTGCCACACAGGGGCTCTCTTCCACCTCCCTTTCTCTGTTACCAAACCTTCTGTGGCACACCCATTTTGAATTTACCTTAATCAAGGTTAATCCATCTCACTATATCAATCAATATTCATTAAGCATCTACAATGTGCCAAGCATTGGGTGATCGTGGAAGAGTCACTCTGCCTCTTGGGGCTCCACTTTCTTTGTCCATATCTTTAATGTCCCTTGCCATGCTAAATCCTAAGGCCAATCCCCAAACATCTTTGTAACAGGGAAGAGGGAACTCACATGAATCAGGGCAGAAGAGCATAAGGGTTTATATCTGCAAACTGTCCTGCCAAGTCATGTTCAATAACAAGCACTTGGTTGAGAATTATGAGGCTCCGGTTCTAGTCCCATCTCTGACCCTTCTTTCCCTGGGACCTCAGCTGTCTTCTTGAAAAAAATAGAGGATGTTGTAGATTATCTCTGAGTTCTCTTGTAGTTTGAGTGTTCAGGTCAAGGCAACTCAACTCACCAGGCCTCTACTGAGTGGCTACTTGGTGCAAGGAATTGTCGGAGGCATTTGGGATCCAAAGGCTGAATGGAAAGTCATCCCTGCCCTCCAGGAGATAACAGTCTCCTAGGAGAGATCAGGTGATTGTGGACAGATGAACAAATGTAAAGTATTGGCTCTAGGACTGGATCCATGATCATCTTCTACTAATGCAGATCAGCATGTGCTCCCCAACTTAGAGGCTCACAAGGGTGCCTGGAGGCACAGAGAGGTTAAGTAAGTTGCCCAGGGTCTCACCAACCGAGTTCTGGTCCGATCTCAGCCCCAGCATATGTCAGAAATGGATCCAGCAGCCAAGGCACTGCCTCAAAACACAAAATACATACGTAAGTGCTACAGACTCACTTCAATAGGAAGAGTGTGCCAGTGATTGAAAGGACCACAAAAGACTTCATGTGAGCTGAGCTTGGAATGAAGATGTTATGGCCCCATAATGGTTCACTGCAGAACTGGAAGAAAGATGAGTTATAGAGGATCCAGAGCGGGCCAACCACGATGGTGAAAGGACTGGAGCCATGCTGAGGGTGAACTAAGGAACTGGGGAAGTTCATCCTGGAGAGGGAAAGTCCTGAGGAGTGAGGGAGGAGCAGAGAAGGGATAGGAAAGGATAGGCATCACTGGATAGTCTAAGGGCTGCCGTATGGGTGCATAATGAGACCAAAGTAAGAACAATGACTCGATTGGGCTCCAGTGATCTTCGAGGTCCCTTCTCATTCTAAGAGTCTGTGATTCTCTTACAAGTAGCATCACCTGACCTGAATTGCCTGGCAACAAGGAAAAGGGAATAAAGAGAAGGGGGGTGGGGGGAGAATTCCAGTGGGGAACTGAACCAAAAAGCAGAAAAGACAGAAGGCATCAGTGATTTTCCCAAATGACAAAGGTAAAAATTTTCCACCAGCCAGACAACTGTGACTTTTGGCTAAGCAGAGCTGGTGCGTCACGTGAGTGAAAACACAAGGAACAGCGGGAGAGCCAGGGCAGCCCCACTCCATAGGGGCTGAAGGTTGGTGAATGCACACAGCTCCCAGCATGGTGACTGAGTCACCAGGCTACAGCAGGAAGTGTTGTCTTCAGTCCTTAGCTCTTTCTTCTCTTCACTGCCAGCCTCGCTCCTCCCCTCCACCACACACACACATTGATGGCAGTGAAATGCCTAAAGCTATGAACTATCAAGGAAGGACTGACAGAATTTCATGACTGATTTAAATAAATCAGGTGGGAAGTATAGCCTAGACTAGGAGAAACTTGAAACAAATCAGGACAGAAAAACAAACAATTCTCTTCTATGTGACTGACTTCTTCTTCATCTTCCCTTTAAATAACAAAACAGGAATTCAGGAAAGTTCCTCAGTGTTGACTTTTCCATTTAAAACTTCTCCAGTATTCCATTTTGTAACCTCATGGAGAAATCTGGAGGACTTGTATTAGCTGAAACAGAATGAAATGAGTAGGACCAGAGGATTTTACACTCTATCAACATTATGAAGAAAAACAACTTCTAAAAGACTTCAGAACACTGACCAATGCAATGATCAGTTATCATTCTGGAAGCCCCACAATATTCCTGAATGTTTTATGACAGAGAGGTGATGGACTTGGGGGGCAGAATGAGATACACACTTTTAGATAGGGTCAATATGGGAATCTATCTTGACTGACAATACACATTTGTTTTCTTTTATTTTTCCTCTTCTACTTTTCCTCCTTCCTTTTCCATTTCTCACTTTTTTTTGGGGGGAGGAATGGGGAATTGGGGGAAGGCAAATGACTATGCACCCTAAAAATAAGCAAAGAAAGAAAATAATGTCATCAAAGCATTTTTTTAATGTATAGAAGGAAAGCCAGAAGGAAACACAGAAAAGCAAGACAGCTTTGAAAGTTACATGCAGATCTATCTATCTGTCTATCTATCTATCTATCTATCTATCTATCTATCTATCTATCTATCTATCTATCTATCATTAGCATGTATATTGAGCTTCCTCTGATAATACCTCCCCTCAAGAAGGATTCTGAATATCTTGCTTCTGGGGAAACCATGATAATGCCCAGTAAAACTGGGTTGCAGAGACTAGGGTATGTAGAAACATTCTGTAACTGCTTCCAGTCTGCAAACCATATGGTTAGGGGAAGCCTTTTCAATGACTATGGAGCCAGAATTGACCTCAGGTGATGGGGAGCTTACCTTCTCTGGGTTCCCAAAGAAGTCTATTCCACTTCTGTGACATATGATTGGCATATGGTAGGTGTGATATAAATATGGGTGGCATTATAATATTTCATTGTTGAATAATCTCATTTAAAAGAAGTTGTGGGTTGTTTTTCTTCCCAACATCAGGCCTGAATCAACCTTTCCTTTATACCTTTCCCTCCCTACTCTCTAAGTCCAAGAAGAACCACTCTCATTGCTCTTCTACCTGAGGGCCCTTCAGGGAAGATCCATTGCTCAGGCAGTGGGCCAGTGATACACATGTGCTCTATGTGTTAATCACTTCATCTTATAGAAATCCTTGAGTAAATCACTGAACCTTTATCAACTCATTTACAATGATCTGCCAAATGAGGCAATGTATCCAGTTTAAAAGACTAGTATGAGGCTAATTAAGAAAACATGTAAATGTGGCTTTAGCTCCTTGAGAAAATGATTATTTATATATGAAGAATGTGACGATCATTTCTAAGTAATGCTCAGAGAAAGCTCCTGATATTGGACCCCAGTTACTGGTAACACCCCTCACTTGTCCCTCATCTCAAGGGAGCTGACTGGATCCATTACATAGTCACACACCTTAAAACCTGGGTTCAAATCAACCTCAGCCACTATGAGTCCTTGGGCAAAGTCTCTTAGCTTTGGAATATCCCGCTGTTCTTATGACCCCTTCCTCTGACTGGCAAGTTTTTCCCCAAATCTTATTTTTGAAGAAGTTCCCAGTCCCATAGGGTTACTCATTCCCTTCTCTTCCAGCTCTATTGCTAACTTTGCACAATTTCTCCCATACCCCATCTGCCTTCTCACCCTTGAAGGTACCTTTCACCCTGTAGCCCCCTACTCTTTTTGGTGATTCCCTGCCCCCTCCCTTCACTTCCTTTTTAGGTGTCCTCTTCCCCCATTAGAATGTAAGCTCCTCCAGGGCAAAGGATTATCTTTCTTTCTTTTTTTAATTTTATTTATATCCCAAACATTTAGCACAGTGTCTGGCACACAAAGAGGGCTTTGTACTGTCTGTTGACCTGACTTCATCTCTCTGAGGCAAGGGTTTTAGCTTTTTCTTTCCTGCCCTGGACCCCTTTGGCCACCTGGTGAATTCTATGGACACTTCAAAAGAATGTTTTCAAATGAATAGAAGATAATACATATGATTACAAAGAAAACCAATTCCATTGAAACATTATTATCTTTCTGTCTACCTATCTGTTTGTCTGTATCTGCCTGTCTGTCTATCTGTCTATTTTTCTATCTATCTAGAACCAAATTCTTGGACACCAGGTAAAGGATCCCTGCTCTAAGGTATTCTCATCTGTCAAAAGAAGGGATTGGCTTCTAACTCTAAAGATGTGATGTACTAAGGTACAACACACCATAAATGTATAACAATCTCTACACGATAAGTATAGAGATAAGCAAACACGAGGCAGCTTGAGAAGGGACAGCTACAGCTCACTGACAGCTGTCATAGTCAGGCTAGGTGTCTCATGGGAGGTGGCATCTAAACAGAGATTTGAAAGAAGACAAATATTCCTCGAGATGGAAATGAAGAGGGAGGGCATTTCAGGCATGAGGGACAGCTTGGGTAAAGACCCAGAAGAGGAAGGTTGTGCCAGCAGATTCGTTCAGTGGCAATTTAAGTAGATGAAGAAGTGTTATGGGGAATGAGGCTACAAAGGCAGGGCGCTATATGATTGTGGAATCCTTTGCAAACAAATGTAAGTTTATTTTATTTTTAGCAAAACTCACAGCTAAAAACCTGGATTTATCCACCAATTCCAACTCTTACCCATCTATTCAATACAGGGCAATGGAAAGCTCATTGGTTCAAGAGTCTGACTTGCCCAACAGTGCATTTATTCTCACCCCGCCCTCCTCACACCTGCCCCTCCTTCCTAACATTCGATGTCTCTTCAAGAGGCTGTCATTCTCCTAGACACCCAGGCTAGACCTTTCCTCACCTTGGGCTTCTCCCTCTCCTTCCTCTGCCTCTCTCACTCACATCACCCCTACCACTTCTCTCCTGTGCTTCCTGTTTCCCCTGGCACCAACTGAATTCCAGCATATACTGGACTAGATCAGGCTCAGTAGTCTCTGATACTGAAAATCTGCTCTCTTTGGAATGTCTCTGCCTGAATTTTGCCATAGAAATAAGAGCAAACCTCTCTCCGTGTGCCTCTTTTCACTCGGGCCCCCAAAACTCAAGAGCTTGGAATCATTTGGCTTCTTTGAGTGCACCTTGGCAGATGGTACCCAAGCCTGAGGACCCCAGACAGTCCTGAGGAAATGGCAGTGTAAATGGATTCAGTCTAAATAAGGAACTCTCTGCAGAACTTGCTGGGGAATTAAATACCAAGGTAAATATGTAAATCACTACACTTTAAAATGAAAACCCACTTAAGCAAATAACTTCTTCCCAGGAGGAACTTGGCTTAAACATTGAACAGCAACTTACATAACCCTCAGCCAGGAAGAAAAGACATGCCCAGAAGGGAGATGGCAGGACTGAGATGCATGAGATCTGGAGAAAACTGCACAGATAGGAATGAGGACAGAGGTGGAAGCCTCAACTTACAGGGAAAGGACCTGAGACAGGCAGAACAGAAAGGATGAGGGGTCTGACCCAGGATCCTAGGGGAATATTCATGATGGACTGTGTGCAAACACCTGGCTAATCTGAGAACAGAAGCTTCTCCTTGAGTCTCCAGCCCCTGTCAAGAGTTGGAAGAGGTGGGAAGGACTAGAGATCCAGAAAGGCCAAAAGATGGTCTCCTCCCATAACAAGGGGAGGGTCCAGTAAATAGTCCCGTGAGCCCCTGGGGACTATGATGATGACTTCAGTGCATCTTTCATGAGGGCTCCAGAAAGCACCAAGTCCACACTTGCTCATCCTCTAAGCTTTTGCCTTTTCCATTCTAAGCTAAATAGCACTGACAGGTCTTTCTAATACGCGGCTATCCTTGGTTCACTCCTTTACTCAGAAACCTTGGATATCTCCCTGTTACCTATCAAATAAAGTCTAAATCTTTAGCCTGGCTTTGAAGATCTTGGCACTCTGGCTTCAAAGCCAGATCTACTTGAAAGGTTGGATGGGTTAGTGAGTAGAGTGTTAGTCTTGGAGTCAAGAAGACCTAGGCTCCCATCCCCCCCACTGAAGCTTCCTAGTTGTATGACCATGGGCAAATCACTTAAACTCTCCAGACTTTAATTTCCTCATTAATGAAATGGGAAAAGTACCACCTATATCACATGGTCATTTACAGTTCATAACATATGAAAGAAGGAAGACGAAAACAAGCATTTATTAGGCACTTACTATGTGCCAGGCACTGTGTGCTAAGCACTTACAGTTATCTGATCCTCACAACTCCAAGAGGTAGGTGCTATTATTATCCCCATTTTACAGCAGAGTAAACTGAGAGAAAGAGAGGTGAAGTGAAATGCCCAGGGTCACAAAGCCGGTAAGTGTCAGGTCTTCCAGACCTACTATTTATATAATAAATATTAGTTTGTATCTCATGAAATTCCTCTACAATGCTCATTACTTTTCCCAAATTCGTATTCTCTACCTTGTTCAAAATACATGACTTTGCTCACACCATTCCCTCATGCCTGAAGTACATTCTCTACTGCATCTCTGCCAGTCAAAATCTTTCTTTATCTGTAAAAAGCCAGGTCACAGCCTCCCTCCCCTCAAAGCCTCCTGGAATCATTCTACCTAGAAATAATCTGAACTCTTCTTGCCACACTTTGCATCCTCCCTAGGCACTTAGCACCTTCAAGTTTGTACTGTTGATCTTTGGGTCACATCCTCTGTCTCCTCCTGTGTTAGGGGCATCTGGATGGTAGAAAGGCCCTGTCTCACAGGCAGCAGACACTCCCACAAGATCTCTGCACCTAAATAGAAATGAAATTCAGTTTGCTCCCAGATGTATTTCTGCCTCTCGAAGACGTTTCCTCCCTAGTTCAGCAACTTTCTTACCCTAGACCTTCCCTCACCCCTGGGGCTGGCTCACCTTGGAACATTCCTCTGCCATACTGGCCCCTTCTCCCATTGGTGGGGCCTCCCATGCCTCCATGTTGGGGCCAGGCTGCCACGGCTCCTGCCTCTCCTGATTCTGCTCTGGTCCCTTCCAATCTTCTACTCTCAATACCCCCCAATTTTCATCTCCCTTTAATGTACTCTTATCTCTTGTTAGAATATTAGCTCCTTCAAAACCCAGAGGACTTTGTATACAATAGCAGCCACGTTATGCAATGACTAAGAATGTTAAACTGAACCTTTCTCAGCATTACGAGGATCTAAGACATCTCCAGAGGCCTCGGGATGGAAAATGCTGTCCACATCCAAAGAAAGAATTATGGAAGTTGAATCGCTCTCACTTATTTTTACCTTAAGTTGAATTTTGTTTCATCTTTCTCATGGTTCCTCCTACTGGTTTTAATTTTTACTTACAACTTCACTAATGTGAAAATATGTTTAATGGGTATGTAAATGTAAAGCCTATGTCAGATTGTGCGCCGTCTTGGGGGGGGGAGAAAAAGGGAGAAAAAAATTTCAACTCAAAAGCATATGGAAAAAAAATGAAAAAAAAATTTAAAAAAATGGAAAAAAAAAAGAATATTAGCTCCTTGAGGGCAGGACCAATCTTTCTTTTTGCTAATATTTTGTATTCCCAGCATTTAGCACAGTTCTTGGAACAAAATGAGTGCTTAATAAATGTCTATTGCCTTGAAATGCATAATGGGCTCCGTATCACAGATATATTGAGGCAGTTTTTCAAGAGGTGAGCATTTAGTCATTTATCTTCATATGTGAACAAACCTCAGGGAAAGAGACCATGACCCAAACTAGAGAGTTTGGAAGGTCCCAATAATACCTGAAAAAAATCTGGTCAGTGCTCACCCATCAGTGGCTTATAAGACATTCATAGAATCATAGAGGTGGAAGAGATCTCAGAAGCCAATTGCATAAATACTTTACCCCAAACATCCTCTATTTTGTCCTGAGGCTATTCTGTTGAATACCTCCTAAAACAGGAATTCACTACCTGCCCCTCAAACAGCCAAAGATGCTTATGAATGGCTCTTATGGTTAAGAATGTTTTTCCCTGATATTTTGTGTAAATAAGCTTCTCCAAAGTTCTACCTACATCTCACTAGAAGAGCAATCCATGAACTGCAAGCCAAGACATGAACTAGGAGGCATGAGTCCTACATTCTGGTTCTCTATATGACAGGAACTAGCTGTGTGACTTAAGTTAAACCACTAAGACTCTCTGGTTGCCAGATATTTCCTCTGTAAGATGGATGTAATAGCATCTTATAAATGCCTGAAGGGGGCAGATTTACAGATAGATGTATCGATTTTGTGAATAAGAAATCCAAAGAAGCAAGAGCTGAGTCTTAGAGTAAATTAAGAATCCTAAAATACAGAGGTTAGGAGGAAACATGTGCTAGGCAGAGGGTACAGAGAAGTGAGAATCCAACAAGAAGACCCTGTAATCCTGATACAACTTCCCTCTTATTTCAATTCTATTTTGCTGACATGTTCATACAACTCTGTGGGGCATATCTCTGAAGAAATGAATGAATATTACAGGTTGGTTTTATTTCTTAGAGCTGCAGATTGTAAAGAAGGCATAAGGTACCCTGCTAATACAGAGTAATTATTTTTTTCAAGGTGAAACGTAAAAACCATGCATAGAGAATTAATTATTCTCTTCTTACAGTGCTCATATCAAGGTAAAACTGAGGCATTTCCATGATCTCTGAGCACTTGGACAAGCCTCTTGATCTCTCTCCCTTCCTGTTTCCTCATCAATAAAAGTGACAGGACTGGATAAAATAATTTCCAAAGTCCCCCTACCTCTATAACCTGTGACCCACAACACATGATAGTATAAGTACATTTAGTAATAGCTGAGAATTTGACCCACTCCAGACCAAAGATTCACACAACAACCCAGCCTAAGTGGGGAAATGTAGAGGGGAAAAGGAGTGACTTTCATCAGAAAGACTCAACAGGAGAAACGAAGCCTGACCTCCTCCAGAAAGAGCAACAAACAGAACTCACTAAAAATAGAGCTGTTCCAGGACATGAAGTTAATGGAATGGGGGTGGAGTGGACACTGACTTCACAACTCAATTAACCTAATACCTTACGGGGAGGGGGGGCATAGGATGCTTTAAAAACCTCATATTATATTTCTTGATTTCCTGTAGAAGTTGAGGGGTGATTTACTTCAAAATTTCTTTCGGTACTGACCACATGAACCTGACAGAGTTTCACACCCATATACCAATTTCTTCCCAGATCCATTACTTCTAGAAAGTGAAATTGGCCACATTTCAGAGAAAGAGGAAGACAATGTCCTGAGATCAGGTCTCCTCAAATGCAGAACTGCAGCACCTCACTGAGGGGTCCAACGACAACATGGACTGTGGACAAGACAACTGGAGAACTACGGTCTGTCATTGTGAAAGTCGAGGAGGGTCAAGGGCAGAGAGCCCATTCAGTGGCTTAACCTCGATCAGTTTCCTTAGAGGGAAAAGAAGGATCACCTGGAAGGAGGAAGCCTGAAGGATAAAGTGCTGGAAGGGACACAAGCCAGCAGCCTTACTTTGCTGTTCAGGAGATGGGAAGAAGAGAAAGGGAAGGTTCTGTGAAAGCTGCCCTGGAAAGATGGTATCAACTTAAAAGAGAGAAAGCTTCTCACAGGTGTCTCACCCATTTCAAGATCCATGGGGCATCCAAGGTAGACAGGGAGCACCCCAGAGCATGGGAATACACAGCATCCGAGATTCCCAAAGTGTACAACAGTGAGAAAAAGGAAGTTCAATAGGACAAAATCCAAGAGCTGTTGAAGATTGCACCAAGACCCACTAACTCCAAGAATACTCCAAACTAACCTGAACATAAACATTCCTTCTGTCAAATGGACGGAACCAGCCCCTACCTTGTGGATGGCTAGAGATGAACAGAGCAGGCGAGGGACAGGACAGTCAGGAATCCAATTCACTTCAAATCAGTAAGCAGCTGAGGCTGCCTCTGCCCTCAAGGAGCTTATATTTAAGGTAGGAGGTGGGGACATAACATGTATACAGGTGAGTAAACTCCAGGAGAATTTAGGAGGGGAAGAGAACAAATCCTGGCAGAATAAGGAAAGTTTCCATGTGGGTGGTGGCCTGAGAAGACCTTTGAAGGACACTGGGAATTCTAAGGGGCAAAGGTACAGAGGAAATCCATCCCAGGCATGGGAGATGGTGCCAAGATCTGGGGTGGCACCAAGGAGGGAGATGGCAGCAAAATGGGGGATGGCAGCAAGATGTAGGATGGCACCAAGATGTAAGATGACACCAAGGCAGGGAGTGGCACCAAGATGGGGGATGGCAGCAAGAAGGGGGGTGGCAGCAAGATGAGGGGTGACACCAAGACAGGGGTGGCAGCAAGATGGGGGGTGGCAGTAAGGAGGGAGATGACACCAAGACAGAGAGTGGCAGCAAGATGGGGAATGGCAGCAAGGAGGGAGATAGCAGCAAGCCAGGGGATGGCACCAAGATGGTAGATGGCAGCAAGGAGGGAGATGGCTGCAAGATGGGAGTTGGCAGCAAGATGGGGGATGGCACCAAGATGAGGGGTGGCAGCAAGATGGGGGATGGAACCAAGATGGGGGGCTGGCAGCAAGATGGGGGTGGGCACCAAGATAGGGCATGGTGCTAAGATGGTGGGTGGCTGCAAGGAGAGAGAGGGCACGTCAAGCACAGAGAACAGTCACTCAGGCCAGTTTGGCCAAAATATAAAGGGCCTGAAAGGGAGTCAGATGAAGAAACTTCAGGAAAGACGTTTCATTAAAAATATAGAAATGGTTTCATTTAAATATTTGGAGGAAAGAAAAGAAAAAAAAAGAATCTTTCAGGACATCTGAGTCTCTTGGTTAAAGAGGAATTCCTTCCCTCTGAGGGAATTCTCCCAGATTCCTTTTAGAGCTTTCCATGAGCAAGTGCTCCCAGTCAAGGCTGGCTCTTGTGCCATTGGCCCCAGTTCCCCATGGAAGTGAGCAAGTGATCAGGGTGTTGTTTAATGAATGTTTATTGTTTCACCTAAAGTAGTAGGGAGGGAGTTATATCATGGACCGAGGAGTTTGTATTTTATCCTAGTTTGTATTTTACTCCAGAGGTAATAGGGAGCCAATGATATTCCTGACCATGGAGGTGACTTGGTTGGATCAGAAAAATGCCCTTTTATGTTCTAATAGAGGAGATAATGGTGCCTGGCACTTCTATAGGTGCCTAGGTTCACAAAGCCTTCCACAGGCATTCTCTTATGTGATCCTTACAATAAAAGGCATTGTTATTTCTATTTCACAGAGTGGGGAACAGGCATAAAGATTATGTTCAACATTTGCCCTTGGCCACATGGTTGCCAAGCATCAGAAGCAGGATTCTGAATGCGCTCCTTCTTGACTCTTTCACTGCCATCTGCTGCCTTTGGGTGCCAGTTCATTTTGGGGAGCGACTGCCCGCTTTCTGTTGGTGTTGAGTGGGAGAAGAAAGATTGTCACAAGAGGATGAGAAATGGTTGAGGAATGAGACGTGTTGCCTGTGTCAGGCTGGGATCATTCCATGCTGAGTCTCCATTGTGACTTCAGAGTTCATCTCGCTCTTAGGGTTCCAAACCAAAAACTTACTACTGCGAAAATCCCTCCTTGGTGTATTGCAGGATCTCTGGATTCATTTTATGAACTTGGAGCTACTGGGCAAACATAAAGTAGGGTTCAATATAGATGTAGAAGGGACCATATAGGAAAAAAAATTCTGTTCTGTGCATTCATAGTTGAAACACACACGTGTATATACATATATATGTATTATTTATACGTACATGCACATGTGTTTACATGAAAGTATAAAACATAGTAAGAGTGATATTGAACTGCGTCTTTGCCTGGAAGTTTGGTGTCCAGATAAATTAGTTGCTGTAGGCTGGATGCCTGAAACATGTATACCTTTATTACACCCACTCTGGGGTATTGCCCCAACTTGGGGTTTTAGAATAATGATAATAATGATAGTCACAACAATGACAACAACTAGCAGTTACCCTGTGATTCTGCATTACCAATATTGTGGTCCAGGAGCCCCTACCGATGTGTTTCAGATTAAAAGTCAGCCAAGGGTCAATGAGCTCCTAACAATGACATTTACATACAAACAGAAAAAAACAAAAACACTACAAAACGTTTCTTCCACAAACATGAGATCTACTCTCCCACAAATACATACAATGTTCATGGGAAAAGTGGACTCAAGCATAGAGTTCAGCGATGGGGGGCACACAGGTAGGCTACACGTGTGACAAGAGCAACTCCAATCACTCCAGAGTCTGGAGATCTTTCTCTTTGTGGAATACTCATGTCAGTACCATTGTGTGGATTCTTTCTACTGGGCAGCCTGCTCAGGGGTTTCGGCAAGGTCTGCTGTTTTCCTTAATCAGCTCTTTTCTCTACTGCCAGGGATCTTGCCCTTTGAAGTTTCTTCCTCTCTTGAGTAACTGCCTCTCTATATGTGTGGCTTGTGGGGGCAAGACTTAAATCTGGGGCCTCTTTTGATTCACTCCGGCACCTTGTTCATAACTTTCAAAGGCATTGCCACAATGTTGTAGTTAACATCATTTTACCACCTTAACGCCTCATCATTTGTGACTCTGTCAATTGAGTTGGAGTGGGGAGAGGGGGAAAGAAGGTAACAGGGAGGGAGGGAGCTCGCATATTCTCTTACCTTACAACATGAAAAGCAGAGTTGCTTACTAGATAAAATTGATCTTGGGATCAGGAGTTACGAGGACCTGGATTCTGATGGTGTCTCTGACATTCACTACCTGTGTGATTCTAGGCAAGCTAACTTACTTCTGTGAGACATATGTTTCCTCACCTGTAAAATGGTGCCTCTTTAGTACCTGCCTCATATGGTCAAGGCTCAAATGAACCAATCTATGTCAAGTTCTTTGCAGACTTTAAATCACTATATTAATACATTTATTAATATGAAAATGTGAGTCACTCCTTCTACTCCCACTTCCTAGCCCTTCCCATCTGCTCTGGCCTGTCTTCCTATGTGTTCATCTAATCTTTGGATTGATACCTCATGGCTATCACTAAGAGCCAGCTCCCTCTTTCTTCTCTGGATGCCTTCCCTGGCTGTGTGGTGACAGATATCTGGCCCTTTGCATTCTCACCAATTCATGAATCACTCCTGCTAACTCATCCCCTTTCCTAGGGGCCATCACATTTGTACCACCTTGTCTTCAGGTCAGTGACCATCACTCAACTATCATCTTGGACACCCAGTACATAAGGCAAAATCATTTTTAATTTACATGTCACAGTAAAGCTGTTAGCTCTTCAGAAATATAGCCACAAGTCAACAGGAAGCCACAATGCTGGCAGAAAGCATCACATTCTGATCTCTCTTCTGCCAGGACCTTACCTGCAAAATTAGCTGCCAGTTATCCTGTCTCCAGCTTGTTTGTACAGTGCTGTTTGTATGTCGCGGCCTCTACTGGACTGTGAGCTCCTTGAGAGCAGGGACTGGCTTTGGCCTTTCTCGGATCCCTAGCACATATCAAAAGGCTTATTAACCAGTTGGCTACGTGGACATTCTCAGGCTCAGTCCCTAGCCAGGGCATTTGTGAGACTATTTTAGGGGAATCTCAAAATACTATTTTGATGGCTGACTGGTGAAGGGCAGCAGAACTTGTCTTTATAGAATGCTTTCCTAAATATTCTGTTTGCATTGTCCTTGGCAGAAACATGGGTAGGGGAGGGGAGAGAAAGTGGGAGGAGAAGGGAAAAAAAGGAGGGGGAAGAAAAGTAGGAGGAAGAAGAAGAGGAGGAGGAAAGGTTCTTCTCAAATCCCATCCTGATTCTCTCTCTCTCTCTCTCTCTCTCTCTCTCTCTCTCTCTCTCTCTCTCTCTCTCTCTCTCTCTCTCTCTCTCTCTCTCTCTCTTCTCTGTCTCTCTCTCTCTCTCTCTCTCTCCCTCCTCTCTCTCTCTCTCTCTGTCTCTCTCTCTCTCTCCTCTCTCTCTCTCTCCTCTCTTCTGTCTCTCTCTCTCTCTCTCTCCTCTCTCTCGCTCTCTCTCTCTCTCTCTCTCTTCTCTCTCTCTCTCTCTCTCTCTCTCTCCCCCCCCCCAATTTTTGACTATTTTCAAAATCCTTCCCCAGACTCACTGGTGCCAATATACTTCTATTCAACGTGGAGAGTGGATGGGGAGGAAGGGGAGGTAGGAATAAGTATTTGTATTTATACAACATCTATAACTAGACTATTATGTGGCAGGCACTATGTTTGTGCTTTTACAAATATCATCTCTTTTGATCCTCACAATGTAATTATTATCCTCGTACAGTTGAGGAAACCAAGGCAAACAGAGCTGAAGTGACTTAACCAAAATCATACAGTTAGTAATGTTTGAGGTGGTGTTTGAATTTAGGTTTTCCTTATTGCAGGCCCAGTTGCCTCTAAAACAGGCTCATGGATCTAGAGAACTTACCTAGGGCCAGGTATCCTGCACTCACAGTATAAATTTAATTAACTTTTTCAAACACTTCATCTTTTTTCAAAATGTTTCATTTGACATCCAAATTATCAAGACCAAAATGAAAGGTTCTGAGTTCAGACTGAAACCAACACCAAGAGTAAAAGTTGGGAAGACTCTTGAAACTGTGCTTCTGTCTCTCATATTTCAACCCAGAATATCAAAATACAGATACTTGGAGGGGGGAAAAGTTGTTTGTTTGTTTTTTTTCCAGTTATACTCCAGGCTTTTTCCTGGATAGTAAAAAAATGATTAATAAAGTAGCCAGGTTTTCCCATCCTAGTGCCAAAGCTCAGACTGACATTAAACTGACCTGAGATAAGCCTGTTCTGGTCTCCTGAAGATCGAATGATTTCAGGCATTGAAGGACTCTCCCATCACTGTAGATACTGAAACAAGGCCTACCTTATGTTCCAGCAACAAGGAAAAAGTCACTTTCAGCCAAGGGAAGCCACTGACAGGGAGGCTACTGGACCAGGTATTTATTTTTCCTCAAAGAGTAATTAGCTGGTGAAAGCCACAAGAAGACAAAGATACCAAGAGTGAAGACTTACAGGCCAGAGAAGTCAGTTCATCTAAAATGGATCCTAAGATATTACTGGCATCTCCACCCTATTTCATCCAGAAACTCCTGTTCAAATTAGTAGCTTCAAAAAACAGGAATTGAAGTGGTGAGCTTTCCATACAGACACTGGCTGTTTCAACAAGTACATAAATCCACAATTTTCATGAAAGAGCTTCTTAAAACTGAGTTGACTCACCAGACCACACCTAAAGGAGTCCTCCCACATAGGTGACTGATGGGGCTCATAACCATATTTAACTCATTGCCTCCTTTTTTTTTTGTCTGTTTGTTCCAAATTTATGATTTCATTGGTATATAAGAAGCCCTGTTTGAAAATTCCCTCCATCAGCGCAGATTCAGGAACTTTTCGGACATTTACAATCTTAAAGAATTACTTGGGAGCATAGAGAGAATAGGGGACTTGGGTCGGAGTCAGTGTGTGTTAGAAGCTGGGCTTGCTGAAGCCAAGATTGGCCCGTATGTTCCTCATGCCATACCGTCTCTCACTAGAATACTAAAATAGGATAGATCTTCCAGAAAAAAAAACCTCTCTCACCCTTGTGGTTTCCCTCCCTTCCTCTTCCCCGCCCCCAGGAATAAGAGTCAGCGACTTACGTCTACTTTACCTTCCTACTCTGAATTGCATGAAAGCAGAGGTGAAAGCCTGCTCACCCCCCAGGGGGCAAGCTGACCTCCAGAGCCTTAAGCAGCTTGTTTATAGAACCAAAGGAAAACACATTTAGGACAAGTCCTCCCAGTTATTTATTTATTTATTTGAGATGCAGCACTAATACGCTTTACTTTTTCTGGACTCAAGAACTAAAAATGTATCTGGAAAGTATTATTGACCAGTCAGCAGGAGGGCAGCTCCCCTACCTCGGGATTTCTTTGGGAACCGAGCCCCACCCTCCGCTGAGCAGCTATTTTGAGAGAACACAGCAAGCCTTTCTGTTGTCAGGTACTCACAATCTCTTCTCTTTGGTGTTAACTGTTTTTCCCAGGATTCCCACAAAATCAAGCTTCCATTTAAAAGAAAGCAGATCATTTCCACTTAAGGTTTCCCTCAGACAATCACGTCATAGATTCAACTTAGAAGAAAGCCTGACTCAGAGAAGTCCTAGCCATGTTCCAGGTGTTCCCCCCACCCCACCCCACTTGTCTGGCACTGGCTTATTCCTGCCTAACCCTGTGCAGTCGCTATCTTGGACACATTAAGAATGAATGAAACTTTCTACCTGAGCCGCGCCTGAGCTTTCATTTAATCATTTCAAAAACGAACTCATCCTTTTTCTAACCTCCACCAAGAAAGCTCTAAATCCTTAGTAGGGCCGGCAGCTCCAAAGGGGCTCTCAGTTTCCAGAGTTCACATTTGAGCGGTGAAGCAGTGAAGTATGGAAGCATCTGAAGTAGATTTTTCAGCCCACGACTCCAGCAGCTGGGGAATAACTGCGCAGCTGACAGCCTCAGCATTGCCCCTTCTCCACAGAGCAGCTGCTGTATGAGAAAAGTTTCTCTTAGCAACATGGGAAAGGAGAGGGAAGAGAAGAGCAAGGGAACTCTGTACCTCAGCCTCTAATCTAGCGGAACTTCGATTTCTAACAGCCACCAAGAACTCTGATCAAATTCAATTTAGCGCGGCTCCCCAGGTCTGCAAGCTGGCAGACGTTCAAGGATTAGGGAACAAACACTATGGTGATGTGGCTGTAGGCTGTAGGCAGCTCTTGTCAGGTCCCATTAAAAAGAAACAAACAAAACAGAGAGCTCAGCTCTGCACCTAAAAGATACAAGTCAGCGCCGCCCTTTCCTTTCTCTCTCATTTGGTAAGCAAATAGATGAGAATGTTCAAAGGACTCTCTTAAAACTGGTCAAACACAAAGAAGGAAAATTCCTTAATTTTGATGTCCCTTGAGTCACCACCTAATTCAACACACCTCTTCAAGGTTCGAATCTTTCCTAGTGGAGGAAAGAATTGGTGACAGTTTGTTTCTGAGCCGTTCTCTAAAAGGGCACCGTTGTGAGGACCTTGTGTTGAAGGTCTTGGGGAAGGTGTAAGAAGGAAGCTGGGGGGGTCCCCAAAAAGAAATGAGGGGAATGGGGAAAAGTAGGAACATCAGGATGGAAGGAGGGAGGCAGCCTAGGTGCCCCCCAGCAAAAGAGGAAGGAAAGTGAAGGGGAGATAGAAAAGAGAAGGGCAGGGAGCGCGCCGTCCGGGTAGGTACCTGGCTGTAGGCCTGCTGCAGGTAGCTGTAGGGCATCCTCTTCTGGAAGTCTAGGCTCACGTCCTCTGGGCTGCGGCTCAGGACTCGTGCGCTGGCGGCAGCGCAGTGCTCCCCGCACCCACTGTCCTCGTCCGCCCGCTCGCAGCGGCGCACGCAACGAGCCCGCTCCAGTAGGGCGCGCAAGAAGCGCAGCTCCCAGGCCGGGCCGCCGCCGCGCGCTGTCCTCAGGGGCGCCCTGGCCCCGCACTCGAGGCGGCAGCGCAGCCTCTCCTCCCGCAGCCTGCGGCGGCTGCTCAGCGCCTGTTCCAGGTAGCGCACTGCGGCCTGAAAGTCCCCGGCCGAGAATGCCTCGACGCCGCGGTTGTAGAGCATCTCGAAGGGCTGCTGGGGGCCCTGACCGCGTTCGTGGCCCCGCGCCGCCCGCGCTGAGCCCCCCAGCAGTAACAGCAGCAGCAGCAGGCTGAGCTGCGTCCTGCGTCAGCAGCATTGGCCGCAGCAGCAGCCCGGCGCCCAGCAGCCGAGCCCAAGGGCTCCCGCAGCTCCCCAAGCCGCAGCCTCCTTGACGCCGCATTCTCCAGCTCGGGAGACCCGGGGGCTCCTTTACACCAGCCCTGGGAGCGGTCCGCTCCGGGCTTGGAGCTACCATGGCACGCACTCAGCGACGGCTCCCGCTCCCCTCCGGGCTGAGCCTGCAGCTGTCTGGGACTCCCTGGCTTCTTCTGGACTGACGGACCGACTGATGGAGAGAGCCCCACGTGGGCGGCCGGCGAGAGGCCGCCTCCCGATGCCGGAGCAGGGAGAGAGAGAGAGACAGACAGAGCGGGAGGGAGGGAGATTGAGACGGAGAGGAAGACGAAGAAAGGAACAGAAGAAGAGAGAGAAGGAGGGAGACTGACAGTGACAGAGAGACAAAGAAATAGAGACGAGAGGGGCGGGGTTTAGGGGAAGAGGTGGTTTCTGTCGGAGACCCCGAGGACGTTTATACACCCCTCTGGCCCCCGAGGCTGCTGCACCCTGTTCCTCCTCCTTCTCAGCTGCTGCGGCCGGGGCTGGGCCCGAAGTTGGGGCTGGAACCGACAATACAGGCAGGAATCGCCTCAGGCTCTCAGCTCAGCCCCGCGCTGATTCCGCCCACCCCCTCGCGCGAGCTCTGCTCTCGGGAGCGGGGTTCTCCGCTGCGCTGCCAGGCAGACAGGACAGGACCCTCTCGCCTCCTCTCCAGTTCCCAGCTTCGAGCCCGATTCCGCCGGGATTTCTGGGTAGGGTTTTGCCCTGAGCCCTGAATTTGTGCCAGCAATGTAAGGACTGGCCTCTCCGACGTCGGTCTCTTCTCCCCGTTCAGTAATTGTCCTGGCCCCCTTTGCTGTCCATTAGCACGCTTGACACCTCCTCCCCACCTCCCAATTCAAAGTCTTACTCCGCAAGCCCGGGATCCTTGCGGTGGAAACTCAGTTGCTCTAAAGTGAGAATGCCCTGAATTGGAAATGGGAGAATTATAGACTGTGGAGCAAGAGCGAGAAGGGGTGCTGGAATCCATAGAGCCCAAGCCCTGCTGTCTCTATTTCACAAAGGAGGAAACAAGGCACAGAGAGTGAAGGGACTTGTGACTTGTCCAGGGTCACCCACCTAACTAGTATCTAGGGCAAGATTTAAACCTTGCTTGTCCTGACTCAAAATTGACCTGAGTTCCAATCCCACATTAGCACCTGTGTTCTGTCAGATGAGGGAGTCCTTGAACTTTTCTGGGCTTCTTTCCTGTTCTCTAAAACAAGAGGAGTGGATTTTGCTGTTGTTCATTTTCAGTCATGTCCGACTCTCCTTGACCCCGTTTGGGGTTTTCTGGGGAAGGTACTGGAGTGGCCATCTGACATCAAGGAGTTATTCCGGCCCAGACCGGATTTCCTAACTGCTTTTCTTGGTACAATCCATCCTTCAAGCCTAGAGAAAGAAGTCATTTTACTTAGGTGCATTTTCTGATCACTACAGTTTAGGAAGATGTCATGTATCACTCTGTTGATCATGGGCACCTCATTAAGTCGTAGCCACTTAAAAAATATATCTCAGTATAAGGGGAAACTTTAAACAATCAAAACAGTATAGAAGTCAAATGAGATGACCAAGGAATGCTGAGGTCCCCTACATCTCTGGAAGTCTCCTCATTCATGTTCAGAGTTCTGCTTGGGGAGAAAAGAAATGTAGGTGGAGCATGACAGCAGTCCAAGTATTTAAACATTCATCACCTTAAATCAATTAAAAAGCAAACAAGCATTTCTTAAATTTGTCTGAGAACTGTGGTAAACATTGGATATACAAAGAAAATGGTGTAATTGTCCCTGTCATCCAGGAGCTTACAGTCTAATGGGGGAGAAAATGAGATGATGTGTACACACTTGATTTTATACAGAAGATTCTATACAGAAGATAAGACACATAGACCCAGGAGTCTTTTGGGTAGAGATAATGACTCTATCCATGGGTTCCCATGAGTTTCCCAAGAGAAAGGGTAGACCTAGGGGAGATACTTTGAGAAAATCTACAATAAGTTGGAGTGAAACCAGAGAGCAAAGGAGGTGAAGAAGAAGCAGTTGATACAGTAGAAAGGCAGCCCAAGGAGAGTAATGTCACAAAAGGCCAGAGAAGGAAAACTACTGAGGAAACGTTGGTCTGAAGTATCAATGGAGCACAGAAGTCAAGGACGATGCAAAAAGGCTAACAGTTTGGCAGGTTGGGGATGACTGGTCTCTTTGGAAGGAGCAATTTCAGAAGACTGATGCAATTGGAAGTCATTTCAGTAGATTAAGAAGCGAGAGAAAGGAGGAAGTAGATACCTTTGTTTCCTCACATGGAGTTTAGTTAAAGGGAATTAGGAAGAGCGAGAGTGGGAGATTTTACTGAGGAATTTTGGAGGATGGAGGATACTTTGGCATGTTTTAAGACATGGGAAGGAACCACTAGATAGCACAAGGGTGAAGATTAGAAATGGGGGAGGTGTATGTGTGTGTGTGTGTGTGTGTGTGTGTGTGTGTGTATGATGGGACAATATGTTGAATGAGTAAGGGGATCTAGTCAATTGTGCTGAAGAATTACATTCATTCTCTTCATTCCCTATGAGCAAAGGCAGAAGTCACAAAGAGGCAAATTTTAAATTGATTCGGGTTGGGGGAAGGAGAAAGTTTGCTAACAATCAGAGCTGTTCACAAGTATCTTTGGGAGATGGTGGCTTTCCCATTTCTGGAAGACTTCAAGCAAAAGCTGAATGACCATTTGTCAGAGAGAATTTCTTCATGCACAGGTTGGATGAGATGACTTGGGATGCAGCCTCCAAATCTGAGTCTCCAAGTCTCTCTGTATTTTCTTTTCTTTTTTTTTTTTTAATAATTAATTTATTTATTTTTAGTTTTCAACATTCACTTCCATAAGATTTTGAGTTTTAAATTTTCTTCCCCTCCCCCTTTTATCCCCAAGATGGCATGCAATCTGATACAGGCTCTACTTATACATTCATATTAAACATATTTTCACATTAATAAAGATGTAAAGAGCAACTAGAATTAATTAATTAACATAATTAATTAATTAATTAAAGGAACCACGAGAAAGAAGAAACAAAGCAACAAAAGAAAAGGAGAGCAAATAGTATGCTTCCATCTGCATTCAGACGCCATACTTTTTGTTTTTGTTTTGTTTTGCATATGAACAGCATGTTCCATTGTAAGTCTTTTGGACTTGTCTTAGATGCTTGTATTACTGAGAAAAGCTAAGTCTATCAAAGTCAGTCATGTGGCTGTTGCTGTGTACAATATTGTCCTGTTTCTGCTAATTTCACTCTGCATCAGTTCATGTAAGTCTTTCCAGATTTTTCTGAAGTCTGCCTGCTTATCCTATCTTATAGCACAATAGTATTCCATCATGTTAATATACCACAACTTGTTCAGCCATCCCCCAACTGATGGACATCCCCCCCATTCTCTAATTCTCTGTCATCACAGAAAGAGCTATTATAAACATTTTTGTACATGTGGGGTCTTTTCCCATTTCTATGATCTCTTTGGGATACAGTCCTAGAAGTGCTATTGCTGGGTCAAAGGGTATGCACATTTTGTTCTCCAAATTGTTTTCCAAAATGGTTGGATCATTTCACAACTCCACCAACAATGCATTAGTGTTCCAATTTTCCTACATCTTCTCCAACATTCACCATTTTCCTGTTTTGTCATGTTAGCCAATCTGATAGGTGTGGTGTGGCACCTCAGAGTTGTTTTGATTTGAATTTCTCTAATCAATAATGATTTAGAGCATTTTTTTTTCCATATGACTATAGACAGCTTTAATTTCCTCCTCTGAAAACTGCCTGTTCATATCCTTTGACCATTTATCAATTGGGGAATGACTTGTAGTCATATAAATTTGGCTCAGTTCTCTATATATTTTAGAAATGAAACTTTTATCAGAGACATTAGTCATAAAAAATGTTTCCCAGCTTTCTGCTTCCCTTCTAATCTTGTTTGCATTGGCTTTGTTTGTGCAAAAACTTTTCAATTTAATATACTCAAAATCACCCATTTTGCATTTCATCATGTTCTCTATCTCTTGTTTTGTCATAAATTCTTCCCTTCTCCATAGATCTGACAAGTGAACTATTCCATGCTCTCCTAGTTTGCTTACAGTATCAGCTTTGGCATCTAAATCCTGTACCCATTTTGACTTTATCTTGGTATAGGGTGTAAGATGTTGGTCTATGCCTAATTTCTGCCACAGTATTTTTCAGTTTTCTCGGCAATTTTTGTGTTAAATAAATTTGTTAAGTGTTAAACTCACTGTTTCACAAAGCTAGAATCTTTGGGTTTATCAAATGATAGATTACTGCAGTCACTGACTACTGTGTCCTGCACATTTAACCTACTCCACTGATCCACCTCCCTCTATCTTAGCCAGCACCAAGGAGTTTTGATGATTGCTGCTTTATAGTACACTTTAAGATCTGGCACAGCTAGGCCACCTTCCCTTGCCTTTCTTTTCATTAATCCTTTTGAAATTCTGGACCTTTTGTTCTTCAAGATGAATTTTGTTATTGTTTTTTTCTAGCTCTATAAAGTTATTTTTTGGTTGTTTTACTGGTATGGCACTGAACAAGCAATTCATTTTAGATACTCTGTGTGTTTCCTGATTTCAGTAAGCTGTCCTTAATGGAGCTGGAGATAAAGAGCTGGTTTGAGGGTCATCAGTATAGAGATGATTGTGAAAGTTGTAGGAGTAGACATGAAAGGACAGCAGAGGGAAAGTCAGCTGGGTATAATAATCATGCTTATAATAGCTGACATTCATGGAACCAGTGAAGGTTTGCATTTTCTTTTACAAATATCTCATTCTAGCCTTGCAGCTCCCCTAGGAAGCAATTAATATTATCCACATTTGGTGTTGTTCAGTTGTTTCAGTCATGTCCAAGTCTTCCTGACCCCATTTGGGGTTTCCTTCACAAAGATGATTCCGTAGTTTTCCATTTCCTTCTCTAGCTAATTTTACAGATGAGGAAACTGAGGCAAATGAAGTTAAGTGACAGGTTCACACAGTAATAAGCATCTAAGGCTAGATTTGACCTCAGGTCTTCCTGATTCCAGATCTGGCTGACCATTAGCCCATTTACAGAGGTGGAAACTGGAGGCAGACAGTGGTTAGGTGACTTGCCCAGAGAAACAAAAATACTAAGGCTTTGAAGCTGAACTTTTATCTGGAGTCAGATCTTCCTGATTTCAGGCCCAGTTCTCTATCCATTATGCCACCGAGCTGCCTTACCATGATATATGGAATATAATATAGAGGGTCAGGCTCTGGTACTGAATTGAAGAACATCTGCAGTTGTCTCACTTCTTACATTTATAGAGTTTGTGACCCTGGGCAAGCTTTGTAATCTTCAATGCCCCAGGCAGCCTTCTAAAATTGTAAGATGCTGAGTAAGTACAGAGCTGCATCAGTAAAGGAAGTTTCTCCTCTGGGATCTGCCTATGGCATGAAATAAAAAGTCTGGACTAGAAAAAGAGAACAGAAGATGTAACTTTGGCAGTCTCCCTCACCTCTTAAGTCACAGGGACAAATAGGAGGGTGTTGGAAAAGTGATATGAAGGAGAAGCTAGGGCTCAGAGGAAACCCGGAGAGTGGCCTCTGTTTTCCTGAGAAGGGAGAGAGAATGGAGAAAAAGTCGGGACCAACAATGTTCCATTGTGGCTACTTCATGTGTTATCGTAATCAGTCAGTCGACAAGCATTTATGTGCTAGGGGCTGGAGAAACAGACGAAAAAATGAAACTGTCTGCCAACTACTGTGGGAGATGACGAGAATATTATGAATGCATCCTGAGTAGATACAAGAGAGTTTTCAGGAGGCGTCAGCATCTGGTGAAAGAGGAAAGGTTTAATGCAGAAGTTAGCACAGGAAGTCTGCATGGAAGGCAGAGGTGAGGAAGTCCAGCACAGAAGTCAGGGGAAGAGGCAGCATTAGCATCAAAGGCTGTCACTACGTTCTCATTTTTTTTTACAATTTTAAACATATTTTAGACAATTGGGCTTAAGTGATTTGCTCGGGATCACAAGTGTCAAGTGTTTGGTCTGAGGCCGGATTTGAACTCAGGTACTCCTGACTTCCGGGCTGGTGCTCTATCTACTGCATCACCTAGTTGCCCCTCTCACTGTATTCTCAACTGCTAGAAATAAAACCGTCTAGCTAAAGTGAGTCATTCTCAGTACCTCCTTTGTCCAGCTGGGGGGCTTGCCTGAAATCATTCTCTGTGAATGCTGGTAGCCTGATTACAGGCAGAAGAGCTACTTGCATATCCTCATGCTAGCACTAATGTTGCAGAAATGTGAGTTCCAGCTGGAATGCTGGGTTGTCTTCTTTTAGATTTGCAGGCTATTAGAACAGTCTGGAACTTTAGAAGTCACTTAGTTCAATTAAAGATTGAGTACAGAAAGTGTGGAAGAGACTGGTGCTGGCAGTCTGTTCCCCTCATTTTCCAGGAAATTGGGGCCCAGAGAAATGCAGCAATTTGCTCAAGATCACACAGCAAGAAACTGGGAATCTCACCCAGTTTTTCTCCCTCTGGGGCTAATATTTTAATATTTTAAAGGCCCACTTCATAGAACTGTATGGTCCTCATGGGAACGAATCCTATTTCCTCAGGACTTTTGCCATAAGCATCAATCTAGGAACAGGAAAATTCAGAGCTGACTGCCAAACTTCCAGACATCAGCATCACTCTTTTCTGCTTTTCATTAATAAACAATTTCCCAGCCAAGGGGATGTGCTTTGCTTCCTGACATGGTCTTCTCCTTCCCAGCCTGTACCCCAGCCTGCCTTCCTGCATCATTTTTGTGGCCTGCCCACTCCTGAGACCAGTTTATGCCCAGCTGGCCAGCCACAAGCTCGGTGAGCAGAGAAGCCAAGGCACCAGGTCAGTACCACAAACACCATCCACCATGCATTTCTCTCCCTGGGCCATCTCTTCTTCTGTGTTTGACTACCACAAGGCAGGAAGAGCTGCCCAGTCCTCACTCACTGGGCCTTCATCTTGCTCCATGGTTTCCCTTTAGCTGGGAAGCCCTTGCCAGTAATCTCCGTGAGATGTTCAACACTCACTCCTGTTCTTTTTCCAACTAGGCCTAGCTCATTTGGATCATCTCATAGGTGGACAAGCTCCAGGGCATGTCTCTGACCATTTTCACAGGGTTGTGGAATCTCTAAGAGGGTTCATAATTACCACTGCAGTCAGCCACTAGGCTCCTTCCCTGTCTTACAGATAAAGATAATTGGGCATAATAATTTTGCCAAAGTTTGCTCAGGAGGTTAGACTTAGAACCCCTTTTTAATTGAAGTAGAAGTATTTTAATTGAAGTATATGCAGTAGATTAAAATTCTTCCTTTCCTTCCAATGTTGTCCAGCCAAGGGAGTATGCCTTGCCTTGTTCTCCTTGGTGTTTTGTGAAGCAGCCCAGGGCAATACGAATAACCCACCTAGCAACCATGGGGGAATTTTGAGAAAATAAAAGAGAATTGAAAAGAGAGTGGATGGCCTCTTACTCCTGGGTCTAGCATTTTGATGGAAGTGAGAAGCACAAGGTATATGCACAGAGAAAGACAGGCCATCAAAATGTAAATGAGCTGGGCTGAGATCCACCTTTCTAGGTACAAGGCATGGTTTTCCATTTTAGGTCTATGCGAAGTCTAGAATTTAAGATCACAGCATAAGAGAAGTTTCTAGATATTAAAACATCTAGAGATTTGAAATGCTTTCACAAAAGAATGATGGAATCAGCGGATAGAGTTGTTCCCAAGGGGGAAAAAAAAAAGGAATCACCACAATCATCTGGGAGATGAGGAGAATTATGGAGATGAGGTAATTCAGGTCAATGAAAGTAACCCAAATGAGTCATAGAAGAGGGGCAAAGACATGGAAGAATGTATGCCCCTGCTGGAACCAGTACCCTAAGTAATGAAGATTACACAACCTCTCAGGGAACGGTCACTCACGTCATTGGGAACTATTGAACTGTGAGCTTTGATAGGATTTCTATGGCTCCCTTAACTGCTAAATAAGTATGTTCATGTTTGGGGCCTCATCAGCCTCTGTGCTTGTAAGGTGGGCTGGAGAGTAAACCACTAGTATCTTACTAGGTAATAAAAATAAGGCAGAAACGTGGTGCCAGGGAAGAAGACTGGATTTGCAAAGGGCCTGGTCTTGACTCCCATCTCTGCCACTCACTATCCATTACTCAACTGCAGGCCAGTCACTTAAACTTTCTTGGTCTCAGTTTACTCATGAATGAGAGGATGGGACAAGGTGACCTCTCAGGTCCCTTCTAAAGCTATGATCCTAAGACCCGAAAAGGCTTGGGGCCTCACATCAGGGGGAAACATCAGACCCCAGCTTTGCATGAGTCTCCTATGTTACATAGTGAATCTGGAAAGAAGAAAATAGAAGGAAGGAAAAAGTTGCTGTTAGGACCGAACTGTTTTAAAGTGAACCTTGACATGGAACAATGGAGTGTGTTGAATTTATGAGTCATGAGACCTGGGTTGGAATCCTGCTCTGCCACTTGCGACCTGGCCGAATCCCTTCAACTTTCTGGGCCTCAGGTTTCTTCTCTTAGAATGAGGGGGTTGGGCTTCTGAGGTACCTTTCAGCTCCAGATGGAGGATCTAAGGATCCCGACCAGCTCAGGAATCCACTGGACAACCTTCCTGACTGCGCTTGAACATCTTTAATTCTGAAGGCAGACTGGTCTCCTTTCCAGCAGTTCTAATCATTACAAAGGTTTCTGATACTACTGCTTCCTGGGGACATGCGAATATTAACAAGGGCTTCCAGTTAAGTGCCTTATCTCTGAATGAGTCTATGCTCCCTTTTGTGTGAGTTGGAGGCCCTAGAGGACAAGGGCTTCCTATTCCAGAATCCCAGAGGGCAGCAGCAATCATGATTTTCTTATACCAGGAGCCACTCTGCATCTCAGCATATGCAGGAGTGTCCTGGAAAAGCTGTAGGGAGGTTGTACTCAGTACTCTGAGGACTTTGTGACTTCAGATACAAAGAACAGTAAAAGACAGTCCATGCTTTCAAGAAGCTCATGATCTAATGGACCGAACAAAGGCAGGCAGGAAGGAAATAAGCATTTATTAAGGGTTTACTGTGTGCCAAGCACTGTGCTGATCACTTTACAAATATTATCTCATTTTATCCTTGCAACAACCCTGGGAGGTAGGTGCCAGTATTATGCACATTTTATGGAAACAGAGGCAAACATAGGTTAAGTGACTTATCCAGGGTTGCACATTTTTCTTCACTTCTGTCACATGACCAGCTCATCTCTCTTTCCATCTTCTCTCCCCTGGTGATGGACTCCATGCTCCTCCCAGAAACAACAGTCCAGGTTGTTAATACCACATGTTCCACAACTCTTGTTTGGCTTCCAGTCATGGGATACAGCAGACTCCAAACTATTCAAATTATGCATTGCCCAGGGGGCCGGGGAGCTTCTGTGGATGGATGCATATGGGCCTGGATGGGCATTAAGGAACCACCAAGAAGAAAATGCACGAGTGAATTGATTTTTCTGAACTGAATTGGATTTCCCCCAATAGTTTGAATGACAACTTTATAGAAAAGAATCCTAGAAAGTTAGAAGTAACTTTAGGGGTCTGGTGGCCCACCCACCCTTTTGTATAGATGGAAGAGTGGATGCGAAAAGGAAAAAATGACTTTCTTAATATCTCAATGCTAGCTAAGAGTAGAGTTCAGACTTTATTTTCATTAATAGTCAATTGCCTGTTACTCCTAAAGGACTTTAGATAGATTTAAATGTTTTGCATGTTAGCCTACCCCCCAGACTATCACTGATCTGTTAAACTCTCAATTTATTGATACTTGAAAGAATTCTCTATTTGTAAAGAATCTTTGTGTAATATTCACTATAACTCCTATTTTTTGTTTGTTTGTTTCATCAGTTCCTTTAATACTGTATTTTTGTAAAGAGGAATCCTGGCCTGTTCAACCTAGTCTGTGACTTCAATGAATGGCAACTGCGTCTCAGACACCATTGGGTTGTGTCATAGAATGTAAGCTTTTGAGGGCAGGAACTGCTTTTTTTCCCCTTATAGCCCCAGAATTCGTAATAATACTCAGAACATGGTAGGTCCTTAATAAAATTATTCTGTCTTTAGCAGTCCAGACTGACCTTTAGCCCTCTACAAATATACCCTTCTAAGCTAAGCAGATGCCGGGCATTTTTGAGTCCACCAATCCTAAGTACGCTGGATTGGAATGTTCATCACGGGTGCTAAAGTCCTTTAAGGGCTCAGTGCGCTGAATCCATGCTGTCATCCATCTTTCTAGATATTTGTGTTACACACTCTTTCCCCTTCTCTCTCTGGGGAAGGGGGCTGGTCTAATCCAACTCTTATTAGGGCTACCTTTAAATATATACTTTGGTAATGCTACTAATGGTGGTTTCCCTCAATTAAGTATATTTGTTTGTATTTTTAAGTTGAAGGAAAAAGGGTTGTGATCTATTTCTGAGATTAGAAGGGGGAGCTTTATCCTCCTCTCTCAAAGGTCCCAGACTACTGTGGATCTCTCTGTTCCCCACTCTACTCCCTGCGTAGTTTCCTCCTTGTCTGTACACTGACATTCTACTCCCCTATCCCCATGCTAACTGACATTGTGTAATGTTTCATAGCTTGTATGTGATGTCAGTCACAGTGCCTCCTTTGGTCTTCATCCTGATCCCACAAGGTAGACAGTTGTACTAAGCCTGCTTTTAAGAACAGGAAACCAAGGGTCAGGGAGGGTAAAGGAAGTGTGCTGATCATAGCTCTAAATGTCCAAGATACAGTTTGAGCCCGTGTCTTGCTGATTCCAAATTGAATCCTTTATCTATTAGGCTAATGCTATTCTTATGAGAGTAATGTGGGGAAGGACAGATCCATGTTTGTTTATTGATACAGTCCCAGCATAATGTCATATAGCTGGAGGTGAAATGGACCTCAGATGATGCGTAGTAGTAGTAGTGTAGTAGTAGTAGTAGTAGTAGTGTAGTACTAGCAGGAGTAAGCAATGGCACTTATATAGTCTTTTAAAGCTTGAAAATGCTTTATAAATATCCCATTTTATCTCCACAATTATTGGAAGGTTGTTTTTTGTGTTTTTTTTTTTAATCTTCACAGTATCCAGAAGTTTAGTGCTATCATCATCTCAGTTTTATAGATGGGGAAATTGAGCCTATAAAGCATATCAAGTCTAACCTTCACCTATTACCTAGGAGGAACCTGGCACTCATTGAGGGTAAATGATTGCCAAAGGTCGTGCACAGTGTCTGAGGTGGAATTTGAGCACAGGTCTTCCTGACTCAAATCCAGTGCTCACTCTATACCATCGGGGGTTCCCTACCCATTGGTGAATGCTACTGAGTTGTCTTGCCTGTTGTTCCACCTTCCCATGAATCATCCCAGGAAACGCAGCCAGGCTGTAAGACGATTCATCCAAATGCTCCTAAAGGGTCTTCTTGGAGGTTTCCACTTTATTGAGAGTCAGCCTGGACAGAAGTGGCAACTTCATTTCCCTCTCTGTTTACTGGTCAATAGCAGAGCGGAACCTCAACACAGGATAAAGCCACCCACAGGAAGCAATGTGGCTCCTTGCTCCTTTTATTTTCCCAAATTATTTGGGTTTCCCAAGAAAGACTGCCCCCTTTTTCTGGACTCTTCAAGAAATAATTGCCCCTCCCCTCATACAAGAGCTACACATTTCCAGGGCCTCCAAGCAGCAATACCAACATTTTGTTTGTTTTGATAATGTGCTGCGTCAGTCCTCAGACGCCCAGCACATTTTTCATTCCTTTCAATGAAAGAGATACTTCTAAGGAGGCAACAATCCCACCCGTGTTCAGCTGCTGTTGATGCTGGCGATGGGGGAGCTCTTGGAAGGATTTTTTCATATATAAATAGGCTCATCTAAAGAAGTTTTTCCCCCCTTCAAAAAGCTAATATGAAAAGTAAACCACCAGCAAGATCAACAGCAGAGAGAGTGAATAAAAGTCTCCCCAGTGGAAGGTTGTTTTTTTTTTTTAAGTAAAAGTAATATTGAGCTGACATTTTAGATTAAGCAGGTGTTTAGAAGGTAGGACTTTCCACTCCACTTGGTTTTTCTTAGCCAATCTGCCCTGAAACTTACCTTAATTCCTGACTAAGACTTTAATATCTTAAATCAAACAAACCAGGGAGAAATGTCCAGACAACTCCCATCAAAGTGTTGCTTTGCTTTCAATTATTCCAAATTCTTGCTTCGGATCAACAGAGGGTGTTTTTAGTGGCCTGGCCAGAGAGTGCTTACATCGTCACTTCCCAGTTTTTGTAGATTAAATGGGGGTGGGGAAAAATGGCACATAACTGAGACAGAGCATCACAAATGGGACACGAGACACCACAGGACATTATCAAAACATATCCTAGAATATGACAGTGAGTGGGACAGGAAAGGCCACCTTGACCAACTTAAGTGCTATTGAAGGAGTTCACGTCCCAAAGCCAACAGAATATGGATGAAAATTTTGAGAATAGGAGGAACACGGTGAGACTGATACAGTTGCCAATAAGATCTGATTTATAGCTATGTGTTAGGTAATTTGGTCTTTTGATACATGTAGGTTGACATTGATATAGGCATTCTCTCCAACAATACAGTTCATGACCCATCCTTGCTTGACAACTCTATATAGCATTTGCTCATTTCCTCCTGTAAATTGGCCATATGAGGTCCATCCAAAATGCAATAAAGTCTGATCTCAACCCCTTGATATTGTTTGGAAAGCAATGGAGCCCACAAGCTATCTATCTGTTACCCTAATAGTAGTCATAGCTGCCAAAGACATGGAAAAGTTTTCATCACTAAAGTCTGTCAATAAAAATGGTTCTGCACCAGAGGTAGATGTGGTTTTATCAATGGAAATATAGGGTGCCCGCCAAATGTCTAGGTATTTGACACCTACCCTAACAGAGGTAGGGTGGCATTGCAAATAGGGTACTGGACTTGGGCTATGGAATCTATGGATTCAAATTCTGCTCTCCATCACTTACTGTGTGACCCTGGATATATCACTTAGCCCTCATTTGTCTCAGTTTCTTCATCTATGAAATGAAAGGTTTGGACCAAATGATATCTAGGGTCCCTTTGAATTTTCACCCTATTGAAGGCCTATGACCCATGATTCCACAACTTCCAGGCAGCATGAGTTATGCTTGCTGTCATGTCCTTGAGATCCCCAGGCATTACCTCCTGTTTTTTTCCACTACACACCAAAGGACCAAGGAGACGGTCCATATGCTCTGTAGCTGAACCTTTCCTTTATGGGTTATCTCCCTTTATCAGAATGCGAACTCTTTGAAAGCAGGGATTTTTCTATTTCTGTCTCCTGCGCTCAGCCCAGCACTTATCACATAGCAAGTACCAATAAAATCAATCTTCCTCTCTCCCTTCCATCTTTCCTTTTTTTCTTATATCTTTCTCTCCCTCCTTTTTCCTTCCCTCCTTCCTCCTTCCTTCCTCCTTCCTTCCTTCTTCCTTCTTCCTTCCTTCCTTCCTTCCTTCCTTCCTTCTTCCTTCTTTCCTTCTTCCTTCCTCCTTCCTTCCTTCCTTCCTTCCTTCCTTCCTTCCCCTTCCTTCCTTCTTCCTTCCTTCCTTCCTTCCTTTTTCTTCCTTCCTTCCTTCCTTCCTTCTTCCTTCCTTCCTTCCTTCTTTCCTTCTTTCCTTCTTTCCTTCCTTCCTTCCTTCCTTCCTTCCTTCCTTCCTCCTTCCTTCTTCTTTCCTTCTTTCCTTCCTTCTTCCTTCCTTCCTTCCTTCCTTCCTTCCTTCTTCCTTCTTTCCTTCTTCCTTCCTTCCTTCCTTCCTTCCTTCCTTCCTTCCTTCCTTCCTTCCTTCCTTCCTTCTTTCCTTCTTTCTTCCTTCCTTCCTTCCTTCCTTCCTTCCTTCCTTCCTTCCTTCCTTCCTTCCTTCCTTCCTTCTTTCCTTCCTTCCTTCCTTCCTTCCTTCCTTCCTTCCTTCCTTCCTTCCTTCCTTCCTTCTTTCCTTCCTTCCTCCATCCCTTTCTCTCACCTCATGATTGCCCCATATTTTTCTTTCTTTCTTTCTTTCTTTCTTTCTTTCTTTCTTTCTTTCTTTCTTTCTTTCTTTCTTTCTTTCTTTCTTTCTTTCTTTCCTTCTTTCTTTCTTTCTTCTTTCTTTCTTTCTTTCTTTCTTTCTTTCTTTCTTTCTTTCTTTCTTTCTTTCTAGTGAGACATTTCTCTGATGGCAGACATCCTTTTTTGCTACTCTTGCCCAGTTCTTCATAATATGTTGCAGTCTTCTAACATTTACTATTTGTCTCTTCCTTGCCAAGTACATCAGACACACATCACCATTATTACCATCTTTATTGTCTGTTTGTTTTTCCAGATGCTGCACTCACTCCATAGGCATTGGTGGTAGGATCAGGGAATGCTCAAACTATGCTGATGATTTCAAGATAGTTGAGAGAAGGAATCATTTTTCAAGAGTAGGTTCTGGCCACACAAAAGGACCTTGTCTTTGGAAGTTGCTTATGCTAACAGACCCTGGACCTTAGACCTCCCTTTACAGCTTAGTAGCCAAGTCTTTGGAGAAATGTGAGCAAGCTCCTGGCACTGGAGAGGTGTTCATGAATTCACTCTCTTTTTTCCCAGCCCTGAACTCTCTGTTTCCAGTCAGTTAGTTGAGAAGAGGAAAAGGAAGCATGCGTGTGGGGAGACCAAGGAAGGGCCACTTGAGAGCCAGGGTGCATGGCTTCATTTGGCTTAGACTTCTCACAACAGCAGACCAAGGTGATCATGATTCACTGGCTGATGTTTCTGGGTAAAACTAACAAATGCTGAGTAAGCAGAGACATTTAGCAACTCCCTAGGGAGTTTGGAAAGTTGCTTGAGAACCAACATTTAACTGGATCCCAAGCCTGGATATAAGGAGAGAAGAGAAATTCTGGATCTCTGGAAAGGAAGTCATTTGAGCAGAAAACTTACCACATGAGGTTGCTCAGGAAAGAGGATGGGGCCTGCCTGGCCTCTGCCAGTTATCTTCACTCATGTCCATAAACATTTATTCTATGCTTACCAGGGAGATTAGGTCCTGAGCTTGGTGTTGAGGATACAGTGGGCTAGGCAAGTATTGTGGCTGACATATAAGACTCTAGGGAGAGAGCCCTCTACCTATAGAGAGTAGAGGATGATACCTTATCTTCAGCTCCTAGTGGCAGAGAGTGGCCTGGAGCATTGAAAAGTTCAATGACTTATCCATGGTCACGCAGCCAACATATGTGGGAGACAGAACTTGAACCCAAGCCCCTCAGCACTTGTGGCTTTATCACCCCTTTCTCCCATTGTCGAGTTCTTCCAAGGGTCTGCATTATGTGCTTCTGCCTCTTCAGACTTCAATGCTAGTAGCCCTTACCTCCCCACAGCTTTTAACCTTCTTTTTATGTATTCTTTTCCTCCATTAGAATGGAAGCTTCTTCAGGGTAGGGACTGTCTTTCTCTTGTCTGTATTTGTATTTCCAGAACTTATCACAGTGCTTGGTAAGCAAGTAATAAATGTTTGTCCATTGACTGACTCATTCTTGGCTCTAAGTACTTTCTCTACTGAGAACATTCAGGGGACATGTCTGCTAGAATTGCCTCCAAAGCTGCCACAGGAGAAGATCTGTCTCTTGATGGCAGACACACCTCATTTTCTTTAAACTCCAAACAATCTCTGCAAGTTGCTCACTCATCTGATCCAGCAAACTCTGGTTCCCAATGAAGTTGGCCATCTTTAAATATTAAAGCAGTTCTCAAAGGACAATCGCTGCTAAAGATAGTTAAAAAATATGCTGAGAACCATTTCCTGGAATAGTCTAGGAGGCACCCCCATTATGATAGACAATCTGACCTCTGATACCTTTCCTAATAATTACCATTATTAATCATTTCCAACCATTTGCATTGGGAAACACTCAGCATTTGCTCCAATGAAAGGACATATTCTTCAAGCAAATGCTGTGAGAAGGAAGAGTGATTCACCACCAAGACATGTCTAGAAGTGATCATCACCCCTTCCTCTTGGACTCATGGGCCCAGGGCATAAAGTCATTGAACACTTTATGATCTAAGCCCAGGGTACGTTCAGCTTGGCCTTTGGTCCAATGAGCACATAACCAAGCCCAGCTCACCTTAGTTCATTCTGGAGGGAATGTTACTACCAAGATGCTCTCACAAACATATAGAGGCACTTTCCCATTCTTTCCTCTATCTATGACCTACCCTCACCACCTTTGCCATCATATAACCCTACCTCTGCCAAGCCTTAGCTGGGTAGGAACATCCATTCCTACCCTTTCCAGGAATATCTTTTGGGTTATTCTTGAAGCCCCTTTTCTACCACCCTACTACATTTAAGCATGGTTCCATACCCTTTCCTGCTATCTTCTTGGCCTAAGAATTATAGAAGTGATAGGAATGTTGAGACCTTTATTTCAATCCATACTGGAAGAACAAACAAATGAAACCCCCCCCCCAAAAAAAGCAAAAACTCTTCTATACCAAGCCCAACTTGGGGGTTTCCAGCATCAACCTGTTGACTCCCAGCCCACAGTCACCAATTATGCTTTTGGACTCTGGATTTTTAGGGCTGGCTTTTTTTTTCTTAACACCAATTTTAGGTTTGCTTATTTCTGTCCCAAAGTCTATATCTCATTTAACATTGTGTTCTCTGAGGCTGAGCAGAACAACTGGAATCCCTCTTCTTCAGAGCAGCCCTCTAAAGACCATAAGACAGGTAGCTTTTACAATGCACGTCCCTCAACCCTGACCCTGCAAGGCTTTTCTGCACCAAACTAAACATTCCCAGCTCCATTAGCTGATCCATCTTCACTTGCCATGGACCCGAGGGCCTCCATGATTGTGGTTGCCATCATCTGGGTGTCCTGTGGCTTCCTAATATCCTTCCTAAAATGTGGCATCTGGAGCCGGACACAGCACTGAGAAACGACCATAGGCACAGATTTGTTAAGTGTGTCCTATGTGCCAGGCAGTGGGCTGGGCTCTGGGGATACAAATACAACTACCGTAATTCAGTGTCTAAATATACCCTAATCCTAAACACACACACGTGTGTGTGTGTGTGTGTGTGTGTGTGTGTGTGTGTGTGTGTGTGTGTGTGTTTATGCATGCATTCATACAGCAGCTAGGTGGCACAGTGGGTAGATCGTTGGTCCTGGAGTGAAGAAGACAAATCTTCTGAGTTCAAATCTGTCCTCAGATACTCACTAGCTGTGTTACCCTGGGCAAGTCATTTTAATACCCGTTTCCCTGAGTTCCTCCTCTGTAAAATGAACTGGAGAAGAAAATAGCAAACCGCTCCAGCATCTTTCCCAAGAAAACCCCGAGGAAGAGTCAGACACAACTAAAAGACTGAACCACAAAAATATGTATGTAGACATATGTATATGTATATATATATATATATATATATATATATATATATATATACATATGATTAAATATAAAGAGAATAAATGTAATAATAATAATAACAATAAAAAAACGATAACTAGCATTGATAGAAGACTTTAAGGCTAGCAAAGTGCTTTGCAGATATCTTATCTTTGTCTTCACAACAACCTGGAAGAAGGGTGCCATTATTATCCTCATTTTTAATTTGAGGAAACTGAAGCAGCCAAGGTTAAGTGACTTGCCCAGGGTCACATGGCTACTGTCTGAAATAGAATTCAAAATCAAGTTTTCTTTAATCCAGGTCCAACATTCTGTCCATGGCACCAAATAGAATAGAGTTTCTTTAACTGGAAAATAAGATAGTTTGGGAAGTATGGCAGGACAGTTGAGAGGGTCTGTAAAGTTTCTTATCCAATTCCAGGCTGGATAGTGGACAAAGAAGTCCTTCATTACTTGGAAATCCTGTGACTCTGTGCAGATGGAGCTTAATGCAGATTAGGCTTATCACTTCATGTGCTCTGGACAGTGCAGTGTCTCTTCCGTGCAACCAGGCTGGCTCAGCGCAGCTACTACCCACTTCCAGGGTGTCTATTGAGGGCATTCCTAGGGCCAGTAGAGTTGAGGAGAGACCCTTTGCTAACCTTGGCTTGGGGCCCAGGATTTAAAATTCTTCTGCCTTTAGAAAAACAGAAGAGCCACCCAATGAATCCCAGCCTGTGCACCATGTTCTTATCCCTTGGGGAAGGATAAGGATCCAGATGACTGGAAAAACAAATATGGGGAAGAATGGCTGCTGTAAGCCAGTGCTGGAGCACCAGAGCCATGCAGGACCTGAATGTCATCCAAACACAGATATGACCCAGAGACAAGGTTGTGACTAGAAGCCCTGCCTGGAGCTGCGTGCCAGAGAAGCCTGAGAAAATACCAAAGGAGCATGGTTAGGCCAAACCCAACTCCAAGAAATAACTCCATTTGGTGGTAGGAAAGAAAGAAGTGAAGGGCATCTAAGGTCAAAACACTACAGGAATTCACCCTTTTGTGCGACGGACAATCTTTATGGCAAGTGAAGGATTGTTCACTCTATCAAAGTCATCCAGAAAAGCACCTTTGAACAGCCAGCCCTGTCTCCCAGGCATGGCAACAACATTAACAAGCAAGAGTGGTGTAGTAAAAAGACCATCCAATGTGGCATGAAAAGACCGGTGTTTGAATTCTACCTCTGCTCCGTATTACTGGTATGACCCTGGGCAATTTATCTCACCTCCCTAGGCCTCAGTTTCCTTTTCTGTAAAAAGAATCAGGTTTTTCCATTGGGAGATCCCTTGGATTTTATCTAGTCCAACTCCCTAATTTTACAGAGCCCCATGGGGTGAAATGGCTATCACTTGCCTAAGATCGTAAAGCTGGGTTTTGAACCCAGGGCTCCTGACCCCAAAACCCAAAGTCTTTCTATTGAATTGGAGAGGTTTGGACTGCATAAACTCTAAGGTCTTTCTGGCTTTAAGTCTATGATTCTACCATCTTATGTGGTCAATCTCGTGTAAACAAACGGTAACTGGGGCAGCTATGTGGCTCAATGGATAGAGCTCTGGGCTGGAGGCAGAAAGCCCTGAGTTCAAAAACAGCCTCAGGCACTTCTTGGTTGTGTGACCTGGGCAAGTCACATAGTCCTTGTTTACCTCAGTTTCTTTGTCTATAAAATGAGCTGGAGAAGGAAATGGCAAACCACTACATCATTTTTGCCAAGAAATCCCTAAATGGGGTCATTAAAAGATGGATGTGACTGAAAAACTACTGAACGTTGTCAAGTAAAGTGTCTATGGTGCTCTGAAATGTGCTACAACCCAATAATAACACAGCACACTCAGGATTTGTATCTTCTCCACCGGAGAGTCACTGACCCCTGGAAGCCTGACCCAATAAAACAAGGTTCCTTTCCCTTGTGGGCCACATGCGAGTGTGCATTGAATGCCTGTCTCAGCAAGAGGAGCCCAGCTTGAGGATGTGTTTCTACTGCAGAATCACTTAGGCAAGTGAGAAGTCTAGTGATTGGCCCAGGTTCTTAGAGCCAAGATGTGTTAGAGACAGAATTTGAACTCAGGTCTTCCTGACCGAGGCCAATTTATTGTTCATGTGCCACCTGTGGCTGATATTCTAATGAACAAGAGTGGGCCAAGCCTTGGATGAAGCCCAAAGGGGAAGAGGGCCCAATCCTCCTAGCTTCTTTTGGGTTCTAACTTTCTGGGATTCTGGAATTTGGTTATCTACTTGGTGATACAAGTTAGATCTACAGCCCACTCTCAGACAAGAAAACATGGAAAGAATATTGATTGAGTCTTTCACCTCTTACCTTACTTTGGAGAGCTCTCATTAGCTCGCTTCAAGGTGTAGCTCTGTGCTATCTCCCAGTTGGGAGGGAGCTTCCTCACCTCCCAGGACTGCACATTGACTATGCATGTAGTGTGTCATTATTAACCCTGATGTCTGAGAGTCTCCTGCAGTAGGATGCAAGTTCCTCATGGGCAGGGCTTGTTTCATTTGGACCTTTGCATCACTAGCATGGAGCTTGGTGCCTTCTGGGGCTTAATAAAGGCTTAAGTGAAAAGAAGTAGGTTGAATGGGGCATTTCTTTGGAATATATGAGCAAGGCTCTGGTCTTTTCTTTAGGAATCTGTCAATCAATCAACATTTGCTAAATGCCAACTATGTGCCAGGCATTGGGTATGCAAAGACAGAAATGAACATCTCTGCCCTCAAGGAGATTACATTCCAGTGGAAGAAATATATACATACAGAAAAAAGTATGTGTGTAACATGTGCCTACATCTCTGTCCGTAAAGTGATGCAGATAGAGATCTACTCACATATAAGAGGCATGAAAAAGTTGTTACACTGGAAGGGAAGGGGGGAGGGGAGTGGGAGTGATTGAACCTTACTCTCATCAGAACTGGCTCACAGAGGGAATAACATACATACTCAACTGGGTACAGAAATCTATCTTACTGTACAGGAGAGTAAGGGGAAAGGTGATAAGAAAAGGGGTGGGGTGATAGAAGGGAAGGCAGTTTGGGGGAGGCAGTAGTCAGAAGCAAAACATTTTTGAGAGGGATGGGGTGAAAGGAGAGAGAATAGAATCAATTTTGGAGAGGAGAAAAATATGATGGAGGGAAATACATTTAGCCATTATAACTGTGAAAAAAAATTGAAGCAAATTTCTCTGATAAAGGCCTCATTCCTCAAATGTATAGAGAACTGATTCAAATTTATAGAAATAAGAACTATTCCCCACTTGATGAATGATGAAGTGACATGAACAGATTTCAGATGAAGTAATCAAAGGTATGTATATACCTATGAGATGGTGCCCGAAATCACTATTGATTGGAGGAATACAAATTGAAATGATTCCGTGGTACTACCTCACACCTATTAGATTGGCTAATAGGACTGAATGAAAGGAGAACGACACATGTTGGAGGTTATGTGGGAAAAATGAGATATTAATGCACTTTTGGTGAAGTTGTGAACTGATTCAACCATTCTGTAGAGCTATTTGGAGCTATTTCCAAAGGGCTATACTGCGCATACCCTTTGACTGAACAATACCACTATTGGTCTATATCTAAAAAGAGATTAAAGGGGGGACCTATATGTATGGAAATATCTACACCAGCTCTTTTCTGGTGGCAAAGAACTGGAAATTGAAGGTAGGCCCAACAACTGGGGAATGGCTGAACAAGTTATAGTATGTGATTATGATGGAATTCTATTGTGCTATAAGCAATGATGAGCAGGATGCTCTCAGAAAAACCTGAAAAGACCTACCTGAGCTGATGCAAAGTGAAATGTACTGTGTACAGAATAAAAACAATATTGTGAGATGATCAGTGGTGAATGACTTAGCTATTCTCAGCACTACAATGGTCCAAGACAACTCTGAAGGACTTACTATGAAAAATGCTATTCATCCCCAAGAAAGAACTGATGGAGTCTGAATACAGATTGAAGCAGATTTTTAAAAAAAAGTTTTTATTTTTATTAAGTTTTTGTTATCTTCATTTCCTTTTACAACATGACTAATACGGAAATATGTTTTGCATGACTACACATGTATAACCTATATCAAATTGCTTGTCTTCTCAGTGGGAGGAGGGTAGGGAGAGAGGAAGGGAGGGGATTTGGAGCTCAAAGCTTGAGAAACACATGTTAAAAATATTTTACATGTAATTGGGGAAAATAAAATACTAAGAATTCAAAAGAGAAAGACTGAAGAAAGAAAGAAAAAGAGAAAAAAATATCCAAAATTTTTTTTTCCAGATTATAACAGCATAGTGAGATTACACATAAGCGCCTTGGTTTAAGGTGTGGTAAGAGCCATCTCATACAGCATCCAGGGGTAGAGACAGGTCCATTGTTCCCTTCCAATGGAGCATGTGTGCCATGGCCATAGGCCCCAGGCCTGTCCCAGATACACAGCATTCATTTAGAAAACAGGTGTTTTTCATCAATTTAGTTTTTCCTATTTGTATTGTTAGACTTCATATCTCAAAGAAACATGGATCTCATTGAGGATGCCCCATAACTTTAGGGTGGGGGGTCTGAATGTAAGTAGGGTAATGTTATCTGCAAACAAGGGAAGAAAGAATAAGCATTTATTAAGTGTCTACTATGTGCCAGGATCTGTGCTAAGCTCTTTTTACAAATATCTGATTTTTCCTTATGGCAACTTTACAAGATAGATGCGAGAATTATCTTCTTTTCACAGCTGAGGAAGCAAAGGAAAATAGAGATTGAAAGGTTTATACCATGTAATAAAAAGTAAAAAATGACTTGCCCAGGGTCAAACATCTAGGAAATGTCTGAGGCTACATTTGAACTCAGGTTTACCTGACTCCAGGAATGGCACTCTATCCAATGTGCCCCCAGCTGCCTCTAACTGTTTGTTCAAACAGGAGCATTGGAGGACTTCATCATGTATAGGGAATCCCTCTTTCCATTCTATATCTCATTCTTTTATCTGGACTGTCCCCTGTGACTCCAAGTATATGGCTTTTTGAAAATAATTAACTCAATACAACACAACTTATATTTATACACAATTTTAAAGTTTTCTGTGCACTGCACGTACATTATCACACATGATCCCCACAATAACCCCTTGAGGAATGTAGTATTACTATGTCAATTTTACAGATGAAGAAGGTATGGTGGAGTCAGGTTAAGTGCTTTTCTCACAGTCACAGAGGTAATCATTGTCTGAAGCAGGATGTGAACTTAGGAGTTTCTAAGTCCTAGTTGCATATTCTATCCACTGGTCCAAAATCTATTGAGTAGCCCACACCAGGCACTGGGCTCCATTCTGGACATATGTAGACTAAAACAAGACACCTTTTAAAGGAGATTCCATTCTAGTGAGTGTGGGTGAATATAGGGTAAGTAGGCACACAGGTAATTGGTAGAAGAAGAGAGCCCTAAAAGCCAGGGGATCCATGAACAGTTTGCTGTGCTTGTATTTAGTAGGTTTGACTGCACACATACACACACACAAATCATCTTAGTTTGGCTTTCTTTCTTTTAAAAAAAAATTAAATTTATTTATTTTTAGTTTTCAACATTCACTTCCCCAAGATTTTGAGTTCCAAATTTTCTCCCCATCTCATCCCTCCCCCCCCCACCCAAAGTTGGCATACACTGTTTTCTTTCTTTTTTTTTTTTCTCCTTCTAATCTGGCATTGAGGAAACAGTTGTAAGCAATGTTGAAGGCTTTCTGGGAGAGAAAGATTCATGTCCTTTTTCACCCAAAGACTCTGAGGGGCCCTGTCCATTCCAAATGGTGCTGGAAAGGTTCTGCCCCAGCTCACTCTGTTTCACCCACCAAATGTTTCTCACTCTGGCAGCTCCATAACTGTACGTGTAGAGATTCTGGACAAGTTAATTTAGATCATGGCAGGACCCAAGGTTTTTCTTGACTTCTTCAATCTGGTACTGGAGCCTTCTTCAGCTCCATTCACATTGCCCTGCCAGAGGACCAGGTAGGAGGCCACACATGAGTATTAATTATATTCATAGATTCCACTCCCATTCCAGAGTCTAGCATAGCACTTTCTACACAGCAAATACTTAATTCATAGTGTTGAATGAATGATACTAATAAAGTTGAAAGTATTTTCCTCCCAACAAGAGTTACCAAGAGTTTAGACCTTTCTCTTGAACTCTCCTCCTGTCAGTGCGGTGCCTGAACATAATAGAAATTTTAAAATACCTATAGAATCAAATAGAATCAGAATTTGCTTGTCTTGCTTCCCTTTTAAAAGACACCTCTTTCTGTTGGTTGCCACAATAGAGATGATAGGATGACAAATGAACAAGAGGTGAATGTAACAATTTGTCCCCAGTTTGTAGTTAGAGAAACTGAGGCACACAGTGAATGAATGAATGAATGAATCACTGATCCTTGGGCTTGGAGGGCCCCTCTGAGGGCATCTGATCCATCCTGGTTCTGATTAAGAACTGATACAATAACATTCTAGACAAGTGGCCATCTAACCTCAGCTTGGAGACCTCCAGTAAGAAGGGCTGTGTGCCATGGCAGCCCAGGCCATCCTGGGGCATCCCTCTAAGTGAGGGAGATTTTTCCTTACATATATTCAAATTTACATTTCCATAACTTTGACTCATTGCTTCTTGTCCCCCTCTCTCCCCCCTCCCCCAGCCAGGAGGAATATAATGCAAAAAAGTTGTAAGTGCTTAGAAAAAGGTGTGACTGCCCTATGGAGCAGGACTTGGGTTTAAAAGCTTGCAGGCAAGCTTTCACGAAATTCCATTCAACTGGAATTGATCACATTCAGACCCACAAATCAAAGGGGGATGGCAAAAGGAAAGACTACCCCAATACCAGGAGGATAGGCAGGAGGATAGGTGCTTTTCATCCTGTAGAGACAGATGAGAGTTTGGATTCTGCACTTCCCAAACTGAAATCTTGTACTTGTAGGTAGGACCTCTCTGGACTGGGGGACTGCAGATATCCTTCTGATGTTGGACACTCTCAGAGGTTTGTTTCTGGATGGGTTAAGTGAGTGAAATTTGGTCCTTCTTGAGCCAAGGAGCTTGGAAATTTAAGGTGTAATGACCTTGTTTAGATATCCATGCATTGCTTGATGATGTAACTGAAAAAAAAAAAAGGTTCCTACCTGATCAAGGGATTAGAGCATAGGATATGTTGTCAACTGAGGTGTGTGAGGAAGAAGGGGAGTAGAGGAGAAAACTATCTCTTATTTTTTTAAAATTCTGTTTTATAATTGTTTTGGGATAGGTCTTATTTAATGTGATGGCTAGTAAGCCCCTCCCTAGGTGATGTAGGCCATTCCCCATCTACTGATGCCCCTTATTCAACACCCTTCTAAACCAGGGCTCAATAAATGTTTGCTTCCTAGCCAACAGGAAAGGGTTGGATTTAGGGTCCAAAGACCCAAATTCTCATTCTAGAAGTATGCAGTTACAAGCTATAAAAGATGGAGGATTGGACATAGGGTCATGAAGACCTCAGTTCAAATCCTGTCCCAGACACATATTAGATATTTAGCTCTGGGAATGTCATGTAATCTGCCTCTGTTTCCGCATCTCTAAAATTAAGCTAATGATAATGCCTACCTTGTATAACTGTCATGGAAACCAAATTAGATAACATATATAAAGTCTTCTAGAAAACCTAAAGCTCTCTATGAATCCTAGCTATTCTTTTTATTGTCTGTGTCTCCTTAGTCAAGTCACTTAATTCCTCTGAGCCTTAGCGGCCTCAAACACAAAATGAAAGGGTGGCATAGATGACCTTGAAAGTCCCTGCCAATTTGATTCTATGATCTTCCACCAGAACTAAGCTGACCACATAATTATCCACTTTGTACTTTTCAATTTCCTCCTTGGTAAAATGGCAGTGGTAGGTTGAACCAATTACAAGGTCACATCCAACCAAGAAATTAATTCCTGAGTCTCATCATTTAATGAACATTGACTCTATGGGGAGTTGTGAGTAAAATAGCACTGGAGTTACTTGTCAGCTTCCACTTGAAACAACTAATAGCAAAGTCTCAGTCTATGCATCTGAATTCTATCTCAGGAATTTTGAGGTTTGGGAAAACCTATAAATTACTTAAGTGCTACTTTATTCTGGAAGCAACCTCGTAGGTATTTAGTTTATGGTGATGAGAAAAACACTATGTGTAGTTAAATCAGGCCTTTTTGTTGCACTCTATTATGTACTAGTGTGACCTTACTGGAGAAAGATTAAATGAGAGGAAAAAGCATAGATTTTTTCGTGGGTAGGGGCTGAGCCAATAAACTAAATGAATAAATCAGTACACACCATACCCATAGACTAAAAATAGCTGACACCCACATAAGGAGCAGAACTAAGGATAGAGGGGTTGACTTTCTGAAAAGCATAAAGAACTTTTACCTGAAGATACTCCAGTGCTGAAAGTATCTCATAACCAAAGAGGGTAGGCTTCACCCTTACTAGCACAGAGCATCAGTTAAGTGGCCAGAAGCACCCCCTTCTGGTGAAATACTCTATTCTGTAAGCCTTGGTGGTGAAACTAAAATTTTCTAATGAGAAAAGAAAGAAGAGAAGAGGAGGAGGAATGTGAATGGAGGAAGAGGGAAGAATAGAACATCTCCAGTAAGTAAGAGCAATTTTGGGAATGACTAGAAAGAGTAGGAAAGGCACATGTCTCTGAAGAGACATAGGGTAAGGTAGATCTTCAGTATAAAAGTCAAGCCCATTGTACCTCAATAATCCCTGAAAGCCTCACATGTGCCCTGCTCAGGTGTGTGAGGGAGCTGATAGGAAGGCTCATGATAATTACTATTTGTGAAGACCTGGTAGAACTTCCAACCTATGACAAGGCATGGAAATAGATAGTTTATTTTAGAAATAATTCTACATAAGAATTAAGCTTTAAAATTTCAGTCACTTTAAGTGGTTAACTCATATCTAGAAGATTCTTGTATCTGGAGGATAGATTTTATATATATATATATGTACAGTGTGTGTGTGTGTGTGTGTGTGTATGTGTGTGTGTGCAGGCTCCATCATAAAGTAAAATGCTTGAGAAATGTTTTATTTATCAATCATCTATTTCTCTAGAAGACCATTCCATTATTCATACTCTGCCACTGTATTTTTACTTAAAAACTGGGTTTGAAGGCTCACAAGTTTTTTCCTTGTTTAATTGTAATTCACTAATATTTAACCATTACTTAATAGAGTCAGCTGTGAAAGGTTTTTTACAAATCATTTTTCCCAATATCATTTAAATTTCTGAGCTTTTGATTTATATAAAGCACTACAACCTTCAAATATTTATTAACTAGAAGTAACCATTCATCTCCCACACAGTCATATTTTGAGGAAAGATTGGTTTGTGCTAAGTATACTTGGCAGGACAAGGAAATGACAGATAGTGGTACAATAATCTTCAGATAGCTGAACGTATTTAAGTGAAAGATCCTACAAAATACAAATATTGTGGCCAATTCCCTTCCTATTTAAGTTTAGTTAGTTGTCACTCCAATATATTTTAGTGTTTTATAAAGATATTCCCCATCCAAAGTCATTAATTGTGCCCCTCAAAATCATAATTTAGAGGAAGTTAAATAATAGTTAACAAATATTTGTAAAGTTCATGTTATACTAGATACTTTGCTAAGCTCTGGGGATGTAAAGACAGAAAATGAAACAGCCTCTGATATCAAGGAGCTTACATTACACTGGGGGAGAGATAAGCACACACATACACACACATACATGCATACATATACACATAGACATGTATATAACACAGAAAGTACATATACATATATATGCATATACACATGTGCATACATGTACATAGGTCACACCAATGGAGCTCTATTCCAAGAACATGCACACAGCACTCTCCTTCCTGCCAACCCATGTTGGAGAGACTGGAGGACTTGCTCGCACAAAGTCATGATAATGTATAAATGATATAACATCTCTGTTTCCTAGTTTACACTCTACGTGGGCATTCTGTAACTACTTGTGCTCTAGTTGGTAGAGAGAAGTGAAGAGGATGATTGCTGACTGACTGCTTTCCTGCAGATGGCGTGGGGAGGTGGAGGCATGTACAAGGCACTAACCAGTCAAAGGCCATCTCTTACTCTTGTTATTACCTATCTGGCTATTGTTCAAGTGAGAAGCATGCCTCTGAATGAGGAGAGACCTTGGACTGGACCCAACTTGGGCTGACCCATATGGTCTGGGAATATGGACCCCTGTTCTTAACCTCTTCATTTTTGTTCTTTCCTGATTTAGATAAAGAAGTGGTGGAGAAGGTATGACTTCATGAGGTTTGAAAGTTTAGAATATTGAACTTTGAGCAGAAGTCCAGAACCTGGAGTCCATTCTGGGATTTGCCAGAAGAAAAACAAGGAGGAGCAAAGTCTCAAGAAACATATTTGACCCAGCACAGATCAAAAGCAGTAAAGTGGAACCATATTGCTTAATCAGGAGTGAGGAACCTGTGCCCTAGAGGCCACATGTAGCCTTCTGGGTCCTTGGATGTAGCCTTTTGCCTGAGTACAAGTGTTACAGAACAATCCTTTCATTAACGGGATCTATTCTGTGAAGTTCGGATTTAGTCAAAGGAGTGCATTTGAGGACCTAGAAGGCCAAGTGTGACCTTGAGGCCACAAGTTCCCTACCCCTTTTTTAACTGTTAGTTGTGCTGAATTCAGCAGTGAACTTGATGGGGGATTGCTATGAAGAAACCACTTTAAGCTTGATCTCACAGTTCCCGGGAACCAAGGTAGTATAAGGAAGAGAGTGCTCCATGGTGTTCATGGAAATGGTTTGTAACTTCTATCTTTGCCATACCTTCACAGAAAATGATATTTCACGCAGGTGAATTGATCAATTGGTTAAATTAAACAAGGGTACTTATAATCAAAAGGAAAGACCTGAATGCAAAGAGGAAAAGAATGAAGGCCTCGGGATGTTTCCATCAACGTGTCTCAGAAGCCTTCTCAACTTGGAAGATGTCTTCAGCCATCTTCAGGTTCCTCTGCCCCTGCTGTTCCCCTGCTCTGGTGAGTTACTCTTTCAACTTCCATTTTGAGGAGTCAGCAAGGACATCCCAGCTCACTTCTTTTCTGTCCTCCCAGCGCGGCTCTTCTCTTCTCTACTTTCTCTACCACACCCCCACTAGGCGGTAGCTTTTCCATGTTTCCACCATGTTTTTAGCTTCCCTTTGTTGTCTTTTCCAATTAAAATAGGATCTCCTTGAAGGTAGAGACTGTCTTTATTTTTGCTTGTATTTTTTTATTCCCAGCACTTAGCAGAGTACCTGATGCATAGTAAGTAATTAATAAATCCTTTTTGACTTGACATGAACATTCAGTTATTAGAAATAGACTTTTCCTTTCCTAAGGTCAGGGTCACGCCTGTGCCACTGATAAAGACTGGTAGTTTCATCTTTATCTAGGAAAGATGGCATTGCCTTAAGTGTTACCATCTCGTGTTCAAACCATTGGAATGGCTTAGCATCAAAACAAGAGAGTGATTTTGACAGCAAGCCTGATCCAGTCTTTTTACCCAAATCTATCCAATCTGTGAGAGTAAACATAATTGCTTGGATGCTAAAGACACTTTGATAATTTTGTTCAGAAAAGGCCATCTGGAGGTTTGGAGGCCACATCTAGTAACAGTGTTGCCATGAATGGACAGCAGAAAAACTGTCACTCAATCTCTCTCTCTCTCTATTTATTCAAACAAAAAAAATCTGTTTAATTGGTTTCCAGAAATCTCGGTGCTAAAGTGTTTAATGACCCATGGCCTTGAGATCATCAGCCATCTTTGATCTCCTGTGTTTACCCATGAATGTGGACATGAGGTCCTGCCACTATTTTTGCATTCAGCAGCAAAGATTACATTCCTATGGAAAGTTGGCTTAGCTTACTGCAGAAAGCCTTTCAAAAAGCCTCCTCTTGAAGCAACATTCCTGCCACTGCTCTGTCTAGGTGCCAGGACAAGCCTTCCTTTGCTACTTAGGTCTAGTAAATTGTACATTCTGTCCTGGGAATGTGTCCACTTCAGGGAGCCTGGTCAGATCAAAGCTCATTAGTGACCAATATGGACTCATTTTTGCTCTTGTTATCTTGGATTCATTTTCTTCCTCTGGACTCCTGGAGACACTTTTGGTTAAGAGAAGAGATCAGTCTTTGAACATACCTATCTTGTATGCATTGTGATCCATATTAATGGATATACTATTCTTATCAATTAGACCCAAGGAAACTTGCAAACATGAACATGAACCTGGGCCTATTTAGGGCTTCCCAAAGATTTCCAGTTTGAGAAAATACATGATTTCAAGAGCTTTTTTTTAAAATGAGATCCTGATTCTTTTATGATAAATTTTTTTTGGTCATAAATGAGGGGTTTTTTATGACAGTTCCATTTTTAATAGAACAAAAGTCAGAAAGATAGACTGCTAAGGGTCATTTAAGAGGAAATGTCATAAAATAGAAATAAACTTTTTTCAAAGATCCATTTTTTCTAGGACCTCCAAGTGCACAGGATCTGGAAAGCTTCATAGATTGGGGGAATGTCATCTTCTACACTGAAGGTCAGGCAGATATGAAAGATTTTTGTTTAAAATTTGCCTTCCTAATTAAGGCAATATGTAGCAATACAAGACTGATCTGGTACTGCTTATTGGCATCATCAGAGCTCTAGAAAATAAGGTGAGGAAAAAAAGTAACCCTACAGTTAAAAATTTGCACATCTAAAGTTGGCAAACATCCTTTCAACTTCTTTGCAGCTGCCAATCTCTCTCCTTTGGTCTTCATAATATTGTGTAGAGAGCAAAAATAAAAAACAGAAAAAAGTGATTATTGTAGACATTTTAAAGCAGCTATTTGTTAAACCTTTCATGCAGCATCTATTTACATGAGATGGGCCAAGTGTCCCCAGAAGGGAGTTAATGATCTAGTTCAGAGCCAGAGAAGTCAGAGAATTTTGGGACAAAGGGTGCCCTGCAGTTTATTTACTGTAATACTTTATCTTACAGATGAGGTAATAAAACAGAAAAGTCAAATGGCTATGGTCAAGGTAACAGGATTAATGAGTGACTGAACTCAAATACAGAGTCTAAAACTAGGGGACTTTCTCCCAACCCACATTGCCTCTCTTAAAGTGTGGGGGGAATGACAAGTGGGCAGATAGGGCTGGAATATAGAGTGAGTGGAAAAAAGACTATGAAGATGAAAAGGAAAGGAAGGTTGGGAAGAGTTTACAGAGTTTAAATAGAGAAGTTTGTACTTAATTCTGGAGAAGATAAGGAGTCATTGAAGGTTATTGAGAAGGGGAATGACAGGGTTAGACCTATGCTTTAAGAATATCCATTTGGTAGCCAAGTGGAGAGTGAATTTGAGGAGAGGGATTTGAAACTGGGAGGTTAATTAGAAGACCATTGCAATAGTCTAGGGGAGAGTTGGTAGGGACCTGAGCTAGAGTAGTCATTTTGTGAGTGGATGAAAGGAGATAGAAACATAGTATGAAGGCAGATATTATAAGATTTAGAAACTGATTAAATTTGTTGGGTGAATGACAGTAAGGAGTCCAAGATTTCATTGAAGTTGCAGATATAGATGACCAGGAGGATATTGGTCTCCTTGACAGTAATATGGAAGTTAAAATTAGAGGTAGAATTGGGGGAAAGGCAATAAATTTGGATTTGGACATGTGGCATTTTACATGCATATGAGAACCTATTTCCAATTTTCCAATTATAGGCAGTTGACAATATGAGACTGAAACTCAGTCCTGGATCCTTCCTTAATTCTTGGAATTATCTCCATAGAGATGAAGATTGAAGCTATGGGAACTGATGAAATCACCCAAAGATAGGGTGTAGAGAAAAGAGCCTGGGGCAGAGCCTTGAGGACAGTCACTATTAGGGATGATCTGAAGGGTGAACCACAAAAGGACACTATGGAGTGCTCTGCCGGGTAGGAGGAGAGCCAGGAGAGCACCATAAAAACCAAGAAAGGAGAGAGCATTCAGTCATCTGATGTTCCTTCCACCTCAAATTCTGCAATTTGATCATTCTATGGAACATGATGAAATGGGAAAGAGAGGCACTGCTTGGGTGCTGGGAAGAAAGAGGAATAGACTGTGGAGTTACCATGAACAAGCTGGTCCTGTTCTGAGCCACAAGAAGAAATATTGAATTCCCTCCTACAAGACCCAAGATGGACAGCTGATGAAATGATACCAAGGATTCCACACTAACCAGAATGACTGAATGAGATTGGAGCTGGCCTCTAGAGAGCCTTGGACAGATCATGGAGGAGTCACAATGAAGAGGCCAAGGAGGTCACCCTCGACAGATAGCTGCGGAAGCCTGTAAGCAGATGGATCAGTGACTATGCAGACAGAAAGGAAAACAGGAAAGTGGATTCAGGCATGAGAGTCTCAGCCAGAAGAAGGGCTAGGGAGCCAAATCAGTTCTAAGAGAAAGGTGACCAGAGCTTAATGTCAGGATTGTAAAAGGGAGAGGGACCTGACAGAACTTGTTGTCTGTCTTTAGCATGGAAAAAACTGAGCTCAGCTCATGGTTAGCAATAATAACTAATGACCAGAGTTAGTTAATAGATGATGCATGTCTTCCTGACCCACCCCCTGTAGCTTTCCTCTACATTCCACTCCACCACAAGAACTCTTCCTGTCAATATTCTGCGGTCTCCCCTCCCCCAACTGAAACCACCCTGGATGCCAAATTTCCTAGTTATGGCTCTTGGGAGTGAAGTTATTTTCCATGAATACTGATAAGAGTTGTCATTTCAGTTCCCACCCATCCCCAGCCAGAAGATCATCACAGGGATCAGCATCATTGCTCCTTCCTCAAAGGAAAAATTAGGCTCTTCCGTGAGCCACCCTGGGATTTGATTTAACCTTATCCTGCTTGGTTCCAGGCCTGGACAACACCTCTCCAGCCATAGTGCATGAGACATTACCACCTTGCCGCTCCCATTTATGTTTTGTCTTCACCCAGGATAACATCATAAGATCCCTGAGAACACAGCCTGTCTTGCTTGTTTTTGTATCCCCAACACTTGGCACAATGCCTGGCATACAATAACTGCTTAATAAGTGCCCCATATCTACCTATGTATCTATCTATGTATCTACCCATCCATCTATCCATCTATCCATCCAGCCAGTCAGCCATCCATCATTTGCCTACATCATTTTTTTCCTTTGACCTATAAATAAACCTACTTATCTTGAGCTGTAGGAGCCATGTGGTTGCAAGAGGAATGGTTGTCAACATGCTGATAGTTTTCAGACAATGAAGTTCTGTTCTCAGATTTTCCCTTTAGGGGCAATCAATTAGAGAGATGAGAAATCCCCATAGTGTACCCACATGTCTGATGGTCGATGAGACCCTCTGATACAATTCTAGGTGAATTACAGAAAGGTAACGCTTCCAATCTGCTTTGGATGTAGATAAGGCTTTGTTAAATTTGTGCCACATTTGAACAAAACTTTATGCTAACCATTCTGATGATGCTATGAAAAGTGGCATTTAGATAATGCTGTAGGGTTTACAGAACTGTGGCCCATTGTCATGGGGATACATTTCCCCAACCTTATCTGAATAGAGTGTTCCCCTTCTTCTATGACAAAGAATTAACCTAAAGGTGACACTGGCCTCCTTTCTCTGCCCCATCACTAGACTCTGGGCTTTTTCACTGGCTGTCCTCTAGTGAAGTTCTCCCGGTTCATCTCTGCCTCCACCTTCATTCAAGGCAGCAAGGCTAAAATCCTACCTTTGCCAGAAGTATTTCCTCATCCTCCTTTATCTTAGTGCATTTCCTCTGTTGATTATTTCCAATTTATCCACTATGTAGCTCATCTCTACATAGTTGTTTGTATGTTATCTATCTGATGGTTAGACTGTGAGCTTCTTAATAGCAAGGACAGGGCTTTGCCTTCACCATCACTTATTTCAATACCTAGCACACAGTAGGTGCTTAATAAATGTTTACTGACTTGATGGGAAAATACAAACAGGTTCATGCAAATGTTGCTGTCTAGTAGGAAATAGATGATGTTCAGAAACAACCTCCTTTCCCATTGTACTTGAAGGTTGTTTGCTCTTCTCACAACAATGAAGCTGGTGATATTGGTCTTATTTGTCCTATTCTACAGATGAGAAAACTGAGGTTGGGAAAATTTAAATGAGTTGTTGTCCAGGCTAAGAAAAACAATGTCACAGCCAGAGCTGAAATTCACATCTTTCTTCCTTGGAAATCTCACACTTCCACCTTATATGCTCCTGCTGTGGAGGCCAACGTCACGCTCCCAGGTGATGACAACAGAAATGACCTGTGATAAGACTGAGGCACCTCCAGTGTGGGGAGTCCTTGACATAGTGCTACATGCACATTGCTAAAATCCAGTCCCTGATCCCCTCAAAAATAAGGAAAAAAACCTCTTGAATCTTGGTGCCAAGGACTGAGGGATTTTTCTGAATTTTTAGAGGGCTAATGAGCAGGGCTTTTATCTCATCCCTTTTGGCTATGCCTACTTCATATGACCAAACTCTTTTCTTGGGACCAAGCATCTATTTTAGCTCACTTTCCCTACGGAAAGAAAACATGTACCTGAGACTTCAAAGCAGGCAGGGAGAAAGGGAACCATTGCGTCATTGATGGGCCTTTGGGTGACTCAAGCTGAAACACTCATTCTTTCCAAATACTATAAATGGAGCAAACATCTACGTGATTGGCTGCATTTCTGACTTTATCCAAATGTTTTGGGGTCCTGCATGAAGAGGTTGTTGCCCTGGAGTCATGGAACCTGGATATACTAATGGCTAGTGATATCATTAAGTTAATAAGCATTTACTAAGCACTTGCTATCTTTTGGGCACAAGTGGGGCCGTGAAGAAAGGCAAACATATGGGCCTTGCTTTCATGCAGCTCACAGTCTAATGGGGAGAAAGCATGCAAACAGCTAGTAGATTATAAGCTCCTTGAGGGCAGGGAATGTCTTTGACCCCTTTTTGTATCCCCAGTGCTTAGCACAATGCCTGGCACATAGTAGGCACTTAATAAATATTTATTGATTGATTGATTGAACTATCTACAAACAATATATAAATACGATAAATTGGAGGTTATCGTAGATGGTGGCCAAGAAAGCAAAGATTAAGAAGAACAGGGAAAGCTTTCCAGTGTGAGGTGAGCTTCTAGCCAAGACCTGAAGGAAGCCAGGAGGAAAAGATGAGGAGGAAGAGGATTCCAGGAATGAGGGAAAAAGGGAAAAAGCTGGAATGAGGAGATGGAGCTCTGTGTGGAAGGACCAGCAAGGAGGCCTACTACTTCGTAAAAAAAAATTTAAAAAAGAAAACTATATTGTACTGAACGGAGCCATAGATAACAAACCAGTCTCTGTAATACACTCATATACTTCTATGTTTTTATGTCCAAATTCTTAAGGGAAACATCTGAGTTACAAGATGCCACAAGTAACATAATAGTGAGAGAAGATCTCAATATCCCTCTCTCAATTTTTTGACATCTGAGAGACAAAAAAAAAAAAAGGAAAACCATGGAACTGAAAAAATTCCTCAAGAACCTAGAAATAAAAGACTTAAGGGATATTCTAAATGGGATACCAAAAGAGCATATGCATTCGGAACACCACATGAAACAGCAGCAACAAAAACAACATGACCATATTCGAGGAAACAGAGATATTAAAAACACATGTGAAGAAGGCAGCAATAGTTAACACATCCTAACAGACCACAACACAATCATCGTAACTGGTTCAGGGACCACAAACAAAAGATAGCAGACTTCACAATGAAATACTAAGCAATGAATGAGTCAAAGAACAAATTGGGAAAACAATTAGTAACTTTGTAGAAAAAAATTACAACAATGAGAAAAATATGCCAAAAATTCTGGGATGTACCTAAAGCAATTCTCAGAGGAAAAAAAAAGTCATTTCCTTACAAACATATATTAACAAAATAGAAAAAAAGAGAATATTCATGAGTCAAATATGCATTAAAAACTAGAAAGCCAAAAAATAAACAGACACAAAATAAGCACAAGAGAGGTAAAAAAATAAAGGCTAAGTAGATAGATTATACACACACACACACACACACACACACACACACACACATGTGTAAATAAAAGCCGATTACTAAAAAAAATATAAAATTGATAAACTCTTAACAACTCTTATTAAAAAGAGAACAGAAAATCAAATTAATTAAATTGCAAATAAGCAAGGCTAAATTACAACAAAACCAGAAGAAATAAAAAGCATAATTAGAACATACTGTGCACAGTTATGTACTAACAAAACTAGGACCAAAAAAAGGAAAAGAGGAATATCTTAAAGAATAGAAAATGTGGGGCAGCTAGGTGATGCAATGGATGGAGCACTGGCCCTGGAATCAGGAAGACCTGAGTTCAAATCTGGCCTCAGACATTTGACATTTACTATCTGTGTGACCTTGGGCAAGTCACTTAACCCCATTGCCTTGCAAAAAAGAAAAATAAAAGAATAGAAAATGCTCAATCTATCAGAAGACTAGGTAGAGACATGTGGAGTGGTGAAGGAAATACCAAAGGGGGAGTGGTTAAAAAAAAACACATTCTTGGTCCACTCTCTCTACTTTTATCTGATACAGTTCTGGAAATTCTTGCAATGAGATGACAAGAAAGAAACTAAAATCATACAGATAGGTAATGAGATAATAATATCACTATTTCTTGATGTTACATTTTAAATTACTTAGGAAATCCTAGGCTATTAATTGAGACAATAGCTTCACTAAAGTTGTAGTCCACAAAGTATATCTTTAAAAATCAACAACATTTCTATATAATAATAAGAAATCACAAAGAGCAATAATAGAAATTGTTATTCCATTCCAAAAAACTATAAAATACACAAAATATCTGAGAACTGAACTACCAAAGCATACAAAGAATTTATATAGATTTGATCACAAAGTGCACCTTAAAGAAATAAATGATAGCTAAAATAGTTGGGAGAATCTTTCACTCTCATGGCTAGGTACTGATAACATCATAAAAATCACAGTCGTTTCAAAGTTTGTTTACACTTTTAATGCTATGCCAATAAAATTACCAAGAGTATACTTTATACAACTTGATAGAATAATAACAAAATTCATAAAAACAACTCTCGAATATCATGGGAAATGATGGAAGAGGTAGGGATGAGAAGGAATTGCACCTCTAGACTTCACACTATGCTATAAAGTAGTAGTAATCAAAACTATCTGGTATTAGTTAAAAACCAAATCAATGGAACAGATAGACAAGGGACAATCAGAAACAAATTAACCCAGTGTTTGAGAAAGCAAACAACATAACCTATGTAGGAAAAACTCCTTATTTCACAACAACTGATGAGAAAACTGAAAAAAAGCTGGCAGAAATTAAGCATAAACCAACATTTTACACTACCCTCTACAATACATTTGTAGAAGGTATGTATGTTAATATTAATGATCACACTGTTTTAAAATATAGAAGACAACAGATCTTATAGTTCTTAAGGCTATGGGCAGGAAACATATTCTTGACCAAATGAGAGATAGAGGTAATTACAAAAAGTAGATAACTTTGATTGCACGAATCAAAAAGCTTCTGCACTGACAACATCAATATGTCTTGGACAAGAGGGGAAGTGGTAGAATGGGTGAACATCTTTATGTCAAATTTTTCTCATAAGTGTTTGCATCTAAGATATGTTAACAATGAATAAATACATAAGGCCAATAGCCATTTCCAAATAGATAAGTGTTCAAACTATATGAACAAATGGATGTCTAAAGAATTGCAAAACATTCACAACCACTTGAAAAAATGGTGCAGATCCCTACTAATATGACAAATACACACCAAAATAATCTTCAGGTTTTACCTCATCATCTGCAAATTGGAGGGGAAAGTAAAATAATAGCAATAGACAATTTTAGAGTAGTTAATTAATTAAATGTTTATTGATTGATTGTAGAATGACAGGCTAAATGATACATTGTTGGTGAACTGTGAAACTGGAAAATGATTTTATAAAGGAATTTGGAATTACGCAAATAAAGTGATTAAAATGTCCATATCCTTTGAACCAGAGACTCCATTACTGAGCTTATGCTTCAAGGATATGAACAATAAGAAGAAAGATACCATATACACTAAAATATTTCTAGTACCTTTTAAAAAATCTTTATTTTTTTGTAATTGCAAAGTTTTGGAAGCAAAGTAGCTGCCCATCAATTGGGAAATGGCTAAGCCAATTGGCACATAGTTGTAATGAAATATTACTGTGCAATATTGCCCAGTAACAAGAAATAATGTGTGATGAATACAGAGAAGCATAGAAAGATCTATATGAACTGATGCAGAGTGAAGTAAGGAGAACATATATATATATATATATATATATATATATATATATATAATGTATTTACAACAATATAAATAAAAATAACAATGACACATGAGAAACTCAAAAGTGAATATGGTTGGTATGCTTGTCATCTTTTGTTCTCAGAGGGCAAAAATGCATCACTATGTTGGGCTAAAGGTACAGTGTGTCTGACTAGGGCTGATCAGACCAAGACAAGCTCAGAAGGCTCTACCACAGGTCAAGCACAAATAGTCCACATGAACATTTGGAGTGGAGATGTCTCTAAATTTGCACATCTTACATTTCTTTAGAGCTACTCTAATTCTGCTTTGCTCATACAGCAGAGGACCTTCTTTGATGCAGGCATGCCATGCTGGACAGTCCTCTGCCACTGCTTCCCATGTCACAATTGATTCCAAAGTTCTTTAGAAAGACCCTGAGAGTATCCTTGTATCTCTTCTTCTGCCCACTTGCCTTGTGTGAGTTCTCCACAAAACAGTCTTTTAAGCAAACCTACTTTTGACTTTCAAACAGTGTAACAACCCATCAGAGTTGCAGTTCCTAGTACCTTACCTGGCCAGGTGATCTCCAGAATGTTCCTAGTACAATTCAAATGGATGAGGTTTAATGTTCTGGCATTGCTCTAGTAGACTGTCCAGCTTTCACAGGCATACAACAAAAAGGTCATCACAATGAATGGCTCTGTAGACCTTAAGTATGGTAGACAGTCTAATACCTCTTCTCTCCCACATTTTCCTTGGTAGACTCCCAAACACTGGGATAGCTCTGGAAACATGTGCATCAACCTCATCGTTTATGCGGAGATAGAGAAGGATTTGAATGAAAAAATGTAAGATCACACCCCAAAACCAAACTTACACTTGTGAGACAGAAGGTCCCCAAGTGTCACACATTATACGTTTTTTCAGACTTTTTCAATAGATGAATCACTTGTGTGGATTTTTTTTTCGTCTCCAAAAATACTGTTTCTCATATGACAATAGTTCTTGGGGAAGGGAAGTGGAAGGGATATTTACAATAACAATTATGGTGTAAAAAAGTGAAGATATTAATAAACCATTTTTAAAAGCCTCAATAAATTTTATATTTGATCCTGGAGGTAATAAGAAAGTCATCGACAATTCTTGAGTAGAAAGTGACATGGTCAGTCCTGCTCTTTGGTAAGATCACTGACAGCTAAGAGGAGGGTGAACTGGACTGGGGTGAGACTTGAGTCAGAGTATCTGACCAGTAGGCTATTGTCACAATGCAGGTGTGAGGCAATGGGGACATGTAAAAGGGTATGTGTCAGTCACCATCTCAGGTCATGTCTTCTGCTCTTAGTTTTCTCTTCTGTGGAGTGAAGGGTTTGTACTTCATGGTTTCTAAGGTTTCTTTTAGCTCAAAATGTCTGTTCCAGTGATAGCATCCTGGAGTCTTGAGGGTATTGCCAACTTGGGCTTTAGGTAACTTTGCCTTCATGTTTCCCAATGGAAATATAGCAGCCATCAGCATTCCCTCCATTTTCCCATCCTGAAATTACTTTGTTTTCATTTTGTAACTTTTTGTGTGTTTATTTATCTGTTTGTGTGCTACTGCCCATTCTCTGAAGAATACAAGCTCCTTGAAAGTAGAAATTGTTTCGCTTTGTTTTCAAATCATCAACAACCAGCAAAATGTCTAGCACTTCTTAAATGTGTAATGCTTATTGAGCCGATAAAAGCAAACATTCAATAATCCAGCCTGAATCTGATTTATTCGAAAGAAAACTATATTTTCTCTCTTCCTTCCTTCCTTCCTTCCTCCCTCCCTTCCTTCCTTCCTTCCTTCCTCCTTCCTTCCTTCCTTCCTTCCTTCCTTCCTTCCTTCCTTCCTTCTTTCTTTCCTTCTTCATGTCTACTTTTTCTCTCTTTGTCTCTGTCACTCTCTGTGTCTCTCTCTCCCTATTTTCTTTCTCACTCACAACTTTTCTCCCTCTTTTCCTCTCTGCTTTCCTCTCACCTTTTTCTTTGTCTATTTTTCTGCCTCACTCTGTGTCTGTGTCTTTGTCTCTGCCTCTATCTCTCTCTTTGTGTGTTTATTTCTATTTATAATCTCTGTCTCTTTATCTCTTCTGTCTCAGTATCTCTGTTTCTTTCTCACTCTGTCTGTCTTTGTCTCCATTTCTGTCTCATTCACATGCAAGGAACATAGGAGACCTGGGATCTAGTCCAAGCTCTGTGACCAATCAGTTTTGGGGCTTTGGACAAGTCACTCGACCTCTCTAAAGTTCAGCTTCCTTGTTTGCCAGAAGAGAAGATGGTTGGCTGGGGTGACCTGTACTGTCCCTTCTGGTTTCCAGCCTCATCCCATTGTATGCTTTCCTCACTGATAGCCTCCTTCTCTATTTGCTGTCTCCAGTAGCCAGTGTCTGGATCAAGGTGGTGCTCTTATGGAGGGGCTGGATGGGGAACCCAGCCAGGAATATTAACAGTGGAGAGAATTTACAAAGTTTGGCCAACATGGGTGTATTTTCCATGAGCTACATATTTTGACTAAAGATGTGGCTAGATACAAGAATAAATTCAAGCAGAGGCTTCTGTTAAACTACTTCATTGTTTCTTCTGATGACCTTATGGATTTGAATCATGACCCGACACAATGCAAATCTTGGAAAACAGGATGGAGGAAAACACAGTTTATTGTCTCAGTGGAGAATGCCCTTGGCCTAGCCCAGATGGTCTTTGGTGTGCTTTTGGCTGCCAGGCCCTAGCACATGGCAGCCAAATAGAAAACAATGATTTAAGCAGATCTCTCCAGACTTTGTAACACAGAATTGATAGTCAAAGATGCCTGCCAGCAACACTTCGTGGAGCACAGTGACCTTATCCCCACTGTTGTGAGCACTGACCAGAAGGAGCTAAGTGCTGGTCTCATACCTTTAGTACTTAAAGGACTTGAAATTTTGTTGGTAGGGGCCCCAACACCAAAGATGGAGGCACTGGGCTCTTTTGGTAGTTGAGCAATGGTCTTTCGATATCTTTGTTAATTACTTGGCCAGAATATTCCTCACTCTTCTGTCATCCTTGAAACAAGTTCCTATGAAGTTAGCAAAGTCAATGAGTACCAATCAACCAATCAGTAAGCATTTATTGTCTATTGAATGTCAGGTGATTCAAACACAAAAGACATTATGGTCCTTCACTAGGCCTGTATTCAAAGATTTTCCAGTCGTGAAAACTTATCAGGGCTTGGACTTCAATGTCTAGCTTTTGTGACTCCAAGAACACCCCCATTCCACAATGAGTTATTGAGAGATAATGACTGTAGAGTAGGCTCCCTGAAATGTCACCCTGGCAGAATGCCAAAAATAATGGGAATTCATAAAGACACAGTGCCTTGAATATAGTAAGTACTTAATAAATGTTTGCTGAATTAAAGTGAAACACGTATTTAGATTCTGGAGGTGAATTTCACTCTTTAAAGAAAGATTAAGCAGGAACAGCTAGGTGGACTAGTGCACCGGCCCTGGATTCAGGAGGACCTGAGTTCAAATCCAGTCTCAGACACATAACACTTACTAGCTGTGTGACCCTGGCCAAGTCTCTTAACCCCATTGCCTAGCCAAAAAAAAAAAAAAGATTATGCAAACTTCTGTTGTCTCATTAATATATATCTAAAGCAACTGAGGTTATGGCTGAGGGCTGGAGACTATTTGGAAGCAGTGGCTAACTGCAAAGGAAATTGTGAGTTTTTCCAAATACAGCATCACTTCCATGTATCTGTGACCTCATCACTGTGGGTATAATCTCCTCTGGTGCAGACCGGACATTCTGCATCTCCTCATCTTACATAATTTTCACCAGTGTTTCCCTGCAAATCTTCCTCTTTCCTCTTGTTTCTTTAGTGGCAGGGATGTTCCAGTGTACCATGGGACTGTCCACCTTCTGAGTGTCATCATGACCAACTCCCCTCCTTGCGTGTTCATATTCAAGGTACCTTTTAGACAACTCCTGTGGGCAAAATGCAATTCATAGGTTCCATATCTGGGTGGGACCTTTGGGATCATCCCATCCACCTCTACCTCTTTGCATGGCATGAACCCCAAAGGGGCCGAGTGACTTGGCCAAGGTCACACAGCTAGAGGGTATCAGAGTCAAGATTAGACCCAAGTCCTGTGACTTTCTTCAGGTGCTCCGAGCCTGGCCTGTCTCTAACGCTTATATTCTGTCAGTCCTTCTATATTTCTTTCCACTGAATTCTGAGTTATTTGGTTAGAAGGTAGCTTGAAAGAGTCAGGCAAGAATGGCGTTGCATCCAAATAGGACGTTAACTTGGAACTATCACTGACCTGTTGGCCGTAGTTTATGACTCAGTGATCCATGGTGTAAGAGTCAAAACTCAGATTCTGTCCTCGGTGTGCTCTAGGATGGAGGCAGAGCAGTTCCAGGGAAAGCCCAGTAATTATGAGATTGGATGATCTGGATTCAAACCTCATCTCTGTGTGATGTTAGCAATGTCCTTGGGCTGCTGTTTGGTCTCCTGTGACATGATGGGATTGGACTGAGGGCACTTGTGAGATTCCATCCAGATTCAGAGCAAGAATTCTGTGACTTAGCTTCTCTGGAGCCTGGTCCTTCATTTGTAAACATTATATTTGTCTTCTTTGTGCAGCTGTGGTGAAGTGTTCCCAGTGGAAATGAAAACCAGGTTCCTTTAGCAAGTTGAGCCATCCCCTCCTAAGTGCATAGCTTGGCCTGTGTGTTTCTTTTTCTCCTATACATCCAAGTTTTTAAGTGAATGCATCAGCCCAAGTCTATTCCAGGATTTCTGCTGAGTGTCACTCTGGGCTTAGCTTTTCAGGAGGCCCTTTCAGTTGGAACTAGTGCCCTCCCTAAGGTGGTTTCTGCTTTGGACAATGTAGTAACCTTATCATTCTGCTTTTCTTTCCCTCCCCTGATGTATGGAGCAGGAACACTGGAAAAGGAGGGTACATGAGACACAGCTGGAGAAGGGTATCCCAGTGAGGGTCAGAGGAAGAGCCCTGTGGATCACCAAAAGAGGGCATTTCCTTCAGAAGTCTCATCCTCCTGGCTAAGGCTGGCTGCTGAAGCTATTCACTCTGCTCAGTGATGGTTTGTTTCGGGCTCTTGCCAGTGACAGAGCTTTGAAGACCAGGAAAAGAAGCAACACCCATGCTCACGTCAGATCCCAGGTTCCATGTTCCAGGCTTAAGTGAAAGCCCCAGTACAGACTTTCTGCATCTTCATGCTGGCCTCGCTGTAAGCAAAAGCTGAATATCCTATGTAAATGCTTTCATAGCCACTCCTTAATCCGCTTAATAGAGGACACAAGATGTGTGTTTCCTACAGCTCTTGGAGTCCAATTAGTCCTATCTTGGGACTTCTGGGGCTTAGGAAAGCACTGAGGTCATTGCTCTTCAGTAGATGTTTATTTTTCATTGTTTTCCTTCTATTATGTATTACTCATCACTCTCATTGTTTCTGTTCTACGAGGCAAGGCTGCTCCTAGTACCCAGCATGTTTGTCTGTGGCTGAGGTGAGTCAGTTTCATCACGCCAAGATCATGTGACTAGGGCTTATTAAAATATAATATTCTCCAGAAGCTGGCATAGTTCACCAATGGTCAAATGGGTGAGTGTCAAAAGCAAATCCCTAACTCTGTGTACCCATTCATAGTGATTTGATGCTGGCCTTTGGGCAAAGTGTGAGCTAAGATATGGAAGCTTGCTTATTCTCCATGAATTCTCAAAAATTGTACATGCTTTTCATACTTCTACCAATTAGGGTAGAGCAGAGGTAGGGAACCTGAGAGCTCAAGGCCAGATGTGGCCATCTAGGTCCTCAAATGAGGCTCTTTGACAAATCTTTGTTCTGTGAAGTTTGGATGCAGTCAAAGGATTACACATGAGGACCCAGAGGGCCATATGTGGCCTTGAGGTTACAGGTTCCCCATGGCTAGGGTAGACCCAACCACTCAAAGATCCCTAGCCCTAAGTATTTGTGATGAGGAGAATCCCAGGAACTGTTCTCAACACCATCAGTTGGCTAAATAGGATGGCTTCATCTGGGGATTGATTTTTTTTTCCCTTTTCAAAACTGCTTATTGGAAACCTAGAGGTCTTCCTGAAATTAATTTTACGTGTTTTCATGGAATTTTAAGTTTCAGGGAAAATTATTCTTTTAAATTTTCTCCTTTTTTATTTTTCCTCCTGGGGCTCATTTTCTGACCTCAAATGCTACACCTATTTGCAACTTGAATTAGTGCTGATTTCTTCATGTTTTGCTACACGTACGTGGCATTTAGTCTATTACTTAAGAAGTAAAGTTTAGTGCTCTCATTTTATGCTTTGGCTGTGGAGAAGTTTCCTGTCGGTACAAAGTGTGCCATCATACCTTGAATCTATGTGAATGAGTAAGGTTCAGTGCTCTGATGCTACAATTGCTTATGTTGTTATTTTATCCTTAAGCATTGCTATATGGAATTATTAAGCTGAACTGAATATTAAGTTAAGCTGAGTGAAATGCATATGAAGACTTGAAAACATTGGGTTGACACATTTTCATTGTATCTCCTCATCACACATGTGGGCTTACACACACACACACACACACACACACACACACACACATTCATATATACAAAAACAAAATACCATCACCACCAGCACTGCTGCTGCTGCCACCACTAAAAGTGTCTAAAGGAATTCAAAGTAAAACTTTGCTTTTACCCCTGAGTGGTGCAGGCAGTAACTGGGAAGCTATGGAGTATTTCTTAGGCAAAGGGGCGAAGCAAATAGAGTTCTGTCTATAGTCTGTAAAGTATGTGCATCAGAGGTGACACACAGCTGGAGAGATTTGAGTCAAGTAGAAGACCTGAAAACTGGTCGTAAAACCTGTCCCTGAAGAAAGAGAGAGGGATGAAATGCAGAATATTCCTGCAAAGGGCAGGGCTGTCTGAAGCTACTGTCTAAAGCACATATGAGAAAGTGTGGCCCTTTGGAAGAACAGAGCAAGCTAGGGACAAGCCAGTGGAAAGCATTCATGTTGCAAGCTGCACCCCTTTTCAGGAGAGTTGCTATATCCTTATGGCAAGGAACCATGAGTGTTAAAGAAATCAGCTGATAAATCAGGGTCCAAGGCCATATGATCTGCAAATGGCTGAACTTAGCTGTGTCTGACTCCAGACTTGAGATGCCTTCTACCGTCTCTCACCATAGGGAGTGAGTCTGCTCTCTAGAAGCTTATGTTCTTAATGAAAGAAGTAGAAAAGACTATTTGGTACCTAAGTAAATTTAGTAGCATTTCTCAAGCACCTGGTTGTTACACAAATAGTAAGTAATAGAAGGACTCAAGTCCACTGAGTCTAAATATTTTGTCAGCGCCACGATACTGATTCCCAAAATAAAGTCCACTGCAGGGGTCTGGTCTAGGTCATTTCCAAGGCCAGAGTTTTCCTTGGTTCTGAGAGAAATCTATCTGGAATCACACACGCGCACACACACACACACACACACACACACAACACACACAACACACACTTCCTGATTTGTGCTAGAAGGAGGGCAGGGCTCCAAACAGATTTCAGCTTGAGTCTTTATACTGCCCAAAATGGGCCTTTTTCTTTCACGATTTTTCTTTCTATTCTGAAATGTTGATGCATCTGTTGAAAAGCTTCTGTGTTTCAATACATAGCAAAAGTAAGGCTTACGTGTTTTTAAAAGTTTAAATTTTAAAATGTCTAAATTTTTAAATTTTCCAGGATACTTTATATGTAACCCATGTCCTAGAACCCCACCTCTGGGTTTAAATGCACAGAGTTCTGTTCTGGGATGGAGTGTTTCCCAAAAAAACTGTTTGTCCCAGGGTTTACCTCAGGAACCTCAGAATTTAATATCCATTTAGAACTGTGAAAAAAAAAATGGAAAATGTGTCCCCAACCCTGTGCAAGTGTTCAGAGTGAGGAAATATTGCAAGCAGAGCCTTTATCCCACCCCACAAGTAGAAGCCATAAGAGACTTACATCAGACCAAACTCCAGTCTTTGTCTCTCATTTCCCCATATGTGTTGTATCTTAACGTTACAATGAAAACCTTTGGGGACATGAATTGTCTTGCTTTTGTTTTGGTGTCCCCAGCAACCAGCAACTGAAGGTAATTAATAATGATTTTCTTTTGTTCATTCATTCATTTGTCCATAAAATCAATCAATCAGCTCATAAACATTTATTAAGTGCCTACTATGTTCTAGGCTCCAAACTAAGTGATGCAGATAGAAAGGGAAGCACTGCCCTCAACAAGCTTATAACCTAATGGGGGAAACAACAAACAAGCCAGATATGTGATAAATGGGAAATACTTAACAGAGGGAAGGTACTACAAGTAAGAGGGGTTGGGGAAGGCTTCCAGTAAAGGATGGGATTTTATCTGGGCCTCAAAGGAAACCAGGAAAGTCAAGAGGCAGAGTAAAGAGGGCATTCCAGGCATGGCTAATGGCCAGAGCAAATGCCCAAGGCCAAGGGGTAGGGAGTCTTCCTTCTGGAACAGTCAGGAGGTCCATGTCATTGGATTGAAGAGGATGCATCCAAGAGTGAGGTGTAAGAAAACTGAAAGGGAAAGAAGAGGTGAGGTGATGAAGGGCTTTGGAGGCTGCACAGAGGATTTTGTGTTTGACCTTGGAGATGATGGATCACTCACCATTCATTTATTCAACATCTACTTATTCAACCAGTCTTAGGTGATAAGGGGAAGACAGCTAACTTTCCTCAAGTGTGTTTTTTTTTTGTCTTCCCCAGGGATCCATGAAGTTCTCCAGGATTACAGCACCATCTTGTGGCTGAGACTTCTTCTTTTGAAGGTAAATGCAAGCGTATCCGTGCCACTCCTCTCAGACTTGCCATCAGAACTCACAGTGGTAGTGGTCCTAGGTCCCATGTGCTTCAAATACGCCAGGTCTAGCAGTGAAATCTGAGGCAGAATAGAGAAAAAGCCATCATTCCAAATGGCTCTTTAGAAGTTCCTGAAACCATCCTCCTATTTCTAACAAACCTGCTTCAAATGCCTATGCTAAGGACACATTGTCTATCTCTGTATTTCTCTAAATGAAGTGACTCACAAACCATGCCACTATCTGCTCAGTTCTCTCATTGTAAATGAGGACTGTGCTCACCAGGGGGGAATCTTGATGATCTGGTTTCTAGATGGCCACTACCAGAGGTGACTTTGTCTCTGGGCAGTGTTGGGAGACATTCTGGGTCAGTGTCCCTGAGAACTGTCAGGCCATAATAATAGTGCCCGATATTGCTTTTTTAAGTAAATTTTTTAAACTAGTAAGTGTTTTAATCATTCACTCATTTACTCAAGCAAAACAAATTCTCACATTGTCTATGTCACACACACATAAATATATGTGTGTGTGTATATACTATATTCATATATATGTGTATGTGTATATGTATATATATATCAGATGCTATTAAGAATATGAATAAATAAAGCACTTACTAAGTCATCATTTTGTACAGAACATTGCACTAAGTTCTGGGGACACAAACAGAAATGTAAGACAGTCCCCATTTTCAAAGAACTTACAGTCTAATGCCTGACTATTCATATCTGTAGCAGAGTTTTGTTTTTCTTTCTTTTTCAATTGAGAAGGAAATAGGAGGGCAAAAGAGCAGAGTTCTAGAAAAAATACTTTAAAAAAAGAAATAAAAGGGATAATTAATTTCATTGCTGGCAATAAATTAGGTTGAAAGTTGCTAGCTCTACCCATTAACTTGAAATCTTGCAAAGGAAAACTCCAGGGATAGCCAGCATGAATCATAATGGATATGATAAGAGTTGAAAGGAATTGTTCACCCCTATTCAAAGCTTAGACTGAATTCCAGGAGCAAATGCCTGGAATAGAAACTGTTTGTATGTAACACAAATTGCTAATGGTTTTTCTGGCTGGCCATGGCAATGGTCTGAATCACAATAGAGCTGAGATAGCTCCAGGTCATGTGATCTAAAAGAATTTCAGGTCATGGCAGTTGAGGTTTTGTGCAGCCCTAGCCTACGGAAAAGTAGCAGAAAGCAGCTTATTCTAGACTCCAGCAGATGGCAGTACAATAGAGCAAATAAACCATCAGAGTATTCTAACATTGGAGAATGAAGGTAGAAGCCTGCTGACATCCTTCCAACAGCAGATGATGTCAGAGGTATCCTAGCAAGAACTTTATCTTGGAGTGTGAGTTGTCCTGAATACACATGGTCCATATATATGTGTGTGTGTCTTATAGGATAACAGAATCATATATTTAGAGGTGGCAGGGACATTAGAAGCCAGTGAGTCTAAACTCCTCACTTTATAGATGATAAAAATGAGGCTGAGAAGTTATGCCCTCTTTACATGAGGTCCCTGGTCAATTTAGTTCCCTCTCACACAAAGGGTGTGCTAAACTGTGGAAGATTATAACCTTATATTTTGGGGGGGGACTTTTGCTTTTTTGGTTTGCAGTTAATTAAATGTCTGTTGCTTTAACTAATGTATCTTTTGGTTGGTCTGGTAAAAGAAACATTCATGGGGGCTTGTGAGCTATGGTTTCAATTGGATGCTAATCCAAAGTATACTCAGATTTTGGGGTAGCTTTTAGGGAACCTGCATTAGGGGGCACCTAAAACACATGAAGAGACTCTGGATATTTTAAAATCAGCAGCAATCTCAGGCAAAAGAGAAAGATGGTGAGTGGAAATTGGTTCAAGGCTCTCCCTCCTCCTTTAATACAAACATATCTACATAGATTTTTATATATTTATACACTGTACACTCAATGTGTCTTTAAACCGTCTGTCTTTGCCCATCATTTCCATTTCCATGCCCTGAGTGACATGACCTATACATCATCTCCTATCCACTCCCCTATCCTAAGTTGTTTTCAGTTTACTGATAAACACAATTATAAACTCATTCAAAGAGAAGGACTGATAATAACCAAATTACTATACCTCCCAGAGACTTGTGCATATCAAGAGGAAATAAGAGGCATTTTCATGGTAGAATTCAGGAGTCAGGGGGTATATGGGGGAGTACTTTTTGACACCCCACCCCCATTGTAATACATGCATCCCTAGCCTTTCTAGATGCAGAAGTATGCAAAATTTCAGAATTGGAAGGGATCTCAGAGGTAATTGAGTCCAACCCAGACCTAAACAAAAACAGTTTTAAAACCAACCAGTGAAGATCTCTTACACTGAGGAGAATCCACTTCCTTTCAAAGCAGTCCATTCCCTCCTTGCATCGCTCTCAGTATTAGCCCATATTCCCCTACATCATGCCAGAGAGCATTCCATGGTAGCACACACTCATTGTGTTTAGCTTTCCCATCAATGGCCATGAAAAACTATAGCCACAAATCATACGGCCATATACTAGCCCTTCAAAGCTTGAAGCTTAAAGAAATCTATCGGATTTCTCCTAAGCCTTTTATTCTCCATGAAAAAAAAAAAACTCTAACTAATGCAGGAGATTTTTAATGGTCATATCTGGTGGCCTTTTTCCATCCTGACAGGCTACTTCTATGCTTTCTTTAGCTTATCCAAATCCTTTTGGAAGACATGGTGTCTAGAATGAAACACAATAATCCAGAACAGAGTATAATGGCTCTATCATCTCTGGAGTACTGGATCTCATGCCTTTATTAATTCAACCCAAGATAGCATTACCTTTTGGACTTCTGAGTCTCACTGTTACAAATCTTTTAAAAATATAAGTTTGTTGATGAAATTTCTGCCATTTATTCTAATCCCTTTATTTTATTATTAGGAAACAGGACCAGAAAGTTAATTGACAGATATGACAAAGGTAATAACTGGAATGACAGGATTTGATCCTTGGTCCAATGCTCTCTACACCCAAGGCTTCCATGACTACCAGTGAAATTGGAAAGTGTGCAAGGTGGGGTGCAGTGTTTGTCACTATGAAATCTTTGTGATTAAGTTGTTGTTGTCTTTTTTGTCTTAAGATCCCCTTCAGTAATGTCAAGAACTGTGTGTTAGCATGTGGTTCGTTGAGTTGTCCAATTACAAAACATTGCCCAGATTCAGAGATGGGGCTTAAGCCAAGAAAGCCACAATAGGACTCCTTCATGTTCCACATTTATCCTTCTTTCAAGGTATGAGGGTTATGGCTATATGGAAATGAACTCGGCCTTCTTGTAATTGCCACCCACTGCTCTGACCTCTGTTCTCCAGATCCAATGAAAAGAGACTCATTTCTCTTCTCCATCACAGACTTTCCAAGATTTGAAGACAGCTGCAACATCCCCCTCTTGAGAATTACTTGGACATCCTTTCTAGGCCTGGCTTTCTGTGTCTGTATATATGTTACAGTAAGTATTTGGCAGAAGAGAGTGGGTGGATAAATATATATTTTTTTGAACAGTTCTCCCATCCAGCCAGGCAGCAATCCCTATCTCTGAGTGGATTTGTCATCACCAGTCTGCAAAGATCCCTTGTTCCTGGATACCAGGGTAGACCTTGGAAAATGCTAGGGACTGAAGGCTCCTTCTTGACTACCCTCCTTCCAAATATAGAATCATTGCAAAAAAAGGCAAGAAAAAAGAAAAAAAAAAGAAAGACCCACTGTTTTGCGTGTTGTATATTAGGGGGCTTTGGAAAAAATTTATAATGTGTTCTGTGCTCTGAGACACATTATTTTCCAACAGGACATTTAAACAGTTTTCTTCCAAGAGTCTGCATCCTGTTATATTCTGGAATAAGTGACCTCATGGTGTTTGTATTTGTGTCCCTCACAAGCCCTCTTTTATGAGCTTCAGGCATATTCAGATCCCTGCGTAGGGAGCCCATGAGGTGGGTGCTGCCTGGAAGGGGGCAGCTCAAAGAACGTGCTGCCTTTGCTTTGATTGTTTCAGCTGGTCTTTTAGTGGTCATGGAAATGAGAAGGGAAGGGAAAACTAAGAAAAAATCCCCAGCCCAGTTACTCAGATACATATTGCAAGGCGTTTGAAGGAATTTAAAACAATGAAAGTTTAAAACAGTGAAGTTTGCACCTTAATGAAAGGTAGAACCTGCATTGCCCTTGGAGGACCTGACTGGATGGGCACTATTAAGCTTTTACCTTGGCTGTAGTCCTAATTACATGGACCTATAAACTTCCTAGTACACCCCAACCTGCAGGTCTTGATGGCCAGAAGTGATGGGAGATTACCATGATCTTTCTTTCTATTGTAGATGTTGAGTCTTATAAAGTACCAATCAAGAGATTCGCTGGCTAAGATGTGTGGGAAAGGGAGTATGAATCCCTCCAAACACAGCTGAAGGGATAGAAAAGAAATAAGGCCTTTCTTCTACCCTCCTTCCATCTCTCCCAACCTGACATGACAACATTCCCCTTTTATTGTACCCATTTATGTATCTAACCTAAAAAAAAAAAAAGAAAGGAAGGAGGCAATGAGAAGAACCAAGCAAGACCTTTATTTAGTAAGTAATATTATAAATTAGGGCAGAAGAGAATTTACTGACAAATGAATCCAAGAAAACAGAGGCACTGTTTGATCACCCCAAAGACTACACTTCTGGGATAAGAACTCGCTATTTGACAAAAACTTTTGTGAAAACTGGAAAACAGTAAGGCAGAGAGCAAGCATAGACCAACATCTAAGACCAAAAAAAGGTAAAAATGGGTACATGATTTAGACATGAAGAGCAATACTACAGGCAAAGTAGGAGAGCAAAGAATAGTTTACCTGTCATATCTATGGGGAAGGGAAGACTTTATGACCAAAGAAGAGATGGAGAATGTTATGAAATTCAAAATGGATGATTTTGATTACATTAAATTCAAAAGCTTTTGCAGAAACAAAGCCAATGCAACGAAGATTAGAGAGAAAGCAGGAAGCTGGGAAGCAATTTTTACTGCCAGTGTTTCTGGTAAAGGCTTCATTTCTCAAATATTTAGAGAACTGAGTCAAATTTATATAAATACAAGTCATTCCCCAATTAATGAATGTTCAAAGGACATAAAAGGCAGTTTTCAGATGAAGAAATTAAAGCTATCTATAGTCATATGAAAAAATGCTCTAAATCACTATTAATTAGAGAAATGCAAATTAAAAACTTTTGAGGTATCACCTCACATCTACCTGATTAGCTAATATGACAGAAAAAGAAAATCATAAAAGTTGGAGAAGATGTGGGAAAATTGGGACATTAATACATTATTGGTATAGTTGTGAACTGATCCAACTATTCTGGAGAACAGTTTGGAGTTATGCCCAAAGGGCAATCAAACTATGCATCCCCTTTGATCTAGCAATAGCTCTGGTAAGTCTGCATCCCAAACAGATCATAAAAAAGAGAAGAGGACCCACATGTACAAACAATACTCATAGCATCTCTTTTTACGTTAGCAAAAATTTAGAAATTGAGGGAATGCTCATTATTTGGGGAATTCCTGAAAAAGTTGTGGTACATGAATGTAATGGAATACTACTGTGTTAGAAGAAATGATGAGCAGGCAGATTTCAGAAAAAATCTGGAAAGACTTACATGAGCTGATGCTGAGTGAAGTGAACATAACCAGGGGAACATTATATACAATAACAGCAACATTGTGCAATGATCAACTTTGATAGACTTGGCTTTTCTCAGAAATGCAGTGATCTAAATAATTCCAAAATACTCTTGATGGAAAATGCTGTCCACATCCAGAGAAATAACTATGGAGTCTGAATGCACATCCAAGTACACTGTTGTTTTCGTTTGTTTTGCAGCTTTTCCCTTTTGTTCTGTTTCTTCATTCACAACATGACTAATGTGAAGATATGTTTAACAAGATTGAACATGTATAACCTATACCAGATTGCTTGCTGTCTTAGGGAGGTGGGGAATGGAAGGAAGGCAGGAGGGAAAAAAAATGAAACTGAAAATCTTATAAAAACGAATTCTGAAAACTATCTTTTCATGTATTTAGAAAGAAATAAAATACTATTTACCAAAAAACTAAAAATAAAAAAGGCTTCTCTATGGTCACACAGCTGGCAAGTATATGAGGCAGGCATGATCTGAAACTGAGGTCTTCTTGACTCCAAGTCATCATGCTGGCTCAGTGTGCTTTCAATGCCAACCAATAGGTACTTTATCAGGAGACCTGGGCAGAAATTCTAGAAGTAGAATTCCACCTTACCCCCCCATATATGCACACACTTTAATCACTGTACCAGCAGCTACAGATCCCCCTACGCTATCTCAGTTACACACAATCATCTCCACGACACATGTAAGAAATCCAACACCCAACAGTTTCAGGACTGGAGAATTACCTTTCTCATTGGTAACCAGAAGTTAGTGAGTGTCAGTGAAAATTCATACCTTTGTGCAAACAGCTGCTTCAAAGCAGCCCAAACTCTAGTTGTATTGGTCAAAGAGCCATGGTTGTTTGCAGGATGGACCAATATATGCCAAGCATTTTGGAAATGTTCTTCTCCTCTCTGCCTCTACTTCTCTGTTTTTCTGTCACCTTCCCTCTGTCTTTCTGCCTCTTTGTCTGTGTCTCCCTTAGAGAAAAAGTTAAATTCTTCACCTTCTTTCTGACTTTTCCCGTCACAAATATGATCAACTGGCTGTCTATTCACAATTGTCTTCTTGAAGATTCCAGTGGATGTATCATAGAGTGAAAGGCTCAGTGAGAATTCAAGATGGGGCACACATGTCTTAATCTTCCCCAGCTGCTTTTCAGACCTTCCGTGATATTTCATATGAGAATGGAACATGGACAGATGACCTGATGGCACTTGCCTGGCTGTCTTACTGCTGGTCTTTCTAGTAGGTTCTCCTTGGCAAATGGTCTCCAAACTCTATCCCAGCAAAGCTTAAGGTATAGAAAGCTTGTAGGCATGGGACTCCTCCATAGTGTCTTCAGAGGCAATCTTGGTGACTCTTCTTGGAAGTGGAAATAGTCCAATATAAAAAGAGGTGCTGTCAAGGTGATGTTCTAGAAAGCACAATGAAAATTCAGATGTCTTTATCCAATCACTTGCTGTTCATTATTTAACTATCACTTCAAGCATAAGGGATAGGTGAAATGTGCTTAGGAAGTTAAGCTTAAGATGATTGCTAAAATGGGAAGTCAAGTGGAAGGGGCATCTTGAAAGGGGAAAATACTAAACTCTGTTTGGGACAGCTAATCTTTTAAGAGTCCTTGAGACTTACCAAAGGAAATTTCCTAAAAGGTAGCCAGAGATAAAAGACTCAAACTCCGGATAGAGGTCTGGGCCAGAGATAAAGATTGGTGGCTTTAGTCAATCCATCACTTCCCAAGTATTTATTAGATGTCTGCTGTGTGCTATGTGTACAATGGTGTCTGGAGCTATAGAGACAAGGGTGAAACAACCTCTTTCCCTTTGGGAGCTTACATTCTATCAGGATACACAGAAAACACATGTACTTAAAAATAAATATAAAATAATTTTTTTAGGGAGGAGTACTCACACCTAGAGAAGGAGAGATCTCAAATATCTTACCATAGGGTTGGGGAACCTGTGGCCTAGAGGCCACATGTGGCCCTCTAGGTCCCCAAGCATGGTCCTTTGATCGAAGCCAAACTTCACAGAACAAATCCCCATCATAAAATCCTTTGTTCTTTGAAGTTTGTATTCAGTCAAAGGGCCACACATGTTCCTCAAAGCCACAGGTTCCCCACCCCTCCTAGAAGTTTCTGCCTGAACAGAGTTCTAAGGGGAAAAAAAATTCTAAGAGTCATAGATGAGGTAGGAATACACCCCAGGGGTGTGAGACCACCAGCAAAAAAAACAGGTGTTGAGGTAAGAGATAGAAAGGTTTGTGTGATGAACACACAGAGAACCAGCTTGGCTGGAAGATCCTAAGCATAATAAGGCCAACAAGCTTGCTGGGGAAGGGGATGTTCATTAATGAGGACCAGTGGCAGAGGCCTGGCCCCTTTGGAATTCTAGGGCCAGGTAAGATGAGAAAACCGAAAACAGATCCTATAGAAATAGCAAGTATGACATAGCCAGAAAAATGAAGGAGAAGGCATTTGAGTCACAAAAAGAAGTACTTGGGAGAGAGACAGTCCTTAAGGCCAAAGGTCAGTTCCCAGAATACAAGTGAGAAACCCGTGGACTTTGGAATCTTAAAGCAGGAAAGCAGACAGTATTGAATATCAGTGGGGCTTCATGGGAGGAGACTTGTGACTAGATTGGGACACATCCGGAAAATATATTCAAACCAAAAAGCATAAAGATCATAGGTGAAATCCTTGAACTGCCCTTATAGGTCATTGAGTCAGGACATGGAGGCACAGAAAAGTTAAATGACTTGGTAGGGTCACCATCCATCATACCGCCTCAATGCCTGGCAGAACAAACCTCATTAAGAAGAAAATGAAACCTAAGACAAGGCAATAAATAAGATAGAAAGAAAGCACAATGAATAGAGCTTTAAGTCTATAGTCAGAAGACCTGAATTCAAATCCAGCCTCAGATACATTCTAGCTGGGTGATTCAGGGCAAGTCACTTCCTTTCCGGCTTCCTCAATTTCCTCATCTGTCAAATGGAGATCATAGCATCTACCTCCCAGTTTCTTTCTTTTTTTTTTTTTTAGGATAAATTCAGTTAATATTTGTAAATTGCTTTGCAAAACTTAAAGCACTACATAAATGTGGTCTGTTTATATGATTATGATTATTTTTAGTACTACTGCTGCTGCTGCTGCTGTTGCTATTGCTGCCCTTACTCCTCCTCCTCCTCCTCCTCCTCCTCCTAATTTCAAATCCCCCCAGTTCAAATGAATGATGTCCCTCCAGATGGAGAGAACTTCCCGGGATGGTTTCTGAATCACCTTTTCATAGGATTTGAGGAAGGACCAAGACAAAGAAAGCTTCCTGAAGATTGAAGGAGGACAAATAGTGCCCTAATTTTCAAAAAAGGGGGAAAATAGATTCCCCAAATTATAGATTTGAGCACAATTCTTTTTTTTCTTTTTTTAGTGATTCCAAATATTTTAATGAGAGTTCTGCACAAGGCATTTAAAACACCAGTTTGTGAGGATAAACTCCATTGGAGAGAGAGAATACAGAGCACAGGCAGTCACGGAGCTGAGGAATTTTCTTGATTTGGGGCAGGACCTGAGAGTGCACTGTTTTCTGATCAGCCTTGTGCTGCTCCGTAATCTCATATCTCTCTTTTTCTGTGTCAAAAACCTCTCCTTCTTGGTGTCGAGGTTTACGGAGCCTCTTCTTCTTAAAGTAAGCATCAGTGAGATGATTTGGAATTTTTGCACCTGAAAGGTTAACCCTGGTAGAAGTGGCTATGACAAATTTCTGATGGGTCCTTCCAGAGGAACATGGTTGATGGTCAGAGGTCCAGTTACCAGTAGCAAGCCACTCACCAGCTGCTTCAGGAAAACCTCTCACTTGCCCCTGTGGCAGCCAGTAGCATGATCAGAAGTGTGCCGGGATGATGGTGGATTGAAGTCTCCTCACATGCTGGCTGAAGGGCTTTTTGCCAGCTTTCCAGGCATATTCTCAGTAGGATAATATCCTGGCATCTTGCGAATGTTTACGACACAGGTTCCTCCGTTCTTATCACCACCAACTGGCTTTGAGATAGCAGCTGGCACCTTCTCATTCTTTTTCCTTTCAATTCTGGTTTTGGGTGCAGCTTACTTCCACTTGTACATGGTTCTCTGAAAATACTTTGCAGAACTACAGTATCTACCGATCGCTCGGGCCATGACTGGATTCTGACTGCAGGGCTTTCGAGGCTTTTTCACCACTTTTTCAGCCACATCTTCTTTTTTGTTTTTCTCCTTTTTTTTTTCTCTTTCATACCTTGTGTTTTTTTCATTCCTTTGGTGGTTTTTTTTTTGGCCATATTGAGAGAAGGGAAAGAGTTGAGCACAGTTCTTGATTAAATTCTAGAATGGCTTCTGAATATGAGTTGTGAGCTCCTAGGTAAGTGGTGAGCATGGGGAGCTGGCAAAGATTCACTAAAAAGAGATTTACTTCATTTTTGGTTAGGAAGGAAATAATCATTGTATTAAACGTCTACTATATGTCAGGTACTGTGCTAAGTATTTTTTTTAATTTCCCCCCAATAATATGTATGAACTTTTTTTTTAAACATTCAAGCTTTTTTTTAACTTTTGAGTTCTAAATTCTATTCTTACTCCCTCCCTGAGATGGAAAGCAATAGGATATAAATGTGCCATTATGCTAAACATTTACTTTTATGCAATAAAACTTGGAGGGGAGAAGGGAGGAAGGAAGGAAAAGAAAGAAAGAAACAAAGAAAGAAACAAAGAAGGAAAGAAAGAGAAAGAAAAAGAAAGAAAGAAAGAAAGAAAGAAAGAAAGAAAGAAAGAAAGAAAGAAAGAAAGAAAGAAAGAAAGAAAGAAAGAAAGAAGAAAGAAATAGTATTTTTTAAATTCTGTATTCAGATAACATTATTTCTCTCTCTGGAGGTGGTTAACATTTTTCATCATGAGTCCTTTGAGATTCTCTTGCATCATTGTATCGCTGAGACTAACTAAGTCATTCACAATTCTTCATTGTCCAATACTCTTGTTACCATGTAGAATATTCCCCCATTCTCTTCACTTCACTTTGCATCAGTTCATGTAAGAGTTTCCAGGTTTTTCTGAAATCATACCACTTGTCATTTCTTATAGCTCGCAATCATATACAACGACTCATTCAGCCATTCCCCAATTGATGGGCATCCCTTCAATTTACAATTCTCTGCCACCTCAAAAAGAGCGACTATAAATATTTTGTGCAAATAGATTCTTCCCCTGCACTTTTTTAAATATCTCTTTGAGATACAGACCTGGTTGCTGAATCAAAAAGTATGCACAGTTTTATTGCCTTTTGGACATAGTTTCAAATTGCTCTCCAGAACAGTTGGATCGGTTCACAACTCTACCAGTTTTTCCACATCCCTTCCAACCTTTATCATTTTCTTTTCATCATATTAGCCAATCTGATGGGTGTGAGGTGGGACCTCAGAGCTGTTTTAATTTGCATTTCTTTGGTCAATAGTTATTTGGAGCATTTCTTTTTTTATGAGTATAGATATGTGCTAAGTACTTTTACAAATATTCTTTCATTTTCTCCTTACAACAAACCTGGAAAATAGTAGCTAATAGGGCTACTAAGCTAGAATGTCAGGGAAACAATGTAGAGAGAACATATATGGAGATCTACAAGACATTTGATTAAGTCTCTCATGATATCCTCATGGAAAATATGGAGAAACATCTACTAATTGATGACTAGTCAAGTGCCACTGTAGTGGGTATAGCATCTGTAGGGAGGTGTTTGGTGTTGTTAACAAAGCATCAGAGCTTTCAGCGGAGACCAGTGCTGTTCAGCATTTTTATTAGTGACTTGAATGAAGACATCAAAGTATGTGAATCAGATATGTCAATGGCATGGCATCTGGAGGGTCATTCAAGGCTTTGGATTTTGCATCAGGATTAAGAAAGGCCCTGCCAGGCTGGGATGGTAAGGCCAAGCTAACAAGAGGAGATATAGTAGGGATCAATGTGAAGTCCTTCATTTTGTTTGTTTTAAACCTCAGCTCTACAAATACAAGGCAAGGTAGGAGTGGGTAATAGGGGGCAGGGAAAGAATTTGACTTGATAATAATTCATGTGGAAATAGACCTAAGAGTTTTAGGTCACCACTAACTCCAGGGTCTTGCAGCTGCCAAAAGAGCTAATGGCATCTCCAGTTCCAGAAATGCTGAATCTAGAAGGTCGACTGTTATAGTCTCACTGTGCTTAGGCTGGCTAGGCAAGACTGTGGTCCCTTCAGGGAGCTCTATTTTAAGAGGGACTTTGCCAAGTTGGATCATGTGCCCAGACGGATAACATGAGTGATGAACAATCGGCAAATGATGTCACTTGTGGAGAAGCTGAAGGCATTGGAGAGGCTTAGCTTGGAATGTAAAGGATCATTTGAGGGCTGAGGGCCAATGATAATATCACACAGCCTTTTAAAAGCACTTTATGGTTTGCAAAGTCCTGGTCTTCACAGCAGGAGTAGCTGCAACTGTTTTACAGATGAGGAAACTAAGTCTCAGAGAGGCTGTGATATGCTAGAAAGTGTCAGAGGCAGAATTGAAACCCAGGTCATCCTGACTATAAGTATTGTGCTCTTTTTACTATCCTGTGGGCATCTATGTGAAAGGCCATGTCATGTACAAGATTGATTCTGAGCAGCTATAGATGGCTGGGACCAGCTCAAACCAGTTTGTGAAAGCCAGTTGTTAAATGATCAGTGTGAGTGTGTATACCCCAGGAATTAGTAAATGCTATCAATCAGGGATTGACTTATTGCTTTGTTGACTCTCTAAACTGAAGAAAGTGATGGGAAAAAAAAAAACAAAAATAATGCCAATTACCCTGAAAAGTGTGGCATATATATATAAGAGTAGATTATTAAACAGTTACTAATACATCATTGAAGAAAGGGACCATGTAATAGGGATGCAGACTGGCTCTACATAACAATGATGGTTTTATCTCTTAGAGCTTTATAAAAATGAAATGGGCTGTCTTGGTAGGTAGTGAGCTCCCCATTCCTGGGACTACTCCAGTAGATGATCAAAGTCAGGGATACTGTAGAATGGATTAATTCTCACATTGGATTAGTTGCTGGGCAAAATCAGTGTGAAGAATGCTTCTTCCTCTGAGTCTGTAATAGTGTTTGCTGGCTCATTTTTCACCCTTTTACTTCCATTTCTTAGTTTTTTTTTGCCTTTTAAGACTTTTTTTTTTACATGTCCATTCTCAGTCAATATTCAGTCAATATTCAATAGGAATTCACTGTGTTTACCATGTGCCAGGCCTGGTGCTAAGAGCACTCCACAATGGGAATAGATATTCATAATTCTGGTTCTATAACATTTGTCCTCAATCCACTCTGAATTTGTACATTACATTTTTGCTTTGTATTTTTAAAGGTCAGAATCACAATAGCTAAACCAATAATATGATGTTTGTCAAATGCTTTGTAAACTTGTAATCACTATACAAATGACAGTTACTGATATTTGTTTAATTATCTTAAAATCTTAGTTTTGATTCATTATTTCACTAGCATTGAAATAATTCCCTCTGCCGATTCAGACTTGTGACTTTCCTATAGCTTAACATCATAGAGGGTTGCTTAAGATATCAAAAAGTTAAAGTGACTCCTCCAAGGTCACACATCCAGTATGTGCTGGAAATAGTATTTGAACGATGATCTTCCTTCCTTCACAACCAACTCCCTATCTATGGTGCCATATTGCCTCTCTAGAATTTTAATCATTAGAATATTTTTGAAGAATAGCCAGAATAATAAAGCAGGAAGTTGAACCACTTCATTTTTGAGAAATTATCAGCAAGTGTTAAAGTGAACACAATTTTGGGTTAAGCCTCATTTAATTAGGAAATCTAGTGTATCAGAATGTTCTGATTCCGATTTAACCTAATTAGGATTTTTTTCTCCTGTGGTTGCTTACAGAAACCTGGTTTTGACCTGCCCCATGGGTCTCATTTGTACAGATTGTATCTTCTTTGGCTTTAGCTGCCACTGTCTCTCCAAGATTGCAAAGCCAGGAAGGCTGGGCCCAACTTTGGGAGTGACTCTGACGCTTTCTAGCTGCACTCTCAGGCTTTCCAATACCCAGACCTGAAATGATTTGGATTATATTTAAAATTCATTTCCAAATCCATCCAATCTCTGTCCAATCAGGACAGAAACTTCAGCACTACTTATTGTAGCTACAGAAATACTTTTCTCTAATTAATTCCCTTGCCTAAGGTAGGAAGTAAATGTTTAAAATTCATCAAGGGGCAAGGAGTAAAGTCCATGTTGGATAAAGTGAAGGAATTGGCATGTGAACTTGATTTCAGGGTTTTAGACGAGAAGTAACAAGATCTATCCTTGTTCAGAGTGCATTGGATATTGTATTTCAAAAGTAAAAACCATATCACATTAAAAAAAAGAAATCTAGTGGATACTTATAGCATCCTTTAAAAAATGATCAGAGTTATTTAAGGGAAATCTTTCTAGGATGTGGATACAGTTAAATGCAGCATATTGGACTCCAACCTGTTTCTTTTTGTAATTATTTTTTAAAATGTTAGTAGCTTTTCTTCTTCATTCCTCTCCCTGACACAAATAAGCGTCGTCAAGCAGTCCAAATTTCCAGTTGGCCCTCCCCAAACATTCTGCCTCCTGAGAGCATCCCTTCTGTCAGGGCCAGTCCTCTGGGTTCATGATTCATCACTGCATTGTCCAGAGTTCTTCAGCCTTGCAAAACTTTTTTTTTACAAAGTTGTTGTTCTTGTCTGATAGAACGTGCTCTCCCAGTTCTATTTGCTTTCCTCTGCCTCAGTGAATGCACAGCTTCCCCACGGCATTTGTCCAGGGACATGAGCCTCCTTGCTCCTCACATGACACTCTCCAGCTCTCGACATCTTCCCTCCTGTTGCCGATGCTTGGGATTCTCTCCCTCTTGGCTTCCCTTGCTTCTTTCAAGGTTCCATTCAAACCCCATCTTCTGTAAGAAAGTGTTCTGGCTGCCCCTTAATGCTGGCGCTTCTTTCCCAGATTACATTCCATCTACCATGTAAATCTCTTGTACTCTAATAATAGCATTTATATGGCACCTACTATGTGCCAGACACTATGCTAAGCACTTCCTAAATACAATCTTATTTGATCCTCACAACAGCCCTATGAAGTAGGTGTTATTATTATTATCCCCATTTTACAGATAAGAAAACTGAGGTGGACAAAAGTTAAATGGCTTGCTCTGGTTCACATGCTTACTAAGTATTTGAAATCAGATTAGAACTGAGGTCTTCCTGACCCAAGCCCCGAGATCTACTTCACTACCTAGCTCCACCTAGTATGCACATGCTTGTTTATATATTGTCTTCCACATCACAGCATGAGTTCATTGAAGGCAGGGACATGTGTGCGTGCATATGTGTGTGTGTGTGTGTGTGCGTATTTATACCCCCAGTACTTAGCACAGTGGCTGATACAGAATAGGTATTAATAACTACTTGTTGACTGATTGACTATTATGATAAGCCAAGGGAGAGGTTATGAAGATCTGAATTTTAATGGTTATGGTGTGCATGGAAAGAAGGGGACCAATACAAGAGATGTTGTCAAGGGACAAATTGACAAGATATGTAACAGGCTCTGTACTCTCCTTTTCTAATTTCAAGTCTTCCAGTCCAGCAAAGTGGGTCAGGGCCTGGGGATTCCTTTCTTGCTGATATTTGTCATTTCAGATACTGAAGCTTCTCTTGCTGCCAGCCAGCCCCATTCAGTGGACTCAAGTCCTTCAGACCTCTTTTATTTAATTAACAGGATCTCTTCCAACCCTCAATACAACCACCTCAAGAATGATATTTATTTAACTATTCATGAGAATAATTATAAAGCAGGGAAGTCAGCTGCAAGCCTAGGCCCAGGCTGATTTAGATGGCTCCAGGATTCATGAAAGAACAGTGCTAGGGTTGGGGAATAAAGCCCTACACATCCCCCCATTCTCAGCCCAAGGGGAACTTTTGAGATTGAAAACATAGTTGGTTAAATGGGAGAGTAAGAGAGAGACAGTTAGCTGGAAGCTCTCTTCTTTACAACTCACATGACTCCTTGATTTTCCCTGCCTTACCCCCGAGATTAGGCAAAGAAGACCAAAGGACCACTCAGAGCTTTCTGCATCACACCAGAAGAGAGCACTGAGCCCTAGCAACACAAGGTGACTGCGTGACTAAAGTCAGTCAGGGAACTGTGACCACATCCTGTGCATCCTGTGTTACAATCAACAGCTGGTTGGGTGTAGGAAGAGAGGAGTCAGGATAATAGGACTGCCCTGTCCATTCCCACAGGAAAAGTAGACCACAACCATAGAGTGATACTGTTATTTGCTCCAGAGTTTGAAACACAGAAAGCTTATTTTTTTTTCCATTATAAAGTTGCTATTTCTGCCAGTATATAAAAGGGTAATTATTTGGTGTTGTAGCTATCAGGCTATTGGTAACTCATTCCCATTCAAATTCAGGTTTAATGTCCTCATTTCAGAACCAACTGCGAGCCATGGGAAAGAGTCCCCTCTGCTGCCATCTGGTGGTCTCTTCCCATATAACTTTATCTGCCAAATTCAAGAACACAAGTTAGAGTAGGTTTTTAAAAATGGGATAATTAAACTGTCTGGCATCTTTCCATCACCTTTGGCCCATGAATAATTGAGAAACTGGGTCTGGCTATATGTTCAGCAGATACTAGCCAACATGACAGGGAAAACTTCCATTTTTTCCCATGTCTGAAGCTGTCAACACCTCCTTAGCTACCACCACCACTCCCCACGGGGAGGGAGAGGGGAAACAGGGGGGAAGCACAGGTACAGTTATCATCTTGAAATGAAAAACTTTTTGAAAAGATGAAGGAAAATAGAAAATGGCCCAAGGCCCTTCGTGGTCCCCTTCTGTGTCTTTTTTGGTAGAATGAAAGGAAAAATCCTGAGGCTGCCAAAAATTCCAATGTTCAGACTGTCTAGAAGCATTAACTTCATACTATAAACATGAGATCCTCATTTAGTGACCAATGAGTGGGGCGGCTTCCTAGGAGAGCACAGTCACCTTTTCTGGGGGATCAGAATGCTATACATTAAACTGGAAAGCCAAAGGAAGGTAAAAATCACTGAGAGACTGACTCACAGATTTGTCTGGGGAAATCAAGGGAAAGAATGGACAAAGTTGCCCCAAGTGTATACGGACATCAAAAAAGCCCCCATTTCATAGGACATGCCAGCAGCTCAGGGCCGTAAGGGCCCTCAGCAGCCAACTATGTCCACGCATAGCTGAACAAGAGTCTTTTCTAAAATAACCACAGAAGAAGTCACCTGTCCTCCAATCAAAAGCCTCCAATCTGGAAGAAGCTATTGTCTGCTAGCACATCCTCACTGGGGGACAGTTCTGATTGTTGTGCAGTTTCCTCAAATAAAACAAGTAACTTTACTTCGTTGCAACCTCCACCAATTTTTCCTGGTTTTATTCTCTGGGGGCAAACACAAAAAGTAAAAAAAAAAAACAGTCTAATTCTCTACCCCATAAAGGTCATTCATTTGAGCACATCACTTCTGTTTACTTCTGCCTAAATGGCTGCATTTTCTTCAAATATCAAAATTTAGACCCACATAACTTAAAACTTGGAAGGGTCCTCAGCATCCATTTAAGTCAACCCACACCCTTGCCATCCTCCCACCTAACCCCCACTACAACAAACCCAGCACTTAGCCTGTGTTTGATGACTTCCTCTGAAAGCATCCTACTGCCTCTGAGAAGGGCCACTGCAAATATTACCTTGCAGCAAGTAGAAGTTATTCTCTTCACTTCCTCATTCCTTCACTCCTCTTCTGGCTCCTCTTCTCACTTACCACATTCCTTTCTCCACCATTTTACAACAGTCGTCTTACCTTGAAAGATGCCTCCACTTACACATCTCCCTTCTCTGGTTGGGCAAGTCTTCCCTGAGTCCTTATTCTAAGGAAGTGCTCAGACTTGTAACATTCTTTCCTTCATCCCTCTCCTGACTTTGCTCCTGACTGTGCAAATTTCCTTTTCCATCTTCCCCTATACAGAGATGGCGGTCTCTGTCTCTGTCTCTGTCTCTGTCTCTGTCTCTGTCTCTGTCTCTGTCTCTGTCTCTCTCTCTGTCTCTCTCTCTCTCTCTCTCTCTCTCTCTCTCTCTCTCTCTCTCTCTCTCTCTTCCTTTCCCTCCTCTTCCCTCCCTCCCTCCCTCCTCTCCCCCCTCACTTTTCTGCTTTTTTTTCTCTATTGTTTTTCACCATCAGAATGTGAGCTTCTTGAGGGTAGGGACTTTGGATGCAATCTTTTTAAATATATTTGTCTTCACATGGCCTGGTTACTAGCACACACTAGTACATAACACATAAGTTACTATTCCATAGTAAGGAGACAGTTAGATGGCTCAGGGGATAGAGCTCTGTTCCTGGAGTCAAGAAGACTTGATTTTAAATCTGGCCTCAAACAATCACTAACTGTGTGACCCTGGGCAAGATATTTGACTTTTGATTGCCTCAATCCGCTGAAGAAGGAAATAGCAAACCACTCCAGTATCTTTGCCAAGAAAACCTCATGTGGGGTCACAAAAAGTTGGACACAATTGAATGACTGAATAACAACCCAACAGCACAGAGTAAGCACATCAAGAATGCTTATTTTCTTCACTTCACTCTGTCACCTCCACCCACTTTCCCTAGTCCTGTCCTTAGGGCCCCAGGAGAAAAAGTCAAATGCCTTTTCCACTTCTGGTGGTCTTTCAATTACTTAATAACAGTTATCATGCCCCTCTTCCAGTCATCTCTTCTTTAGGCACAACATGCCTAGTTCTTTCAACTGACCCAACCATGCCATTATCTGGGGGATCTTCACCAGCCTGGTCATCCTCCAATTGATGTCTTTTAGCTCATCAAAGTCATTCTTAAAATGTGGTCCCATAACTAAACACAATGCTCCATATATGATCTGACCAGGGCAGGGTCAAACCAGGATGATCAATGCTCTTATCCAAGACTTGGTCATTTCCTAATCAGGTGCCCACACTAAGTTTTTGTGAAAAAGGTACCATGAAGATTATGCTAGAAGTGATAGAAATGGTTTCAAGAATGTCACTGGAGAGATGTTTTACTAGAAAAGGAGATAGGCAAAAACATAGGGGGGAAGAAGGCTAACTGATAGACACACTGAGTGTGGCACAAATGTGTCTACAATTTCAAGAGAGCTAGAAAAAGGCATACACCATATTGGCTAGAGCCCTTGGGGAGAATTTACAGGAAGATATAGATCGGAGTCTCAGAGTTTGATAAGGTATAGATGGGCCTGGATGTACTTTGTTGGAAGAAGTACCCACATGGGTGAGATCACAAATCCATTGAAGTAAGGAAATGGAAGAGAAAGATGATGTGGTGATGAAGCATCTATGTCTTTATTCATGCTGCACTTTCTTTGCAATAGATGAACAGAATTATAAAAGGTTATTACACAATTTTGTAAATAGTAGAACGAACATTGGCTATGGGGTCAGAAGAGCTAGGGCCAAAAGATGTTTCTGTTAAGCTTACTTTCTTGTGTGGCCTTTAGGAAATCATGTAACTCCTCAGAGACCCAGCTTGCTCATTTGAGGAATATAGGGCTTGGACAAAATGATCTCCAAGGTCCCTTTCAGCTTAATCCTTAATCTTTTTATTTAGTATTAATGAAATAGAATGTGTTGTTTCTTTAAATGGTCTTGTGTCTTAAGATGTCAAAAAGATCTCTGTTATTGGTGAAGGTAATTGTTTGATATGTATGTATGGAAATATATGCATATGGAAAAAAGATATAAACATATGTGTGTACAGGCATACCTCAGAGATGTTTCAGGTTCCGCTCTAGATCATCTCAGTAAAGCGAATATTGTAATTTCGTGAGTCACCTGGATTTTTTAATTTCCCAGTGCCTATGAAAGTTATATTTCCACTATACTGTAGTCTATTATGTGTCTTTAGAAAACAATATGTGTACCTTAATTACAAAAATACTTTATTGCTAAATAAAAGCTACCCATCATTTGAGCCTTCATCGAATCATAATCTTTTTGCTGGGGGAGTGTCTTGCCTCGATGTCGAGATCAGCGTGGTGGTTACTGAAGGTTGGGGTGGCCATGGCAATTTCTTAAAATGAGGCAATGATGAAGTTTGTCTGATCAATTGACTTTTCCTTTTACTTGAATATTTAGAGGCTATTGTAAGGTTGTCAAATGGTCTAATGTAGTGTTATACCTCAAGGAATAGTGAGGCCTGAGGAGAGGGACATGGGGTAGTGGTGGTAGTGCAGTCAGAGCACACACTTTATTGAATAAGTTTCTAGTCTTACATGGGCACTGTTTTTGATGCCCTGAAATAATGCAATAGTAACATGATGGATCACCATGAGATAGAATGATGATACAATTTGAAATATTGTCAGAATTACCAGAATGTGGCACAGAGACACAATGTGAGCATGTGCTGTTGGAAGAATGGCACCCATTCACGATCAATGAAAAATTGCCACAAATCCTCAATTTGTAAACAATGCAATATCTGTGAGGAGCAATAAAATTAAGTAAAATAAAATTAGGTTTGCCTATCTATAGAAAGAACTTCACAAACCTCAACATGCATGTAAGTATAAACTGTTATTTTTAATAAGAGCATATCTAGAGACTGCAGAGGTCATCTGGTTTAACACCACCTCATTTTACATTTGGGAAAGGGAGGCATAGAGAAACATGGAACTTGCCTAAGGTCATACAGGTAACAGTGAATTAAAGCCCAGGCTTCTGAACTACAAATACTTCATTGTTTTAGAGTGCCATACTGCATCCCTCTGATCATAAGCTTTGGATCTGAGAGAAAAATTAAGACTTTATGTGGTCCAGCTTCCTTTTCTCACAGATAAGCTAACTGAGGCCAAAATGGAGGAGGTAACTTCCTCAAAGTCCCATGGGGAGTAACTCACAGAATCAGGGTTTGAATGCAAGTCCTATAACCCTCAATCCTGTGTTCTCCCTCTGCAGCACTCCCTTCCTCTATTATTACTGCATGTCAATATTGTTGTTCCTGGTGTGGCCCCCGATTCTAGAAAGACCATTTGGAAGGTGAGGAAAAGACATCTGAGCTTTGTGAGCAGTCAGAAGGGCTGGCAATTCTAGTGAATGGAGCTTGGGGGACCTGGAAATAGGGACTCATTGGGAGTTGGCACTTGAAAAAGATTCCAGTTCAGGAGAGGGGAGGGTGGGAAGGAGACGCATCTGCCTCCCAGAGTGTGTCCAGGGAAAGAAGATTCTCCTGCCTCCAGGACCTGGGCCTTGGGGCTGCTGATCCTCTCCTGCCTGATAACACTCCCAGGTGGCTAGAGAGTGGGAAGGCTGGGAAGCTGTAGCAGGTCACATGGGAGCAAGGCATTAATTATGCTCCCTGAGGTTTCTGCTTCCCCTGAAGCTTTATCACTGGGTGGAGCTGTCCCAGGATTCTTCAAGCTTGTGCCAACTGTCAGTTTAGTACTGAGAACTGGGCCCTGGGAGAGGAGGTGTGTTGGTGGGAAAGAACTTCACAAGGGACTAGGCTTAGATTAGAAGTGGAAGGAACTTCTGAGGTAATGTAGTCCCCCACCTTCATTTTATAGATGAAGAAACTGAATCCTGGGAAGATGAAATGACTTGCCCAGGCCCATTGAGGGAGGTAGTGGCTGAACTAGGATTTGGACTCAAGACTTGTGGCCCCAAGTTCAGTGGGTAGTGACACATTACCTGCCCCCTGCCCCATACAGAGGAGATTCCACTCAAGTGCACCCCCATTACGACAGGTCTATGGGAAACAGCTGAAATGGATGCTAGCAGATCACACTGGGGTATTTAAGTGGACTGTATATGGGTAAGGGGCCTGTTCTGTCTCAAATCAAATCGGCCTGAAGCTGGCAATTTAAGTCAATGGAAGGAAGGCAGGAGCGATTCAGGATGAGACATGGAGGTGATGGGTACGGTGATTGGTCCTGGGTCTCTTCCCTTGGTCACATTGCATTGTCATTTTGGTGACTTCACTGTGATTTATGTCGGTCTTGGATAATGGACTTCCCATATAAACTGATTCTGAATTAGGGAAGTAAGGTTTTATGGAATCTGTGTCTACTTGATTCTATTGATGAGTCATAGTAACTGCACATAACCATCTGTTTTTCCACCTCTGCAGAGTATCCAGTGATAAGCAAAGGTTACATGTGACCGCAACATAGCACAAGTTAGCCTACAAAGCTCTATCAAGAGGGAAAAGCTTCAAGCATAAGCCAATGTAGCCTCAGCATCTGTTCCCTAAGGAGCAATGGAAAGATTGCTCACCTTGGAGTCGTGGAACCTGGGTTCAAATTCTGAGGGTGCCATTTACTATTGTGAACTTGGGCAAAACACATCATATTCTTGGGCTTTAATTTCCTCTAATTGGTAATCAAGGGGTTGGACTAGATGTGCTCTATGCTCCCTTCTAAGCTCTATTTGAGCCTAGACACATTCATTAATGTTCAATGTCAAGTGAATGGAGAGCATAGGATGGTGATTTGGGAGGTGTTCACAGCCAATCATGTGTTCGTAAATGCTAATTGAAAATCTCTTTTTCTCTTTAGCAACAGTGCCCATTCTTACAGAGACAGTCACTAAGCCAAGTCTGCTGTTGTCTACTTCCTATAATGAGCTTCAGTGGAAAGTCTGCTCTGAATCCCACAACCTTGTATCTGGGGCAGTTCTTTGGACACTTCCCTTGACACAAATAGTGAAGTCAAAAAGAGGAACATGTTTTTGGTGATAACTAACTTCATGTTGCATATGTTGAATTTAAACTGTTGCTGAGACAAATGGATATCCTATAGGAAGCTAGAGATGCTCTGGAGCTTTGGAGTGGGGTTAAGACTAGCAATGCATATCTGGGTGCCATTTGCATAGACATAGAACTCAAAATTGCAGGAGAAAATTTCTATTTTAAGGGAGAGGAGGTATCACTGAAAGGTCTTCCAGATAGTGTTTGACTGATCAAGATCTTCTGACTCCAAATCTAATGTTAAATCCCACTGTTCTATGATGCTTGGGATCCAAATCAATTTAATTCACCATGCATTTATTAAGTGCCTACTATGTGCCAGCACTGTATTAAGCACTGGTGATATAAAAAGAGATAAAAGCTAGTCCCTACCTTCAAGGAACTTACAATGTATTGGGGGAGCAACATGTAAACATAGATATACATACATATATATGTGTGTGTATGTGTGTGTATATGTATGTATGTATATATATGTATGTGTATATATGTATGTATGTATATATGTATGTATCTGTATATATATACATACATACACACACATATATATACATACAGACATATATATTTAAATATATACACACATACATGCACACATACATATATACATATATACACACACATACATATATACATATATATATATATATTAACCTATATTCAGGATAGATAAGAAATAATTAAGAGAGGGAAGGCACTAGAATTAAGACGGTTAGAGAAAGCTTGCTGTAGGAGGTGGGATTTTAGTTGTGATTTAAAGGAAGCCAGGAGGTCAGTAGTCAGAATGGGGAGGAAGAATATTCTTGGCCTGGAGCCAAGGGATAGAGTACCTCATTCATAGAACATCTAGGTGGCCAATGTCTCTGCCTTGAAAAACAGACAAAGAATATCTCAAGATTATACATCTGAAGTCGGAAGGACCCTTCTTCACAACCACCATTCTATTTACTATTAAGAAAACTGAGGCATAGAAAGGTTAAGGGATTATTCCAAGGCCACACTGGTAGGATTTGAGCCCAGATTCTCTGACTTCAGAACCAGGACTCTTTCCACTGTACTATGTTCCCTCATGATAACAGAGATGAGTGGAAGGGGCTGACATGGGAGGCTGGAGTTTCCCTCCCAATCTTCAAACAGTGACTAGATGAATACTTGTTGGGAATGTTGGATAGGAGATTCTTGTCCATATCTGGGTTGTACTGGACAGCCACTGGGATTGCTTCCAAGTTAGAAATTCTGAGATTCTATGCAAGATAGTATGAGGAAAGATAATGGCCATGGAGACCAGACTGGCTGGATTCCAGAGACCTAGCAGGGGGTGAAATGGATGACAAATAAAGTGATCTGACTGGCTAAAAGCTTGTTCCATTGGCATCAACAACTGTTGAGGGTTTTCTTTAATATGTACTAAAGAATGTCATTAAGGACATGTATGAGCACTCTGCTGATTAGTACCCATGTTACCTTGGGTAAGTCACTGGGCATCCTAAAGATTCAGTCTTCTCATCTGTGAAATGCACTCCCTTCCAGCTTCCTATCCATAATCCTATGGCTCTGAGGAAGGAAATCAGGTGTCCTGTAATTCTTGTCTTAGAACTCCTTCTATCCTGGATTCAGTTTGGGAAGCCAGAAACAGGAGGGAAAAGATGGCACTTTGGACCAAAGGCCAAGCCAAGAAAGGGAATGAAATTTTGGAAAGGGGATTTCCTGATACTTCCAGTTGCCTTCTTTGCCCGTCCCTTCTGGCATCTATGATCTAAAACCAAACTGGTATTGCTGTGAAATAGAGGATGTAGAGACTCTTCTGTTTCTGTGGTTTACTCCTTGTGAAGCATTCAGACAGTTTACAGACATTATCTCATCTAACTTCAACAAATCCTGGAGAATAAGCCAGGGCTGAGGAGCAGCGTCCTCTAGCATATGGGGAAATGGAAACCTTTAAAGGGGAATCAGCTTCCCCAAGCCTCTTCTGTGTATTAAAGGCAAAGCCAGAAGTGGAACTAGGCTCTCAGCCCATGGAGTGGTTGGGGCTTACACTTCATTTGTTACATTATGAAGATTAAATGGAAAGGGCCAGTCCCTGAAGGAGTTCAGTAATATCCATGGAGGGTATGCTCCCCCTTCTCATCTCTACCTTTAGGCTTCTCTGTCTTGCTTCAAGTTTTGCAGAAAACCCCCGTTTCCCAAGAAATGTTTCTCAGTCCCTTAATTCTAGTTCCCGCCTTCTGTTGATTATTTCAAATTTATCCTTTATCTAGTTTCTTTATACAGAATTATTTGCATACTGTGGCCCCCATTAGAATGTGAGATTCTAGAGGGCAAGAACTGTCTCCTTATCTTTCTTCATATCCCCAATACTTGGAACATGGCAGGTGCTTAATACATGTTATTGACTGACTTAATTTTGAAATGTCGGAAGTTCATGAGAAGCTGACTTAGACTTGGAGTCAGTAAGACCTTAGCTTTAATCCCTTCTCAGACACTTATTAGCTGCGTAATCCTAGGCAAATTGTCATTTTCCTCATCTGTAAAATGGAGATGATATTATCTGTAATCCATGTCTCATGTGAAAGTATTAATTTCCTCCAAAGCCTTCTCTACAACCAAAAGGAGGCCCTTTGGGAGGTTTCTCTCTTTTGTTTGGATTGCAGGATATCATAAATGTGGAACTGGAAGGGAGCTCAGAGATCATCCCTATCGACCCCCTCAATTTACCCCCCTAGAGTCAAGAATACCTCAGTTCAGATCTGGCCTCAGATGTTGAATTAGCCATGTGACTCTGGTCAAGTTTCCTCAAGTATAAATAAGAATTATAACATCACTTACCACACAGATGGTAGCAAGGATCAAATGAGCTGATCGTAATAAAAAGTGTTCACCAACATAGTGTGTAGCATATGGAAGGCTTTGTATCAGTGATTAGTCCCTTCTTTATATGGCCTTTGAGGTGCCCTTAAACTCTGGCATTCTGGAATTCAGCTAGGTGGCACAGGGGACTGTGAGTGGAGACTTGGAATCCAGAAGACTAGAGCCAAAATCTAAGCTCAGATATTTACAAGCTACATGACCCTGGGGATAATAAAGATACCCATTTCTCTGATTGTTGTGAGGATCAAATGAAGTAATATTGGTAAATTGCTTTGCAAATTTCAGAGTACTATTTATTTTTTTCTTCTTTCTCCTCCTCCCTCTCCTCTTTTTATTATTATTATTTCCTTCCACTGTCCCAATTCTAATTCTTAACAAATTGTTTCTTCAGTTAGATTTTGTACTTCCTTTTCCATTTGACCAATTCTACTTTTTAAAGAGTTGTTTTCTTCAGTGTACTTTTGCCCCATTTTGTCAATTGTATTTTTAAATGAATTGTTCACTTTTTCTTCTACCTCTCTCATTTAACTTTGAGAATCCTTCTTGAGCTCTTCCCAGAAAGCTCTTTGGGCTTTCCTCTTTGAGGTTTAGGATGTGGGTAAATTGACAATGCTGTTCTTTTCTGAATTTGTGTTTCGGTCTTCCCTGGCCCCATTCTAATCTCTATGGTCTTTGTTTTTCTTTGTTGCTTTTTGCTCATGGTCTTTGCCTTTTTCCCGGCTTTTAAAGCTGATCTCTGCTTCTGGGGTGCAGGGGCCACTGTCCCAGGCTTCTTGTGCTGGGGGTGAGGGGTCTGTTCACTTACTTTGTGCACTGGGGCCTCAGGTTCTGGCAGCTGGAAGCTTCACAGGCTGTAGCTTACCTGGTGCTGAGCTGGAGCTGGTGGTAGTAGCAGGTGTGTGCCGAGGCCAGGTGGGTTTTTTCTGTTTCTGGGGTCACACCAAAGCTCGCAGGGTGAGGTATGGGGTTGGGGGTGGTCTGGCCTCTGGACGTTGCCTCCTCACCTGGGGCTACACTATACCACAGGGAGGCTCAACCACTGGGGGACGCTGGTCCACCCCACAATTGGAGCTTCCCTGAGCTGGTGTCTGCCGGTTCCCCTGGTTATGGCAAAGCAAGTGGGCAGATGGTGATGTTGATGCTTGCCCACTCCACCTCCCTGGGGCTCAGGATCTCCTGCTGGTTTGCTGAGGTGGGGCTTGCCACTGGCTTGCTGAAACGCCTCCTTTCCTGTACTGATCCCCTTCAGACACCGCAAGAGGGACTTTTTGCATTAATCCCCATTAACCTCACAAGCTAAAAAAAACTGCTACATACTCCATCTTTCTTGCTGGCTCCACTGTTCTAGGATTTTTACTGGGGCAGTCTTTTCTGTGTTTTCAAGGTCAGTAAGAGACAGTGAGAGCAACTTACTGCTTACACCACCATCTCGGCTCCTGGAAGTCTATTATTGTTGTTAATTATTATTATTCTTAGCCTTCATTTCCTCATGTATAAAACACCATCAAGGTGCTTATATTCTAGTTAGGGAAGAAAACACAGAAAGTAGAAGAAAGGAGGAAGGGGAAACCCCATGGTCAAGAAAGTCTAGATTCAGGAGGGAAGCCTGAGAGGGAGGGAAGACATAGCTGACTGGCCTGGACATTTTTCTTCAATTGTAGGTTCTGGAGGGAACCAGCCAATGAGAAGATGAAGCTGCAGGAGACAACAGCATTTCCAGTGTGAGAGCAGTGACATTATGAGGGGCTTTAAGTGACCAGCAGAGATACTGGTATTTTCTCTTAGAGAATAATACTGTGATGGATACCCTGAGACTTCTTGAAGAGAGAAGTAGAGTGGCCAGTCTTGAGGACCCTCATTTTGTCAATCAAGTGGATGATGGATTCAAGTGAGGAGAGATCGGAAGCAGGGACGTCAGTCAGGAAGCTTTTCTAATTGTCCAGGCCAAAGGGAATGAGGACCTGAATTTGGAAAGTGTCCATGTAAGTGGAGAAAAATTGGATGTGGGGGCTGATGGAACAGATTGGAAATCCCCCTTTTCCCTGGAATCTTCTATCACTTCCTTGCTCGTGGTTTAGGAAAAGGCACAAGGTACCACATATGATCATATATATCTAAGTGCCTGATCTGTGCCAGGCCCTGTCTGAGATGCTGAGAATACAAGAAGAGGGAAACCCTCCAGAGCAGTGATGAGCCTACATTCTAAAGCGACAACATCAGCCAAAAACCAGGCCCCTCCCCCTGACTCTCCTCACCTCTCAAGCTGTTTTTTCTCTTTCCTTCTTTCCTTTCAAAACAGAATTTATTGGAAGACGGCTAACACACATTGCTTCCCCAACTTTTCAACCCACGCACTGTTGTCCTTCTGGTTCCACTGTGCCTGAAATTGTCTCAGAGGTCCCTGGTGCCCTCTTCTTTGTCCAACCCAAGATCCTTTTCTCAAGACCCGTCTGTTCTTCTGCAGAATCAGATCCTGGAGACTAGCCTTTCTTCCAGGCGTCCTCTCCAGTCTTAGCTTCCTAAAGGGCCCTTTCTACGAGTACTCTGACTCCTTCACTGACTGCTCCTCATTTTCTCCCCTTCTCCACAGTGGGGATCCCCAAGGCCTACTTTCCTTGCTCTACCACTCTTTACCTCGACAGTGAGATTCACTTCCATCCTGCAGCTGCCACTACTAAGGGAATGACTTCCAGATCCCGGCCTCCCAATCTTGAACTGAATTCCTGGACACCTGTGAGACATCTCCTGCTTATTGTCTGCTGATGCTTTTAACTCTGCAGGCAACAAATTGAACTCCTCATACCCTTACTCCCCCAAGACATGTCCTCCTCAGTATTTCTCCGTTGCTGTAAATGAGCGCCATTCCCCTCATCATCCAAGCTGGCTTAAAGTTGTCTCTGGCTCCTTCCTTTCCTTTTTTCCTATAAACCACCAAACAGATTAAGCACTGAGCAAACACTACCTATGTGCCAGGCATATCACAAGGGAGGCAGTCCTTCTCCTCAATGAGTTAATGTTGTTATAAGGGAAAATAATACAAAGAGGGAAACTGAAAAGTAGGAGGAAGAGGAGGAAGCATCCACGTGTAGGCAAGGTAGAGAAGTGGCCTGGGAGTCAAGGGCTCATCTGGGTTTGGAGGTAGCATGGCCCGTGGGGATGCTACCTGGAGGGTAGGGACTCAGCGGTCAGGATGAGGAGGCCGTAGAGGTGGAAGCATTGCCAACATGTGGCAATTATGGGGGAGAGGAAGAGAGGTGGTCTAGGAGTCATAGGGTTCAATCACTGTCATTAAGTTGTAGGGGCAATTCAATTTAATGGATAGTTATTATATCCATGATGTGCACCAGACACTATTCTAGGTGCTAGGAATGCAAAGATCAGGTGAGAAATGAGGAGTCTTGGCACTCAGGAGTCTGCAGTGCCAGGGCAGGAGCTAGAGGGCTAGACCAGAAATGCAACATGGCCTCAGGATGTCTTCAGAACAGCCTATTGAATGAATCAAGATCCGCTGCCATCGATTATGGCCATGTGCCCCCTGGCACCGCTTTAAGAGCATTAGATGGAGAATCTGATGACCCGAGTTTGGAGCTCGGCTTTGTCAAGAGCCATCTGAGTGACCTGCAAGAAGTGACATCCCGTTCTGGAACCTTCTCTGCAAAGTAAGGGATTGGAATGAAGGAACTGAGTTCCCTTCCTGTTATATACACTGATGGCCTTGGGATACACGAGCTGAGAGGCGAACACTCTGCCTGTAGGTGGAGCTGAACCCACACTTGTGGGAACCCAAGAGCCTTGGAATGGTTATAGATGCTGAGGCCTCAGAAGTGGGAGTGCTTGTCTTGATGGTTCAAGAACTCTGTGTGTGCGTGTGTGTGTGTTCTTGTGCTTATCTCCTTGTCTTTTTCCATGCTGCATTTCTTTTTAAAGGAGAAATGATGGTTTACTAACAGCTGATAGATATAAATAATAAGTGACATTTATGTGACATTCTGACATTTGGAAATCACTTCATGTCACTGGGAAATAGACATCATGGGGATTGGGATCTTCACTTCATAGATGCAGAAACAGGTTTTTTTTTTTGGGGGGGTGAATTCTCCACCTGTCCAATGCCTATGTGGGAGCAAAAAGTGTCAGGCTCGGGCTTCCAACTCCAGGGTCGGGCTTCCAGCTCGGTACTCCCTACTCCAAATCCAGGCTCCTACCAGTTATGCTGCACAGCCTGTGTAGATGCCTCTAAAGCACGCAGTCAATGACAAACAAGCATACTCGCCCAACCATGAAGTAAAGCAACCCGGCAGAGGGGTTTGTTGAGTATTATAGACCCCCCTGAGTTATTCATGGTAATTAAGTCTGGATAAGAAACAAAAACAATTGGAACCATAAGTTTCATGAAAAATCTCTCTGGACCTTTCTTTCTTTCTTTTTTTTGAGCCCTGCTATACATATTCAGGGGAGCTATTGTTTGCAAGCCTGCTTGGGAATGCCAGAAAGATTCCAGTGCAGGAAGCTGGCTTGAAAGTGAAAGGGATGGAAAGAGGGAAGGAAGAAGAGCTCCCATTTATACAAGTGCTTTGTTTATGTTACCTCACTTGATTCTCATAAATCCTGAAGAGATCAGTACTATGATGATTCCTAATTTAGAGATAAAGAAAATGAGGTTGAGACAGTTAAAGTGACCTGTCCAGCCAAGAAGTGTCTGAGCCCATTTATACTCAATATGCTGATTCCAAGTCCAGAGCTGTGTCCCTTATACCACCTAGCAGCCAAATAGAGGAGAAAGAAGAAGGAAGGGTGGGGGGGGTAGAAGACGAGGATATGAGGAAGAATGAAGAGCAGAGAAATAGAGGAGAGAGAGAGAGAGAGAGAGAGAGAGAGAGAGAGAGAGAGAGAGAGAGAGAGAGAGAGAGAACTAGAATCATAGAGTCAGACATAGACACAGAGACATGGAGATAGGCAGAGACAGAGAGAATGAATTTGTAGGGAGCACTCTTCCCTAAGATCTCCTATATCCCAAAGAATTGTGTTACGTTATATACAGTAAGGTGGAGTGATTGCTTCTCACGAGAGCCAGAGCCAAGGCTACCAGAGTACTTTCAGGAAAGCCATAGTTTGCTTATCTTCCCCTGACATCAGGTGGGCAGGCAAGTGAAAAAGCCGCCTCCAGCCCAGGTCTCTGCATGATTCATTTGCTGGTTTCAGTGAGCCTGGAATGTGATGTCCTACCACTTTTGGAATGTTTTCAGGGGAGTGGCTGAGTTTATAGGGAAGGAAGATTCCAATTATAATTCTCCAAGCTTAGGTTCCCCTCTTTTCTCTACCTAAACAATTCCTTTCCATCCTTCGAGGCCCAGCCCAGCTTGCAGTGAGCTGTCTGCCCTCTGAATTCCCAGAAGGACCAGAGGATCTCAGCCTTGGAAGGTCCTTTGAGGCTCCTTAGACTAACCCCTGGCCCAAGCAGAGATCCCATTAATAACATTTTGACAAATACTCCTGAGCCTCTGCATGCAGCCTTCCAGTAATGGGTAACTCACTACCTCCAAGGACAGCCTATTGTAGCTCAGGAAAGCTCTCAGTAACAGCAAGCTGCTTCTTTACATTGAAGCTAAATCTCTCTGCGTGTACTTTCCATCCACCAGATCTTGAGGATTTCCCCACCTCTGCAATGAGAAATAAACCTTCTCTTTCTTCCACACGATGATCCATCCCCCAACTTCCCTTCTAATCCTCTTCTTCATTGATTCAACTGATTATTCCTCCACTGACACTAGCTGGAGGACCCTTACCATCTTGTTCACCCTCCATGGATCCTTTCCAACTTCATCAATGCCACCCCCACCCTCCTCAGACCCGGAAGAAAGCCCCGTGCTACAAATATGGTCTGAACAGGGAGAAGGAGAGTAGGATAAAATTTGGATACAAAAATTTCAGATCTTGAGTTGGAAGGGGCCTCTGTCATCATCTAGTCCAAATTCCTCCATTTTCAAATGAGGAGATTGAGACTCATAGGTTGAAAAGACTCGCTTAAGGTCATACATACAGTCATTATCTGAGATAGGGTTTCTACCCAGGTACCCAAATCTCTTCATTGAGCGACACTGTTTCCATTGTTGTTTATACAACACAAGGGATATGTTTTGCTTGTGACATGTCTTATAATATCATATGTATTACTTCTTACCTCTGGTACTATTTGCTTTGTTTAGGAAACCACATATAGATAAAATCCATACCTTCCCTATGAGTATTTTTCTCATAAGCCATAAGTGGGCACCACAAGTACATGTAACTCATAAAAATGTAGTACTATTTCTATGAGGAGGATTAAAAATGTCAGTGAAGGAATTTCCTTCTCTGAAAACCTTCAAAAATTGTGTAAGGACTGGAAGGATCCAGACATTCAAATATCCATTCGGAAAATTCCAACATCTTGGGAAAATTTAAAGAGGCAGAAAGTTCTCAAGGGAGGTAAAAGACCAGTTAGACTCCACATGGAGTATTCAGTATTGTCAGAGTCCAAAAAACTCATATTCATTGAATCTCACACATTACACTTTAGCAAACTGCCCCCTCAACCATCCCAATTTTTTCATATATCTTCAGTCTCTCTATATACCTTGGTGGCTGCCTTGTGCTTACAAAGATGTCTGTGTTTGTTCCATCCAAAAAAACTCAAAACAAACAAACAAAAAAACACAATCCCCCTTGATCTCTATGTCCCTGCTAGTTCTAATGCTGCATCACTCTTCCTTTTTGTTGACTAAACTCCTTTGGAAAGCCATCTACAATAGGTGGCTCCACTTCCTATCTTCTCACCCTCTTAGCTCACTACAGTTCCAATCTCATCATTTAATTAAAAGTTACCAACACTCTCTAAATGGCCAGATCGAATGGCTTTTTCTCAGTTTTCATCCATCTATCTCTTTGTAGCTTTGGACATTGTGAAATCACACTGTTTTCTTGACACTCTCTTCTCTTTAAGTTTTCAGGATACTTTTCTCTCTCCTGGTTCTCCTCCTCCCTACCTGACTACATTTTCTCAGTCTCCTTTGCTAGCTTCATCCAGGTCATGCCTGCTAACCCTAAGTGTCACAGAAGCCCATCGTGTGCCTTCTTCTATTCTCATCAACATTATTTTCCATGTTTATTTCTTCAGATCCCATGTATTCAAACAGCATTATCCTCATGATTTTCAGATCTACTTATCCAGCCTTAATTTCTCTTCTACCACCAAACTCACCTCTCCAATTGACATTATTGGACATATTGAATAGTATACCCCATAAGCATCTTAAACTTATATATGTCCAAGACCAAACTCTTTCTTCACCCCAAACCTCCACCTCTTCATAAATTTCCAATTACTGTCAAGGATATTACCATCCTCTCTCAATAACTCACACTCACAATCAAGGTGTCATTTTCAACTCCTCACTCTCTCTCATCCCTCATTTTCAATCTGTTGCTAAGACCTACAGATCATTATTTTACCATCCTAACACCTCATCTATAATCCCACCATATCTCCTAGGACACTGATAGGACCCTAGTACAGGCCCTCAGCACCTCATGCATGGACCATAGCAATAGCTGCTATTGGGTGTCTCTTGAGTCTCTTCCCACACCAGTCCACCCTCCACTTAGTGGTCAGTTTGATTTCCCAAAAGCACATGTGTGACCAAGTCTCTGCTGTATTCACCAAACTCCAATGTTTTCCAGTGCCTCCACAAACATACATAAAATCATCTCTTTGTCATTCAAAGCCCTTCACAATCTGGCCCTTTCCTACTTTTCCAGTCTTTCAAAACTTCCGCATCTCAATGTGCTCTGTGATCAATTATGTTGACCTCCCTGTTGTTCCTGGAACAAGACAATCTGCCTTCCAGTGCTGCACATTTTAACTGACTGTTTCCCATACCTGGAAGTCTCTCCCTCCTCATCTCTGCCTCCTGTCTTCCTTCAGGTCCTAGATCAAAGCTTATCTTCTATGAGAAATGTGTCGTGACGCTTCCCATCTTTGATTCCAGCGGCTTGCCTCTGCTGACTACTCCAATTTATCCTGTTTTTAGCTTGTTTGTACATGGTTGTTTGCATGTTGGCTTCCATGTTAGAGTATAAGCTTGTACAGGCAATGGACAGGCTTTGCCTTTTTTCATATCACCAGTGCTCAGCAGAGTCTCTGGTATGCACATGGTAGGTGCTTACTAAATTCTTGTTGATTGAGTTAGCTGACTAAAGGCTGAGTGCAGAACAGAGAAAGGGGGTCTGTGATCACCCACCCCCCAAATGCACTCCAACAGCCTCTTATTCCTCTAGAGACACAGAGAGGGAATGCCAGCTGGATTTGGGATGAGAGGATACAGCTTTAGATACTAGATTGGGTGGGGCTGATTACCTGTGTGAGCTTGGGTGATCACTAAACTCCCAGTGACCTCATCCTTAACATGAGACTGCTGGAGGAGATAACTGCTCGAATCTCAGTCAATAAATAAACACTAAACATTAGCTATGTGTCAGACACTGTGCTAAGCACTGGCCATACGGCAATGGGAATACAGCTGTTCAGGTATGGGGAGTAGGAGCATCGACTCACAGCTGTGCTGCTGGAAGGTGCCTCAGAAACCAAATCTACTCCAACCCCTCATTTTACACAGAAGAGGGAACTGAGCTCAGGCATAATCTTCTGCTTTCTTTTCCTGTCCTCAAGCTCTTGCATGCCGCCTGCCTGGTGAATGTTGCTTTTCAGTCATCTGCAGTTGTGTCCGACCTTCCCTGACCCCACTTGGAATTTTCTTTGCAAAGATACTGTAGTAGTTCACTATTTCATTCTCCACCTCGCTTTACAGATGTAGAAGCTGAGGCGAGTAGGATTAAGTGACTTGCCCAGGGTCACACAGCTCATAGATGTTTGAGGCCATATTTGAACTCAGGAAAACGAGACTTCCAGCACACCATCCATTGTTCTACCCAACTGCCCACCTGGCATATATTAGGCACTTAATAAATGCTTGTTGGTAGACCAGTTTTACCTTGGTACTTCTGTGAGATTCTATAACCCGCTTTAGTTTGTCATGTGAATGTAAAGTTGTGTTCTGTGTGAGCACGGGGAGCATATTTCAGAGATGGAGGAAGGACAAGCTTGTTTGGCAAATTCCAGGCCACTCTGAGGCCAGGCCCATTAGGTCTCATTCAACCCAAAAGCCTGCAACTGACAGCTGTGCCTTTTAATATCAGTTGTATGTGCCCAAGGCCTACTTAACCGAGTTGCCAGGGAAAAGACCAGGTGCTTTCCTGGGAGATGCAAGAATCCAATATCCACAGTCATTTCATCAAATTCAAATCGACCCTTAATCAAAGGGATGTGGGTTCAGATTTAGACTCTGCTACTAGCTAGCTCCCAAAGTCACACTGGGAATGTCACATCTCTGGGTCTCAGTTTTCTCCACTATATAACAAAGGGGCAGATTCAAAGACCTTGAAGGGCCTATCTGAATCTGAATCATGGACCAGGGGATGCGAAGATCATAGCCTTGTATCTGGAAGTGACTGTAGGGGGGCCGAGTCTGACCTTTAACTTCACAGATGAGGAACCTGATGTGGCCAGAGCTGAAGAGACTTTCTTGAGGTCACATGTAGAATGAAGAGCAGAGCCGAGATTCAAACCTGAGGGATTCCCAGCCTAAAACTCTTTCTGCTGGATTTGGGTCCCTGCTAGCATCTATCCGTGTTCTCTTTGAACCAATGGAAGCATATAAGCTTCCCTAGGCTAGATTGCAAGCTCAGCCAGGGCAAGGAAACTTTCATTTTTCTCTTTATATTCTGAGGCATTTAATAAATGCTAGTCCCTTGACTAACTGATCTGAGAATCTAGTAGGATTTTTTTTTCTGCTAGTCCCTTCAGCAATTAAAAACACAAAAACAAACACACCCTTGAAAGAAAAGTGAGTGTTAACTGCTGGCCAAATTCTTCAGCTGTGCAGGAGAGAATGGGGCCCCTCCTGATGGTGTCTAATTCCGTGACCTCCTCATCCAGGCAGAGGCCCTTACTGAATTATGTTTCTGTCTCAGAGAAGGTGCATGGTCCCATCTCCCTGGAACTCCACAGTCCACCTGGCTATTTTCCATCCATCAGTCAGTCCACTGGACTCCAATCTCAGAAGGAAGATCTTCAAATCTGCTGACAGCCCAGCCTAGGTGAGGCCTGATTACAGCCTGCCTGCTCCGAAGTTCTCTTTGCGTACTGGGGGCGGTCCCCCGACCTGTCAGACGGGTTCTCCAGCCATGAGACCTACTCGTTATTTCTAGCCTCCCTCAGCTCATAAACATTTCTGTCTGGCTTTAGTACATCAAACGGGATTGACTTTTCTTGCCTAGCCCTAAAACCCATGACTACAAAAGTCATTTATTTCGCTGGTATTAAGATTCAAAAGTGGGTTCTCTCTGGATTTCAAATGCATTTGTTTACACAGAGAGCTTGCCCTCTTCACTTTCCATGAGAGGAAGCAATCAGACAGATTGAGAGAGTATACCCCATAAGTCAGTGTCAAGCCAGCTCCGCCTGGATTTTTGGCCCGAGACTGGAGAATTGTTCTTCAAAGGCAGCACCATTTGTCAATCAATCATCCAAGATTTACTAAATGCCTACACTGGTGCAGAACACTGTGATGATTTCTGGGCTTATAAAAAGAAGAAAACAAATACTTCCTGACCTCAGGAAGTTTCTGTTTTGTCAGAAATGGCCCTGGAAGGCAAAGCTGCAGCCTTAAGGCTGAGTCCAGAAGTGCCACTAAAAGTGGGTTAAGTCATTTCCTGGAATCACAGATTATCAGAAGAGAAGGCAAGGGCCTCAAAGGGAAATGAGAGACCTAGGATGGAATCTGCCCGAATGTGACAGCTGAATGTGAGAGGTGCCTGCGAGGCAGCAGAAAGCTAGCTTCCTACTCCTGAGCCCAGACTTTATGAAGAAATAGAGGCAGCTTGAGTGGGGCCAGCTGACCTTTGTCAGGCATAGGAGCCCAGGACACATCTCCATTAGGCTTCTGTGTATTTTGTGGCATGGGCTGTAGATGGACAATGTAGGCCAAATCTGGAAGAAAGTCTTGGACTTTACTGCATCTCACTCCCTGCTTGAGATCAAACATTCAGGATTGGCTAAGCTTCTATTAATGTGTGAGAGAGGTGATTTACCATCCCCTCCACCTGAGTTGTGGGCTGAGGAAGTGATGGGGTGCGGTGAGCAGATGAATAGCTGCCTACTGGGCACACATTTGGTGTCCCTTAGTGGGTGTCAAGGTGTGAAAAGCATCAGACTCTGGATGTCCAATGGTCAGTGGCGGGGGGAAGTATGGAAGAAGACCTTAAGCATAGATATCTGTTCATTGCACTACACTCTCTTGAGGGCATGAATCTAGGAACAAAAGGTCTGAAAAACACAATTCCAATTGAATCTACCAGGACAAGTGGAGAAGACTGTAAGGGAAGTATGAAAAAAGGAAGGGGGAAATTACTGAGGGAGAATCTACTTAAAATTTAGAAATCCAAAACTTTGGAAAATGACCATTGTGGGTCATGAAAAAGCATTTCCCTGGGTAGAATAAAATGCTACCTCATAGGGTCTTTTACTACAAGATGTTTCCCATCCATACATAAAGATCATTCAAGATTCCTTGCAAAATGGAACAGGAATAATTCTGCTTAATAACTGTCTGGTAACAAATGTCAGGCCAGCTACAAATGAGGAAGATGTATGATCACCAAATGTGTTTACACAATACTGGAGGAGATCCACACCAGGGTCCAGGCCAAGGAGGGAATACCAGTTGTTGGTGATATTTTTCTCCCATCATGGTTATGGATGTCCCATGACATTGCAGAGCCATCTGGAAGAAATCTATCATTCAAAAGAATTTGGCCTGACCATCCACACAAGAAAGATGGAGTGGATAAACGACATCTGTTGCCCAGATTTCACCATGCATTTTGATGAACATTATGTTGAGCTTGTATAACAGTACGTACAATGTTATAACCAGAGAATGTGTTGGCCCCAGAATGGAAAAGGAGGAAAAGAATGGAAGAGAATGGTTTGGATTGGTTTCAGGAAACTGCAAAGCTTTTGCTAACTCCATGTTTGAAATCAAAAGCCCACCTTTTCAATACCAACATTTTCCTGTCATTGCAATACAAGAGTGAGATGTGAGACACTGTTACTCCTGAGAAACCAGACAAGTATCATGCAGATGACTGGAGAGGACCATGGTGGGGGTGAACAGGCAGAATACAAGCAACAGGGAAATCTGAAGAAGACAGCAGCATCACATGCCAGGCAGAGATGACGGGCTCACCACACTGCAAGGGAAGGATGGCACGTAGTCAGAGCACCCCAGTGCTTCCGTAGTGATGTCAACAAGTGAGGAAGTCCTCCAGCTGCTTGGAAGGATGGACCCCTAGTGGAGAGAACTTTGGGGGAGGACACGGACAAGAAGCTCATAGGATGTTCAGGTGTCCAGAATTGATGAAATCACAGATTTATTTAGATTTATGTGCCAACCATTGTTTTCATGAATAGCCTCTGAGACAGGGAGGCACACTGCTAAGAGGATTTGGTTAAGAGCCAGAAGGTCTCAGTTCTAGTGCCATCTCTGCAACTCAGCCACAAGGCCTTGGGCAAAGCTAGCTCGCTCACTCTCCTTCCCTCTCTGTTTCTCTCTCTGTCTCTGTCTCTTTCTGTCTGTCTGTCTGTCTGTCTGTCTCTTTCTGTCTTTGCCTCTGTCTCTCTCTGTGTCTTTCTCTGTCTCTCTGTCTCTGTCTCTCTCTCTGTCTCTCTCTGTCTCTGTCTTTGTCCCCCTCTCTCTGTCTCTGTCTCTCTGTCTGTCTGTCTGTCTGTCTCTCTCTCTCTCTCTCTCTCTCTCTCTCTCTCTCTCTCTCTCTCTCTCCCTCCCTCCTTCATACTGTCAGTCACTATGAGTCTTCAGGACTGCTGTGGGGCAGGAGGCTTGAAGGAGAAGGGTATGTCAGAGAGTCCTTTCCAATAGCTTCCCTCATTAGCAATGTAGGTAAGGTGATACACATACACTTGGGTATCTGATAGTGTAATGCTGACTGAACACTCTGGGCCTATCAGGAACTGCGTACCTGATGCTCCCTGCCCTACGGCATTGACAATCCACAGCCCGTCATGTGGGTAGGCACACAGAAAATAGAGATACACCTCTATGTCAAACTGTCTAATCACTTGTTTCAAGCCTGGGAAAATTCATCAGCCGTCATACAGAGGAGCCACAAAGTCATCCCGTCTATCACTGGGGCCTCAGACTACCTGCCAGCTCCTTGACTTCTCAGAAAAGTGTTCTAGAATCTGTTCACTACTTAGCCCTTCACCAAATGGTCTTGGATAATTTTCTGCATCCATTTTCATTGTTTCAGAACAAACTGAATCTCTTCATCTCAACCTCCTTTCCTGATGTCTCTGTGGCCTCCTCCTCTTGTGGGACAATCCTGAAACAGGGATATCAGGGTCCCAGCTCTCCCCATGATATCTGGCAGATTTCCTTTCCTTGAAATTAGGAAGAGAAAAGGAAGCAGAACTGGGATGAAGGCAAGTGATTTAACCTTTCAATCTGACAAGTATTTATTAAACACCTATTATGTGCCTGACTTAAGGCTAAGTGCTGGGAATAAAAAGATAAAGTAATGTGAGTCCTTGCCTTTAAGCACTTTACATTCTTCCTGGCCTCTATGGCATGTATCCAGATGAGTAAGTTTAACAGAACTAACACAGGAAAGATCATCAATATTCCTATAAGAAGTGGCAAATGAATAAATAAATGAATAGATGAATAAAAATGCATTTATTCGGTGTGCTGAGAATACAGAGGAAGACAAAAATAGTGCCTGGCCTCCAGGAGATTCCATTCTAATGATGGAAGCAACATGGAAATCATTAGGTAAATACAAGACAGCAGGAGGACACCGTGCCTGAGGAAAGCCCTGTCGACTGGGATATGAAGAGAGGCCTCCTGCTGAAAGGAAGATTGTAATTGCGTCTTGGAGGAAGCCCAGGATTCAAAGGGAAGAAGAGAGCAGAGAAAGAAGTCTAAGCATGGGGGAGCAAGGAGTGCAAATCATGGGGTTGATGGAGTGCCATGTACAAAGAACGGCAGGTATGCCAGAGTCACTGAATCATGGGAATACTGACTAAGAGAATTGGGAAAAAAAAACTTGCAAGGAGCTAGATTTTGAAGGGCTTTAAATAACCACCAAATGATTTTATGTTTGGTACTGGAGATGATAGGGAGTCATTGGAGTTTAATGAGGAGGAGAGTGACATAGCTAGATCTGTACTTAAGGCAAAACACTTTGGAAGTTGGGTTGGAGGCTGGCCTGGGGAAAAGAGGATAGAGGTACATTTCCATTACAAAGAGAAGTAGTTTCCAGATCTACAGTTCAGGTTGCTTAGGTAACTCCTCTGGACCTTGGCTGGGCCTGGAAAACAGTCCTTGTCCAACTCCACCAGCAACAATTGGGTCCAAAGTATTTCACCTTCTGACCACACTGATGCCCTGGCTCTGGAATTCAAAAGGATCTAAGATGTCCATGGGAAGGTGAGAGGGGGATGGGTCTGGGAGAGGTGACATGTTAATTTCACGAGATACAGGTAAGAGGACCCTGGAACTTGGAAGGAGAAGGTCTAGATCAAGTCAGAGCTCTGGAAATCATGACTTGTGGGATCCTCAGCTTTATCTTTCTTAGACTTAGTTTAGTCATTTGTAAAATGAGGATCATAAGATCAGACTCATTTAGGCCAATCTGTTTATTTTATGGAGGGGAAACTGAGGCTCTGTGAAGTTAATAATGATAGCTTGTGATTATATGACAGTTGAAGTATTGCAGAGATAGTCACACATTATCTCCTTTGAATGTCATACCAATCCTGGAAGCTATGTGCTGGTATTATCTCCATTTCACATATGAGGAAATTGAGTCAGAGGTAGGGAAGTTAAATGCCTTGCCCAGCACCACACAGCTAGTAAGTGACTGAGGTGCAATTTGAATTCAGGTCTTCTTAAGTCCTGAATCTTATCCCAATCCACCACCGAGCTGCCTTGTCAACTTGTCTAAGGTAGCGTGGGCAGAAACTATCCTTGCTGCCTATGACCATACCTGTATGACCCTGGGCACTCCAGTTAGTGTTCTTGTGACTCAGTTCCTTACTGGATTGTTATAAAGATCAAATGAGATAAGCCTGGTAGCTGGCTATCCAAGTATAAACAATTACTATGGGATTTTTTTTTTATTCCAAACCTGTGATTAAATCTATGTGGGGAACTACCCAGGTGGAAAATCCCTTTGCCAAAGATGCAAATTATGAGCTGCTCTGTACCTTATAGTCTTAGAGGTTTGCCTGCAGCCCTGAGAAGTTAATCAGCTTGTCTGGGGTCACACCAAAGCTTGATTGGGTCAAGGGTGAGCCTTCAGTGCTGGTTGATTTCCTCAAATGCTGGCTCTGTACGTGTTAGATTTGACATTCTCAGGTATTATCTGCCCAATGGTGGAAATAAAGTAAGATTTTTACTGGATGGTCCTGGGTGTTAGGAGCCCAGCTTTTCACCTTTTCATCCTTGCCTGATTCTCTAAGGTTTAACATGGGCTTCTTCTTCTGAAATGTATACAGTGTCCCTGCTGTTACTATTGTAGCTTGTTTCTTATTTTCCAAGAGGACCAATGACACTTTAGACTATAAGCTCCTTGAGGGCAGTCCTCATTACATTCTATTTACATTTCTATCCATTCAGGGTCCAGAATGTCATAAACAATTTTAAGTTTCTTAAATAAGTCAATGAAAGAATGAATGAACAAATTTCTGTGAGATTCACAAAAACCTTTTGAGCTCTTAATTCTTGCCACCAAAGCCTTGGCATTGTCAAATGGTTCAACATCAGAAAGCGATAGGATTTGACAAGTGGAAATGACATGAATGAAGGGCCATTACTATCTACTCTCCTTTGACAGCCCCTCTAAGGACCATGGGATCTTTTCATCTAACTTGCAGCGGACATTGTCTTTGGGTGTTGTCTCTCCCATAAGAATGGGAGCTCCTTGAGAAGAGATTGCCATACAGCTGTATTCACATCCTGAGCACTTAGTGCAAAGCTTAGCACATAGTCAGGGCTTTAAGAGATGTTTGATTCATATAATGATGCCAGGCCAGGGAGTTGTCGCAGTGGATAGAATGCTGCACTTGGAGTCAAGAAGATTCTGATTTCAAATTCTGCTCAGACACTGGCTGTGTGATACTGTGCAAGCTGATGGACCTCTCTCAACCTCAGTTTCTTCAGCTGGGATGATGCTAGTGCCTACCCCACAGGATTATTTGTGGCACCCAAATGACAGTCCCTGAAAAATGCTTTGGAAACTTCTGGTGCTGAATCCACACTAGCTCTAGTTGTTTTCTCAATGGAGTGCTCGCTGGCGATTGATTAAGAGCTGTCAGAAAAATGCAGCTACTGCCGGGGAGTTTCAGTGAGATAAAGTGGGGAGTTCTCCCAAATACTCACAAACACGTCTGAGCGTGAAGGGGTGTGAAGACTAGAGAAAGATCAACTTGGAGACAACAAAAGGTCATTGAACCAAACAAAGAAAACTAAATCAATGCTGCATTTTTGCAATCTCAGGACACGTAAACCTCTCATGTAACAGAGGGTGGGAGGCATATCTTTGCCCAATCTCTTGTGCTCTTCATTCTTGTGTCCCAGTTGGTCATCCCCCATAGCAGGCTAGAACTATGCAGTCTCCATGGGATGGTGAGATAGGAGTGGTTCAAAGTCAGCATTTGTGGGATTGAAAAAAGACTCACAGCCCACAGTATCAGGGTGACAGACATGCAGAAACCTGGTTCACCTTCTTCTCAGAGGACTGCCTTCAGCCTCAGTATGGTGCTGGCAATTGAGAATCTTCATTTCTAGTCCCTCTTCCATCACTGACTGGCTCGTTGCGGAATCTTATTATGATGCTCTGATCTCTCTGTTCTAGTGTAGAATTATGCTGAAAATGCCCATTTGAGATGCACTTTACGGAGGCAAAGAGCTTTCCTCACAACAATATGTTGAGATAGGTAGCATGTTATGAACCCCATTTTACTGATGAGGAAACTGAGGCTTAGAGAGGTAGTGACTTACCCATTATGGTCACAGAGTATCTGAGGTGAGATTCAAATGTAATTCTCTTGACTCCATAGTCCATTGTGTACTGTGCACCTATCATGTGTATGCCATTCTGCTATGTACTCTTGGGGGAATAACGAAGAAAACCTTGGCCCCAGTCCTTATAGATCTCGTGATGTACTCAGGAAGCAAAATAAAGCTAATGTCAGGTTGAACTTGAAAATGTTAAGAGGTGGCCTGGGCCAAGAATTCCAAGGAAGAAGCATAGCCATGGGGACAGGGGTTGGGAAAGAAGACATAGTACAGGGCAATGCTGAACTTAGAGGGAGAAAGACCCTGGTCAAGTCATACAACCTCTCTGAGCCTCACTTTCCCCATCTGCAAAATGAGAAAGATGCTAGCAATTATTTCCCAAGGTTGTTGTTAGAAGCAAATAAGATAATGGATGTAAAGTACTTGGAAACCCTTAAAGAGTTATAGAAATAGCCTATAATGCTTGTTATTATTGTTGTTATCCTCATTCTTGTATCAGAGTCAATGAAGTGCAGAAACACCTTGTCCAGGGATTGTCCTCCTGTGCCTTGGGCTGTTCTTTTGGAAGGGCGAATTGATTACTTTTTATGGTAATTGAATAAAAGTGCCGGGATGAATGCACATCTTCTCTTGACTGGCTGAAAACCTCTCTGGGATCTCTCCAGTAGCAGAATCACATCACATAGGGATGATGCAAACCAAATCTGATGTTCATATGGTTCCCATTTCTTCTGATAGCTTTTTCTGTTGTAAGAGTTTTCATTACAGGTACTTTACAGTCTTTGAATATCTGACAGAGAGGCATCTATTAAACGTATTGATCTTACCTTTTTCTGGATCCTTTTGCTAACAGGGCAGGCAGGGCAGCACTTAGGTCTGGGATGAAGCCCTGGAATGTTGGCATTTGTTGAATTCTCAAGAGTATTCTGGGGTGTGCATTTGAAGGATCAAGATTTGCCATCTATTAGGTTATGAAGTATACCCAATTTCTAGGATATCATTCTGACCACTAAGTCACAGCTTTTTAGGTATTCAGTAGGTGCTAAATTTTTGCGCCTTGAAGTTATTTGTTACAAGTTTCTACTACTTCTTAGCACAATCCTTCATGATCAATGTGTTGGGCTCCTCAAGGGTGGATGGCCCGAGGATCACTATGTTGATGGTCTCATCTTGAAAATATTAATGATGGTGGTAATAGAGGTGATGATGATGATGATGATGATGATATTGTGAAGGTGCTTGGATCAGGAAAGATTTCCACATTGTAACTTGCCAAATAATGCCAATAAAAATGTTCTCCAACTTCGATATATGTTATGAGAATGTATGTAGCGTTTAGCAGAGTGCTGGAGATTCTCCTTGGGTTCCACACAAGAGCGCTGACCTTATTTTATTGTTGGGTTGTGAACTTCAAAGAAAACAATGTCATCAAAATGTCCGAGGACAAAATCCAATCCCAGTATGGAAAAGCTTTTTAGATGAGACAAAAGGAAATAAAATAGAATTCCCCTGGATGTCTCCTTCTTTCTTTTCTGTAGGGGGACATGGAAGGAAAAATAGTTTCCTAGTTGTATTTTGTAAGCACCATATTTCAGAAGACAAAGCCTCCAGTCCCGATTTCCCTGGCCTGGATGTGCTGTTGACAAAACTAGAACAGTTTCAGATGAAGGAATCTACTGGGTGGAGCTGAGCCTGGAGAGAAAAGCTCAGCAGGTGTGTGTCCTGACCTGGGCTTGGCTCGGCCCTACTGTAGTTCTGAAATGCAGGGCAGGGCTCTAGAACTCCCCTGGGCTACATCAGTGGTTATTTATCTGTGTAGTGCAAAGCAACAGAGGTGGTCCTGGGAAACACAGAAAGCCACCCACATGGAGAAGTAATCAGAAGCGTTATAGCAAGAGAGATATTGTACCCAGGCAACTTCAGGTCTCAGAACCTCAAAGCCAGGGAAAGAACAAAAAGCCTAGAATTGTCCAAGTTGCACTGAAGTGCAAAAATGGTACCCCTCTCTAGCCTCTTCCTTCCATGTCTGATATTTCTTACCTCCTCCATTGGCTATCTCATCTCCTTACTGTCTCCTGGACCAAGAAATATGGTCTCCCACTTTGAAAATGTTTCCTGTCTCTCTAATAAATCTCACCACACCACAGTTGATTCTTAAATAGGAGAACACCAAGATGAGAACATTGCTTCTAAATATTAATGTGGCAGCTGCAGTTTCAATGAGGTTGAAAGCATGAGAGTCAGATGGCTCATGTAGCATTCTTGCCAGTGAGTTACATCCTTGATCTACCAGGTAGCAATTTAGGTGAAAACAAATCTTGTTTTTAATGGGCTACAAGTTTCATGAGAGTCAACTTTGTGATGGGCCATCTACAGAAGGTTATTGCATGCTAGGTTTCATTACAAGAAGGCACTAGGCACCCACCATCCTCCAATTACCTTGTATTTATTTATCCAACTGGTATGCTTTGGGTTCTTTATAGAACAAAAGCTCTTGGAGGGCAAGAGCTATGGGGTTTTTGTCTCTGTATCCACAGAGACTAGCGCAGTGTCCAGCAGGAATGGAGGAAGAGCTTAACATGCATTTGCTATACAGAACTGAATTGAAATATGAAGGTGATGGTCCCATCATACTCTGTGCTGCTCAGGCACTGGCTGGCTCAGTCCCAGGTGTGCCATTTTCAGAAAGACATTGACAAACAAGAAGATGCCACAGGACCTGAAGGTCAGAAGAGAAGGTGAAAGGTGGGCACAAGAGCTGTCTTCAAGTATTAATTTGCAGGGCTGTCATGGGGAAGAGGTGTCAAAAGCATTCAGCTTGGACCCAAAGGGCAGTCCTGGGACTAATCTTTGGAAGTGGCAGAAGACCAGTATCATAGTCTGCTGAAAGGGGCCATTCCAGGACTCAATGACCTACCTGTGGAAGGTAAGATTCCTGAAATCACAAACTGGGGGTTCTTATTTTTTTTTAATTATCTGCATCTATTGTAGGGTATTAGACATAGTAAGTGCTTAATTACTGTTTTTTTCAATTGAATTGAAGGAAAAATTATTTTCATGAGGTATCTAGGTAGCATGGTAGATAGAGCTCAGAGCCTAGAGTCAATAAGACTTAAGTTCAAATCTGTTCTCAGATACTTACTAGCTATGTTACCTAGGCAAGTCACTTAACTTCTGTTTGCCTCAGGTTACTCAACTGTAAAATGAGAATGATAATAACACCTTCCCCACAGAGTTGTTGTAAGGACCAAACTATATACTACCTGGCACATAGTAGGTATTTAATAAATACTTGTTCCCTTTCCCTTCCATAGGTCATTCTGTTTCAGGACTGAGTACAACCCCCTCACCCCCAGGTACATATCTGGTTCCATACTGGAATGGCTCATTTGTCTTTCTTGCAGCCCCCATCTGGTTCAGACAATGTCTGACTGCATGTCAGAACTCTCTTCCTATGTCTTCCATTGTCACTGGGAGACAGTTCCTGGCTTCAAGGACCTTTCGATATCACAGACACAACGCACTGTCCCTGTGGATATCACAGGCTTGTCCAAAGAAGACAATATCTGTGTGATACTCTGCAAATCTTAGAGTTTTGTGAAAATGACACCACCACCGCCACTGTTATGTCATTACTATTATTGTTGTTTTTGTGTTTCTTGCCTTCATTCTAATGGAGTTCAGATAGAAACTACCCTGGGCCAACAAATGGCATAAATACAAAATATTCTGATGCAGTAATAAATATGAATTTCCTAGGATATCAAAGTTATCATATTGCTTGGGGTAGCCACATAAAATGAATGGGAAGACTGCTGGTTCTAGAGTCCACAAAACTGGATTTGAATCCTTTCAACTCCACTACCTTTTTTGCAAGTAACTTAATGTCTTCATCTAGAAAATGGGAATGATTATAAATTTTTCACCTTCTATATAGTTGTAAGGATTAAATAAAAGCAATTTACAACAATATATGTGATTTATTTATTAGTAATAATAATAGTTGCATCACAATGTAGTTTAATAAGTGCATTAATGATGACAAGTATTTATTGTTGAGAAGTAGCCTTAGAGTCAAAAAGACCTGGGGCCCTCGGGATTAAGTGACTTGCCTGAGATCACATGGTAAACATCAGAGATCAGGAGTGAATTCAGGTGATCTGACTCCCAAGCCCCAGAATTCTTCCCACTAACATCTGTTATGTACTAGACACTGGAGATACAAAGACAAAAGTGACAGTTCCTGCCTTCATGGCGCTTACATTGCACTGGGAGAGATAATTTGTGCATAAAGAAGAGCATGCAAAATGTCTACAAAGCAAAGCTAAGGTAAATTTGGGGATGGAAAATACCAAGAGGCCCAGAGGGGCTAAGTGGGACTTTTCCCAAAGCCACCCAGGCAGCAACTGGAAGAACCAGGATTGGAACCCAGGCTCTGACTCCAAATCCAGCATTCACTAAGTGTTGTTCTCCTGCCTTGAACCTCTCCCCACTGCAGACTATCCTTCACCTGCACTAGTCAATCTGTCACCCTCAGGATGCCATGGGCCACCTTCAAGAATGAAGAATGAACAACAACAAAGGCGTCTTCCTACAGTGCAGGTCTGACCACGTGACTCTCGTCTCCCCGTGCCACTCCACAAACTCCAGTGGCTCCAGATAAAACCCTCTGTGTGGCATTCAAAGACATAGCCTGCCCACCTCCTACCTCTCTGGTCTTGCACCTTACTCCCCAACACAGACCCTTTACCCAGGGACTCTGGCCTCCTAGACGTTCCACGAACAAGACCTCCATGTCTCAGCTCCAGGTGTTTTCTCGGGCTGTCCCACATGCCTGGAACATTCTCTCTCCTCAATCTCTACCTCTAAGCTCCTCTGGCTTTCTTCATGGCTCCAGCTAAAACCCCACCTTCTTCAAGAAGCCTTAGCTAATCCCCTTTAATGCTAGTGGCTTTGCTCTGGTCATTGTGTCTAATTTATCTGCCTGTAGCTTGTTTGTACACAGTTGTTTTCACATAGTCTCCTCCACTAACTAGACTAGGAACTCCTTGGAAGCAGAGACTGATTGTTGACCTGACTTGGCATGACCCGCAATGGGACCCAGTACCTCCTTCATTTTTAAAGTGAGAGATTTTGGACTAGATAGACTCAAGTCTCTTCTAGCCCCAGGTCTGAGATGCTAGGATGCTGGGGTCAGAAGTAACAGTGAAAATTTGAACCCAGCTTCCTTGGCTCCAAATCTTTCTTCTTTCCCATTGTAGCTCTATGATCGTTGGCAAATCAACTAAATTCTCTGAACCTCAGTTACCATATCTGTAAAATGGGGGTAACAGCAGCCTCCACTTCGTAGAGTTGTTCTGAAATAATGTGTATACGGTGTTTGAAGTTCTCTATGTAAGTATTAGCGATGATGATGATGATGATGATGATGATGATGATATCACCTGAGAATTAGAAAATTCATTTCTTGGCCAGCCTCCAACTGAAGTTTGCATCTGTTTTTCAAAAATGTTTTCCCCAGTCTGGAAGCAATTTCATAGACTTTTGTTATTGGTTAATTTTCCTGATCAGTGAAAATTGCCATTAAGTTGAGTCATTCTGGGTGAGGGGAGGGGAGAGATGAGGAGAACGTTTGGAACTCAAAATCTTATAGAAGTGAATGTTGAAAACCAAAAGTAAATAAATTAATTAGAAAGTTTAAAAAAATTAAAATTTAAAAAAGAAATAAAAAAATACCCACCTCCCTCCCAAAAAAAACCCCCCAAAAACACAAAACTTGAGTCGTTCTGAACCAGCCAACCTTCCACTGGTCATTCTCTCACTAAGTAATAGGAGCATAATTTGAATACTGAGACAACTCCCTCTCCTAGGCCTCTCTTCTGTCTGAATTAGGCCTGAAGATTAGGGAAATGCCGCATTGTTCCTTAGCCTTTGCTTTCTAACTAGACAACCAAAAATAGGACCTGGAGTGAACCTGAGGTCTGAAAAACTGAGCTCCTAAGGAGTAGCTGAGAGGTTTTACTGAGATTACAGTGAGATTACAGGAAGGACCCCTGAGGCCTTCTGATTCAAACCCTGCATTTTACCAATCGATCTACTCACAAGCATATATTAAACACCTATTCTTTGCCAAACATTGTATGAGAAACTGGAGATACAGGGACAAAAAAATGAAATAACCCCTAGCTTAATATGTGAGCTTACATTCCAGGAAAATGGGGGCTAAAGAGTCGCCCAAATGACTTACCCGAGGCCAAACAAGTAGTAATTAGCAGAATTGGGACTTGAATGAGCCTAAATACTTTAGAGCAGGAGTTCATGACCTGGCTCCTTTAAACTTTAAATAACATGATAACTATTTCAGTATAATTGGTTTCCTTTGTAATCCTATATATGTTATTTTTGAGCCTTTAAAATGAATCTGGGAAGGAGTCTCTAGGTTTCACTAAAGGGCCAAAGAGATCCATAACCCCAAAAGGGTAAGAAGCCGTGTTCTGGAGACTTCCTATGTAAGATTGTCTCTTGTCTACTCCCCCTGTTGCATGATCATTGATTTAAATGCAGACTCCACAGCAGGATGGATGCTGTGGCAGAGGGGCTACCCTTTTCCCCTATTCTTTGTGCCCCCTACCCTAGAGTTTGTGCCATAAAAAAGAACTGAATAAATGATTACTGACTCGTTGGTCTATGGAATGAAGAATTTCTAGAGTTTTTTCAAGGATAAATAAGCCTGCTTTTTTTTTGTACTAGGACCTTTAAAAATAGAGTAATAATAGACATAAAAGTTGGTAGTAACTTTCTCCTCTCTTCCATTTCAGATTTATGCACAGATGAGATTCCAACATTCTATTAGCTACAGATTACACAGTATTGTATCATTTTGTTTTGTTTTTAACAAGAAAAAAAAAAACCTTAGGTATAAAAAAGCCATTGTAGCCTATTCAGCCCTTAGCTGGAAAGTTTGGACCCAGGTAGTAAGAAGACACATAATGAGCCCTCTTTGTGATGAGCCTACTGTCAATTGTCATTGGTCCAGCAGGTACCATCTGTGCCCTTAGATTCAATCAGTGAATGGACAGCAGGTCAGGAGGGCCGCTTTCTGCCACAGGTGTCTCTAAACCATTCCTTCTGCTCCTGTCTGCTCTTCCAAAGGCAAGCCAGAACGCCACATTCTTTGGCTGGACTCACTCACTCTGTACAAGGATTTGAAGACATCCTCCTTTCCCTGAGGCCCCACCTCTGAGCAAGAGGAAGTCATTGGCAAAATCCTCTCAGCAGCAAAGCACAGACTCTCTCTACCACCCACTCTGGAACAGAAAACTGAGCTAAAAACGAACAAACTGAGTCTTATTATGTGTGGAGTCACAGCAGTATCAAGCGTGTTTTTGAAAGGCATTGCCTTGTGTTTGGTAGAGCTGCAAGTTGAGTAACTGGACCTTGTTTCCAGGAGCTGATGCGGATCGGCTCCTTCAGTCCCTCCTGACTCCAGCAAGGCAAGTCTTCCCTACTCCAGAGCCAGCCTGCTTTCCACTGCCCTGCTCTTCATTAGCTACAGTATCAGCACTGGGGTGCACTTGATAAGACTTCCTCCTCCAGCAGCATGGCCATTCATTCAGTGGTCTTTGCAATCAGGCAGATCTGAGTTCTGATCCAGAATAGACATTTCCTACCTGGGTGACCTTGGACAAGTCACTTAACCCTATTTTCCTCATCTGTAAAATGGGGATAATCATAGCACCTACCTCCCAGGGTTGTTGTGAGGATGAAATGAGACAATCCATGTAAAGGGCTTTGCAAACCTGAAAGTGTTTCCTCCAAAAATGCTTGCTCAGGAGTGGGGAACCTATAGCCTCGAGGCCAGGTCCTCAAGTGCAGCCCTTTGACTGAATCCAAACTTCACAGAACAATTTTGGAACATAGTAGGCACTTAATAAATGTGATTTCCTCTGGTCTTCGACAGGAGCTCAGGTAGAAAGCAGACAGGCTCAGCCAGGTGGGATCAGATCAGGAGTCTAGTGAAACAAGGAGGTTCTGGTGAAAACCAAAGGCCTTGAGAAGTGATGAAAAAGACCAGAAAGTTGCTCAACCACCAATTGGGAGTTACTATTGGGGAATCCCAGGGCCCTAAATCCATGTAGGTGAGGCCCACTCTAAAGCTGGAGAGACTGACACATATAGGAGGGCACAGATGGGGGCAGGTATATAAGGGAGTAGACCATTTTCCCAACCCAAGAGATTAGATGAGGTAGGAGGGGAAAGGCAAGTTGGGGGCTATGATCAGAGTCCAAGGAAACAAAGCTGGCCAGGGAAGCTGGCAGGTACTTGAGTTGACATAGTAGCATCAGAGACCCAGAGTAAATACAGACACATTAACTAGCAAGCACTAGCAAACAGGCTGTGGTCCTTGATGGGGAGGGCAGAGTCTACCTCCTCTCTGGCCTACTTTCCCAATCTCTTGCTGAGCCTGTCTGTGGCAAGCTTTAGGCAGTGGTGAACCTGCCTACTTACAGAATCAGAGCTGCATAGGTGATCCTCAGGGGCCATACTTACAAATCTCACATCCATCAGAGATTCTAAGCCTTGGGCCAACCTGGGCTTCTGGGGCTGCAGAAGGCATGGCCTCTACATCCAGAGCATATTCTGTGTGGGTCTTTCTAAACCTTTTTGGAATGAGGCAAAAAAAAAAAAATGAGAACTGAGAGCAAGCTCCCTCAGGCGCCTGGGATCCAATCACCAGGCACGTGTTTGACCCAAGCTTCTCATTTCCTTCATCCACTTCTTCACTAGTGTTTGAGAGAACAACTTGATACGGGCCTTCTTCATTGCATAGAGAACACCCAGTCAGCTGTTGCTTCCCAAGATGCTCAGAATCATAATCTGTCTTAATTGGAAAGGAGGTTGCTGGCCTTTTAGGTCAACATATGACTGAAAAAAGAATGTTGTCTAAAATGTGGCAGAGAGGTGGACATCTGTCCTTTGCCTAAAGCTCACCCACAATGAGTGAAGTGGGCAGTCCATTCCAATTTTGGTTAGAAAAAAAAATTGTGGATAATTTTTTCCCCATATCTCAAATTTAAATTTTCTGCTTTGTAATTCCAACACCTTTCTATGTTTCGGATACATCCTTCCCTTCCTCCTCTAATCTCAGATTCCCAAATATAATTTATTTGGGACCATTCTGTGCTCTCTCATCTATATTCATCTTAGCTCCACACCTTCCATTCTTCTACCTTCCTCTGTCTCCACTTCCACGGGCAGCTAGATGGCATAATAGATAGAATGCTGGAGTTGGCATTAGGAGGACTTGAGTTTGAATTCTGCCTCAAACACTAGCTGTGTTTGTGATATTTTTTTTTAATTTTTGACAAGTTGTTTAACCCCTCTGTGCTTCAGTTTCCTCATCAGTAAACGGGAATAATAATAGCATCTTCCTCATATGGTTGTTGTGAGGATCAAATGAGACATATACCCAATGCTTTACAAACCTTAAAACTCTCTGCAAATATGAGCTCTAATGATGGCAATGATGATGCCCCTGGCACACCTGTTCCTGTATTAACAAACTCCTCTTCATCCTAGAGCTTCTCATCTCATATCTTTGATCTTATAGCACTCATGTGTCCCCAGGTTCTTTAGGAAGACATTATATCTGTGGTCAATTAATTTTGATCCAATAAGCATTCGGTAAATGAGATACTGTGCTAAGTTTTGGGTGTACAAAGAAAGGCAGAAACAGTCCTTGCCTTTGATGAGTGGGTCACTCTCTCCAGTGCTGACTGCTCCTTTTCTCATCAACCTGGCATATGAGGCCAAAAGGAGGAGTTAGGCACATGCTTTACTCCACCTCTCCCACTTCTGCTGTCACTGAGAAAACACTCCTCCTCTGAGGCTGATTGCATCCCTTACATCACCTTATCCAGGTCCTCGATGACAATGCCTCATATATAGATTACTCCCCTTTCTGTCTCAAGGAGTTGAATACACTATCTTTCTCTCAAGCCCCAACCCTGTCATTCCACTTAAGGATTACAATATGCAATTTAAGGTCACCTGAAATGCTATAGCCTTCCAGGTCACCAACCTACTCACCTCCCATCATCCACATTTTTCCTCCTCCTCAGTCACCCACAGGGAGGATCAAACCTTCAAACTCACCATCACGGAGAACCAATTGGGTGACTTTGATGCTTCTGAACTCTGAGATGACTTACTCTGTAACTTACTAACTTTCCATCTCTTCCTAACTTTAAGTTCTCCTAAACATTCTGATTCTTTCTCTTTGTCCATCTGTCTTTCCCTCCTTGGATATCTCTGCATCTACTGTTTCCTTCCTTGTGTCCTACAAATATATAGGGTCTCCTCTCTCCTTAAAAAACAAACTAGCAAACAAAACAAGACTTCACCATGCTCCTCCCATCTTCTCAAGCTATCGAAGTATACCTCTTCTCCCTTGCACAAGTGACGCCCTAAAGGAAAAACAAAACAAAACAGAACAAAACAAACAAAAAATCCATGCATTCATTTCTTCTCATTTCCTTTCTTAACACTGTTTAACTGGGATTTTGACCCAATACTCAACTCAAATGACTCTTTCTAACATTACCAATGACGGTTTTTAAAAAATAACTGTTCAACTCATAAATAGAAGTATGTGTAGAATAATTTTATACACCCACATGCACATATGTGTATGTGTGTGTGTGTGTGTGTGTGTGTGTGTGTGTGTGTGTAATGCTAGCTATCTTTAGGGTGAGGGGAGGGAAGAAAAAAATAAATTTATATAATAATTTTGTTGTATATTTGAAAGGATAGCAAGTTGTGTGTAGTAGATTTGCAGTTTCACTTTTAAACTTTTTTTTGTTGTACTACATTATTGAAATGCTTGTATTTCATTAATTTAAAAAATTAATAATAAAAAATGTTCATACCCTTTTTTTATATCAACCAAATTTCTCCTAGTATCCTTATCCCTCTCCTTTCCAAGGAGCCCTCCCATATAATAAAGAATATATATACACATACATTTATGTATGTATATATAAATACACACACATGTACACACATACATGCATGCATCTATATTAATGAGGAAGAAGAGGGGTAAAACCAGTAAAACTGATCAGTGTATCAAAAGATTCTAAAAATGTACTCTCCCAAGGGAGTTTTCCCCCAAGGACCTCCCACTTCTGCAAAGGAGTGGGTTAGAGGCAAATTCTCGTATCCCTTCTTTGGGGTGCCTCTTGCTTTTTGTAATTCTACAACCTTCACTTTCAGTTATTGTGTCATGATGGTTCTTCCCATTTCCATTGTTGTTGTGATTCTGTATGTTGCTTCCTTGGCTTTGATGACTTGAGTCTCCATCAATTCACACAAGCCTTTCCATGCCTCTCTGTATTTATCACAGTACAGTCAGATTCCATTCTATTCATACGCCACCATTTATTTGGCTATTCACCAATGATCTCTTTTACTGAAACATCCCATGGTGCTGGATGCTTAGACCTCACTCTACCTGAATACTTTGCACAATTAATGCTATTGGTCGCTGATCCTTCCTGAATACTCTCCCTTCCTATGGTATCGAGAACGTCTTTTTAGTTTTATTTCTAGTAGTGTGGCTACTCCTTCTTAGTCTCCTTTGCTGATTTCACTGAGACCAGATTATGTAAAACCAACAGTCTTCCTGACTCCAGGCCCATTATTCTATCCACTGAACCACTGAGCTGCCCCAAATTATGCCTGTCAAATCCTTTTCAGTATTGATAAGGGCGAGTGGGTTCAGGGAACAAGAGGATCTTAGGCTGCGAAGGGAGATAGACCACCTCTAAAATGTGAAGGAAGGAGGAGTACAAAGGACCCAAATGGATTTGAAGTTCCCTCTGATGTTGGAGAGCTTGCCCCCACCTTCCAGTAGATAAGTATGACCTCTCCAGAAGGGTTTTTTGGGTTCAGCAGAACCACTGACATGTTACGGTCAGAGACGAGTCCCAATGTTCTTTCCCTTGACTGGGTTAGGTTTTTCTAAGATCACTGACTTAGACTTGGAAGGATGACCATCAGCGGCCAGTTGGTTCAAGCCCTTCTTATCCAACCCCTTCTTTGAGCTCTGACAGTAACTCAGTGACAAGAGATTTTAGCATATGGAGGGAGAAGACCAAAGTCATAGTCTTCTTTTTGTGTTTCCTGTTCCTGACCTTATTCTGACTTTGTGCATCCCATTTCCCAACATCTTCCTTCTCTGATTAAAGTCACAAAATCACAGGATGTTGGAATGGAAAAGGACCAGAGAACACGGCATCCAGACCCTTAAATTTATAGAAAAGGATACTGGAGATCAAAAAGGTTAAATGATTTATCTGTGTTGTCTCAGAACAAAGGCTTGAAGCAAAGTCAGATAATCTCAGGAGTGGGAAGGGATCTCTGAGTCATGGGCTGGCCGCAGCTGCCTAAGAATTACGTTTACAATTCACACAGTAAGTGATCATCCTGCCTATATTTGAAGCCCTCCAACAAAGGAGGGCTCACTACCTTGCAAACAGCCATTCCACTTTTGGATAGCTGTGATATTTGGGAAACTTTTCTTGACATCAACCCAAATTTTCCTCCTGACAAATTCCACCCATTGTCCTCAGTTCTGCTCTTCACTGAAAGTCTCCTGATTCCCCAGTCCTGTGTTCTTCTCATTTCTCATTCCTGCTTCTCAAGCACACATGACTGCCTATTTTCAGATTTATTCCCTGTGTTATTTATAGCAATTCTATTTGAACCACTCTTCCCCTTAATTCCTATTGCTGTTTCAACTGGATATAGCTGTCCCTTTTACACTCACCATCCTTCTATGTTAGAATTTTTTTTTCCTTTTTTTTGGACAGAACTGAAAGAATTCTCTGCGTGATCATCATAAAACTCACCTAGTGACTGAATAAGAAGGACTGCTCATAATAACTAGTAAATAATAGTGCTAAGGACAGCTACCCTCTGGAGAAGTGAACTGAGATTTACATAGGGCAGGGCCAGAGCAGCATTTTTGCACTGTTCAATACTTGTCCCTGCATTAAAAGAGACATTAACAAGAAAATAGGAACCTCACACAGATGGATTTTATTCATGCCTCCCATAAATCTGAGACTCAAAAGTGAAAATGGAAAAATCTCTCTGCAAAGCGCCCACACACTCACCTCCCATGAGTGTCCAAATTCCCAGATGCACACAGAGAAGCCATATTTTATGCATACTCCTGATAGGCCTGGCACAGAATTGTTCTCATTAAGCCAAGACTGTGAGGCAGGCAGCTTGAATTCTTGGCCCAGCCAATTCTGACCTGAGGTTTTCAGGGATGTGCTCACTTGAACGTTTGAAAGGGGCTGCAATGGGGAGGTGAAGAATGGGGGAGGAGGAAAGAGAAGTCCTTGACGGCAAAAATAGTTTTCTGATTGAAGCCTGGGTCCCTAGCTCAGTTGTCCTAGAAGTTTGAGGTCAGGTCCTAAAGTTGCTAATGGATCCTGTCAAATTTGGACCCTTGTTATCTAGCCTTTGTTTAGGAGGGTCTGCCCTTCCAATATCAAGCACTGGCCCTCTACTCTGCCTCTTCCACATGGTCACTGCTACTGTTCTTTGTATCGAGCCAGGACCAGCAAAGAAGTTGCAGCAGATGCAGAGGCTGACTGGGAAGTCCCAGGGCTGCAAGACTCAGAGATGCTGCTATTCCTGGCACCTTCTGCAGTCCTAGAATTACAATCACATTTCTTGGTATCCTAGGCTCAAGCTACTTCTATTACTCTCAGCTCAGATCCCTCTAACTCATCCACTCATCCCATGCTAGAGCCTGCTCTGACTACCAAACTTCCCAAGTTTTATCAAACAATACTCAAAGACTGGCCCTCCCAATCCTCAGGGTTTCCTGCCTGCCTGAATCCATTAGTCGAGACTGACTTTGGGGGCCACTATCTTAGCTATGGAATGGTCAGATTTTATTACTTTGATTACTTCCAAAGTTTAATTGGCTCTCATAGTCAGCCACTCAGTCAACACACATTTATTAGGTATTTCATTAGGTGTTTACACTATGCCAGACTCCATGTTGTACTTCAGTGGACAGGGCAGATGACAGCTGATATATCCACTAGTTTACTGAGCATCCCTTTCTCTGTCACCTTTTCTCTTCCTTTCTTCTCCTCCTCCTCATTTTTTTTTACCTTCCCTAACAATATCACCCCTTGCTGTACTTCTCTTCATTCCATTCCTCCCACCAAACCATCACATCAAGAAGTCTGCTGATGGGAATTCCCAATTTAGTCTCCCCACCTTCCCCCCACCACTGGGCATGAGATTAGGAAAGAGACATTACAGTGAGTACCACAGATAACACAGTAACACAGATTCCATGAAACGAGAAGAGAACCACAGATGTTTGAGGCTAGGTTTAAAAGTCTAGCAGCACCAGACACTCAGCACACCCAACAATTAAAATAAATTGATAGACTATGCAAATCCTGGCAGTCAGCTCCGCTGGTAAAATTGTCTCTCTTATTTAACTGGATTTTATAGACTTGGAGCTGGTAGAGACCTTACAGGTCAGCTATCCAAAGCTTTTATCTCACTGATGACCAAACTGTGGCCCAGGAAGGGCAAAAGACTTACCTAAGATCACCCAGCTTGTAAGGAGTCCATTTACCATGATCTCTGCCCTAAGCTAGAAAAGAGAGAACCTTTGCTTTCATTCAATAGTCCAATTAGGCTCCAATTTCTGTTCACTCTTTCAGTCTTCACTCACTGCCCTGAGATCTTCATACCTCACAGATGGCTCTTTCATCCTCCTAAACACATCATTACCTTTGGAGGGTGGTAATGGGTGTGAGCATGCTTTGTAAATTACAGGGCACAGCCACTCTGGGGACTATTTTCCAGCTCAGAAAAGGTGGCCAGCTCGTTGTCCATCAGAGAAATCTGGGCCAGCTCTTGAATAGCCCGAAGTTGGCCTCAATGATTCCAATTGCCTCCCTTATAGGTATTTATTGAGTTTAGTGTGGTCCTTTCCTTTGCAAGGAAATCCTAATTCTTCATGGTTCAAATGGAGTAAAATCTATATATCCAATATGTTTTCTCCAAAATGAAATTCATTCTCAAGTGCACCAGAGTAATGTAGTGTGTGTGTGCATGTGTATGTGTTGTGTGTATGTGATTAAATATGTGAGTGTGTGTGTGTAACCTATGAGATGATCTTTCTAAGAAACTCCTGGTATGGAAAATCCCACCACCTAACTGTAAATCAAAATGTTGCCTGTAGCATGGAGAGGGTATATTTGACTTATCCATGGTCACATAGCTGGGTCAGTCTCAGAACAAGGTCTTTTGGGAGCCATTGTACATAGGGGAAATATTCTCAGAATATTTGAAATTTAGAAGGGATTTAACAGCCACCCAGTCCAACCCAAATGCAAAAGGAATGACTTCTGTAACATTGTATAAGGAGTGAAGAGAGACTAGATTTGGAATCAAGATAAGCTGGGTTCCTATCCGGCCTCTAACACTTATTGACTCTGACAGAGTTGAACTACCATCATTTCACTTCTTTGATGATCAGTTTCTCTAGCTAGGAAAAACAAACAAACAAACAAACAAACAAACATTGTTAAATACAGGGTCAATAATATGAACCACTTCTCCTTGGCAGAAGTATTCCAAGCCTTACATAAAATAATGGAAGTAAAGGGCTTTGCAAACTACTCTGCACTATGTCAATGTCCATCCTATCACTTCTACTTTGTTTGGGGGGGGGGAGTCTATGAGTTTCAGAAGTCAATAGGAGCTTTAGAAAGGATTCATGGCAGTATTTGTGTAGACATGTGGGTGTTAAAACTAACTCTATTAGTGCCAGGCATGCTGGGTAATAATACCCTTGAGAGTCAAGGCCTGAATTCTCCACCAGAACAGGCATGTCCCTCACCACAAGCTTTGCAGGAAGCAAAGTGTCCATCTGTGGCATGTCTTCCCTCCAGTTTTTTGACTGTCCTCTAAGCTGGCCTGGCCCCAGCTTTGGCTCACTGTTCCAGCTCTCATTTCCTCAATCCTACCTTGTTGTCCACTTCTGTGTCTATAAAAAGGTAGTTGGGATTGACTCTGTCTTGGTGTTCTGGGTCCTCCTTGCACAATGCTTGGACGCCACCCTTTGTCCGTGGCCCTCTGCCTGGCAATGAGCTCCTCCTCTAGGCCCATTACTCACATTCAGTTTTAGCCTTGAAGCTGAAATCATTATTATTACCATGTCATGATATAAAAAGAAACACAAAACTGCCCTCTCAGCTACACTCCCAGGAGTGGTGGAAACCCTTCCTGCCTGCCACGCCAGTAAGAGGTGATACAGACCCCCCTACGCACACACACACACACAGAGAGAGAGAGAGAGAGAGAGAGAGAGAGAGAGAGAGAGAGAGAGAGAGAGAGAGAGAGTATGCCATTGGGCTAGGAGCTTTGGAAGCCTCTATGAAGGAAATGATTGACTCTGGTAACTGCCTGCCCTGCCTCCCAGCAGTCCAGGGAATTCCCCAGTTTCTTTCGTTGTGCAGGAAGAGAATGTCCCAGAGTTTCTGGTCTGATGTTAGGCATTTATGGACCTTCATTTTCTGAGGCTCAGAATCAGGGAATCTCAGAATCTCAGATTTTAAAAGGGCCTCTGGGGTCATCTAGTCCAGCCCACATGGGCAAAGGATTCCCCTTTGTGGCAAGTAGATTAATAAAGAGACATCCATCTTTCTCTTGAAGGCCTCCAGTAAGCTGGGTTTCTCCTGAGGCAGTCCTTCCTAGTTGTGGCTAGCACTAATTGTGAGAGGGTTTTTTGCCTTGGATATCAAGCCTAAATTTTCATTTTTTGCAATGTCTACCTATTATTTACCATCCCAGATCACCTTCCTCCCTATCTCCAACCCCCATTTTGGAGGGTCAGTTTAACCATATGAGGATAACCTCATGTCTCATGAAACACAGACACATACTGAATATAACAAGAGAGAGATTGAGGACACCTTGGATGTCTCCCAGCCCTAACTGAAAATTTTGAACCCAAGAGCCAACTTTGGTTCAGACCCATGGTTGTGGTTACTTTTTAGAGCCAAGTGGGGAGACATTTTGAAGTAATTTAGCTTAGTTGCTTCTCCCACTTCCTAAGAGTTTCTGATTAGGAAGAACTCCACCCCATAGCCCTTATAGAGTAGACCTCTAACCAATCTGAGACTAAGGGAGAGGCAAGAGCACAGAAATAAGGCTACCAGGCTCCGCTGCCCCATCTAGGATCACAGCCTCTGCCTCAGTGTCCCAGACCAAGGCAAAACCAAGAAACTCATCAGCCACATTTGCCGAGCCTGAAGACTCTTGTGGGACTGTCTACCCAGCTCTCATGCTCAGAGACAGAAGCATTACTAATTTTATTAACTGAAAAATCCAGAAGAAGCTGCAAATATATGGTCCTTCCCAGCCATCCCTATTGGTGAATCTAGACATATGAACAAAGACATCTCAACCCCTAAGAAATGGAGACATCTTGGAAGGTAAGAAAATACCAAGATAAGGTATTCCCAAGAGAACCCCATTCTAGCACAAGTATATGCAGAGTGATTGAAGAAGAGTGCCCATGGGCCACAGTAATTTTAAGAGATAAGTAAAAACAAAGAAACAATGAAGCAAGAGACAAAGAATGAAATTGGAATTCCAGAAAAAAATGTGGAAGAAGAATCACCAGCATGGAAGATTTTATTCATGTCAAAGATTTGCATATTTAGTCAAAAATTTTTCATAAGAAGCATTAGGATGGGAAGACTTATGCATTCCTTGCCTTTCAAGACTACTTTAAATACCTGAAGGAGGAATTTAATTGACTAGTAGGTAGGGATTTTTTCTTAGAACAATTAAAGCCTAATAAGTCATCTCAGGAGAAACTATTTCCCAAAGGCCTGAAAGAGGACACATCAATAGGGAAAACAAGGCTTTTGGTAAATCCACAGAAATCCCTCTCCTCTTATAAAAGCTCCCCACTTCCAAAGACCTGGGCTTCCCAGGTTCATGAAGAATGGTATTCTCATACTGATTTTCCCCAAACCATCATGACTTAACAAAAACTTGGTCCTTCTTAGAGGATGTCACATCCCTTTTAACCATTCCCATTGGAGACCAGACCTTCTCCCATTCTCCCCAACAGAGTCAAGAGGAGGCAAGCATGCTTCTTAACTTCCTACTGACACTTTAAAAATCTTCTGAAATTACTATGCCTCAGTGATCTTTCATTTTATGAAGTCCATGCAATCGAATACGCCACCTTCTCTTCGTCTTTGTTGTTATCATTTACTGATACCCAAGCCAATATCCGAACTTTTTCAAAGACTTAAGGACATGGCTTATTTCTAGCCCTTGTCCCTAATCCTTCCCCTTTCACCATCTTTGGACACTTCCACATTCCAAACTGTGACCTCTGATGACCTAAATACAGAATTATTTAACTGAATATACAGTTTCAACCTCAATGACCTTCATGTATTGCACTTCAGTCACCCAGAATGATCTTACTTTAGATTTCATGGTCTCTCAGAATTTCCCTCCTCCACCATCAATCAAATTCAGTTGAACAAATAGCTATTAAGATCCTACGATGTGCTAAACATTATGCTGCATTCTGAAGATACAGCGACAAAAACAAAAGCATCAGAGATATATAACTCCTACACAAATAAGTATAATATGAGGGAAGTTCTTGGATGGAGAGCACTAGGTGATCTGTGAAGGCTGCCCAGAGAAATTAAGTTCTGAGTTGAAGGAAGATATAAGTATAAGACACAGAAAAGAAAGGAATGCATTTCAGGCTTCAGGGACAGACTGCAAATGAGCAGAGGAGGGAGAGGGCATATTAGAGTCAGAAAACAGCTATTAGTATCTTTGTTTGGAAAATAGTGTGACTTCCTTATCCAGCCCTGAATCCATGTAGGGTGTTTGTGTGTGTGTGTGTGTGTGTGTGTGTGTGTGTGTGTGTGCACGTGTGTGCATGTGTAGTTTATGTGTACATGTGTGTGTATTTGTGTGTGAGTGTATGTGTGTGGTTTGGGGATCCCATCATTGTAGGGAAATTCTGGTGTGTAATTCACCTCCACTGATACAGATGGGTAAGCACCTTGCAACTTACAGATTTAATTGATTCGGCCACCTAAAGGGTGAGGGACTCACCTATGGTCACAAAATCAGCATGAGTCAGTCTCAAGGCTTGACCCCTTCTCTTGTGGGTTCCCAGGACAGCCCTCTGAGCATTAGGCCATGCTACCTCTTGATCCCATGGTGGGGCATTTTAAAGTAATACAACTTGGTCATTTTGAGTCTCCCCTTATCCCCATCCTTCTTCTATGCCTGACTCCGATTCCTCATCTGTGCATAATATGTATTGTCCAATTTATCTCCTTTAGCTCCAAGATCTCTGAACATCATTAGTGATATCACACACATGGGCACACACACACAATTAATTTTACCCACTAGAATTTCATGGCCCACAACCTTAACTGTGTTCTCACTGCTCAACATTCCTTCTCTTCTCTGCTAACTGATATCTTATCTCATTGACCATAGGTACTATTCCAAACTTCCTTCTGCCCTCTCATCCCAAGCCACAGATGGCCTTCCACATTTCTAGAAGGTGCTTAGGTTTCAGACCCATGTCCAAGGTGAAAGCCATCTGACGGGGGCTCCCTCACTTCTCCTCCAATCCATAGCATTGATGGTAGCACTATTCCCCTTTTCCTCTTGCCTTTGGCTACAGGAGAGGTTGACCTTTGCCCCCTGGGGCCAGTCCTTCTACTTGCATCCTTGAGCCCATGGCTTTGCTTTCTTCAAGACCTTGTTCTCCAAACCCCCTCCCTTGACAGTATCTTTTAACTCCATATATTCAACTGTTTTCCCTAGGCATACTTTGGAGTATATTTACTCCCACCGTTCCTCTTCTCAAAAACTTTCAATGATTCCCCATTGATTACCAAGACAAATTGCAAGTTCTCTGCCCAGCACTAGTAGTTTTCCATACTATGTCTCCCCTTCACCCTTCCTTCCAGTCGTTTGTCCACATTAGCATACCACCGTATTCTCTACAATTGCTGATGCGGGAATGTTATGAACTCTCCAGCCTCTGTGGCCCTGCTTACATTGTTCTCAATGTCTGGAGTGCCTTCCCTCCTCATCTCACATTTATAATGCCTCTTTATTCTTTAGAACCCAGGTCAAATGTCATCTTTCCCAAGATGCCTTCTCTGAATCCCCAAGTAGTAGCCACTTGGCTTTTCAGAACCCATATCATTCTTTGTTTCATACCTGGATAACATGTGATTATGCACTATTGTGTAATGGAGTTAGCTGTTTGCGTCTTCCCCCAAATCACCCATAAGCTCCATCAGAGCCAGGATTTTGTGTGCTCAGACTTCGTCTTTTCTCCTCCACACAACAAGGGCTTTATTGTCGTATTTTGAATTGGATATAATGCTGTAGGGCACTTATATAATGGTGCACAGTAGAATTATCCATCTGGGTCCCATTCCATGACTCCACTGTAAGTTCCAGAAGAGAATGAACCATAGTCTGTTTAAAATTTATATCTCCCTCAGTGCCCACTGGCAGTGTTCTACCTCATTACCCAAGGGCCATTTTGGGAAGGGGGCATGTTCTTCCTGCTCAGACTTTTTGTGGTACCCAGTTTTTGCCCTCTGGCAAAACTTTGCATTTTTTTGGGTGAGAGAATAAGCAGCCAGACTCTGAACATGAATTTCCTAGAAAGTCAGCTCCAAACAAGTTCACTTCAAATATCAACAACAAGTCCTCAGCACATTTTCCCTGAGTGGTCTACTCTGGCCACCAGCCGAGCTGAGAAAGTGCCAAGGCTGCAGAAGTCACCTTGTGGGCACCCCAGATTGAGGGAGCTGACAAACATGGCAATTACCCATGAGGCATCATGATTCCCTCACACAGGGAGCTGTGCAAACAAGAAGTAGAAAAACAAATCACATCAAAAATGCACAAAAAAGAGAATTCGGGCTGCAGGCTTCAATCATGGCATTCTGCATGTTAGGCTTTCTTTTCCCCTGGGGCTCAGTCTCATCATCTTAGCTCTGCTCCTCTGGAATGTCAGTCTTCTTTGGAAGAGAGATCTGAGTGATCCCATTAGTAAATAAATAGCAATTAGGTGTAACTGAGGAACACAAATGATAGGTAGCCAGGCTTAGTATTGCCCTGCATGATAAACTAATCCTGGATTTGTGAGCAGGCAAGACGATCCAGCCACTGGTCATCCCCTGGCCTTACTGACTACCCTAGAGTTAAGGATTTCATTTACTGTTTTCTTGCATTGGCCTTAGTCCTCATCCTAGGAATTAGATCACCAGTGCAGAAAGGCTGTGAAGAAGGTGTTATGGGTTCAAAGTTCAGTCAGAATCCTACCAGCTGCATGATTATGAGCCAAGTTATTAGATACTTCTGACCACATTTGATCCATCTGTAAAATGGAGCAAGTAATGCTTATGTTGCCTAATTCCAATGGCTCATTTTAAGACAATGTCAAAGGAACATAGGTTGTACCCCATCCAAAAGGCTATCAATGTGATCCTGGTCACAGGCTGAGACTGCTTTCTGAGGTCCAGCCTAGACTAGGACAGAGAAGCCCATCACTAGCAGGCTGGCCGCTTGGGATCTGTTACTACAGTCATCCAGGAAGAGCACAGAACGGCTAATACACCTAGGAGGTTCTTCCTACTTCCACATATGCAGTGGAATGTGGATAAAAGAAGAGGCTGAAGGGTGCTAAGAAGGACCCTGAGGCTAAGCTGCAGAGAAGGCCCTAATCTACATTGGCAGGAGGACATATCTTTACTGTACCAAAGCAATAACAGCTCCAGGCTTGATTCCCCACCCCCCACCCTGTTCTCCTTCTCCACGCTAAAGGAAGAATTCAGTCACATCAATATCAACCTGCTCATTATGGATACAACCAGAAGGAAGAAGGAAGCTACAGTTATAATGGAAGAGGAGGATTCCAAGTTCTCTTTGGAGGGACCAACAGAGCAGTCAACAGAAGTGATTGGATTGTGTTTCCAAAGGCCACAAGAAGCATCATTGCATGGGGTGCCGTCATCTTGTATTGAATCCACTTCTAATGAGTACGTTCGAAGAGGCCAACAGGAAAATGTCTGTCCAATATCTGCCCCAAAGGGTAGAAGATAGACACATTTCATTAAGAATACTCAGAGATTCTCCAAATTAAACCTCCACATGCCTTAACATTATGACTTCAACGTGAAGATAGGTATAGGGACAGATGTTTAAAAATTGAAGAATATATGTCAGAATTAAGAAATGGGAGAGACAGAAGGCAAATAGAGCAGCAGAATGTAGTGTAAACAGACCATCATCAGCGTCTTCTTCAAGAATCGTGTCAGGAGGAGACCTTAAACATTGCCATACAAAGGAAAATTGACTCTGGTCATGCCACTCCTCCACTCTGGAAGATTCTGTGGCTCCCTATTATCTCTAGGATAACATGCACACTTTGCATGGCAATTAAAAGCTAATCATGATGTGGCTCCAGGCTTTTTCTAACTCTTTCATATCACTCCCATCCCCATACTCTACTTCCACCAGAACTGGGCTACTTGCCATTTCTTCTTCCATCTCAGGGCTTTTGCAAAGAGCTGTGCCCAATGCCAAGAACAGTTTCCCTCTTCACTTCTATGCCTTAGATGCTTACTTTTCCTTGAAGCCTCAGCTCCAGTGGCACCTTCCACTTAGCATCATTAACCTCCACCTGCTCTTCCCCTTACCCTCCAATTTTTGTTTTTTGCCATTCCCTTACATTCACTCATTTCTATGCACACAATCCACAGAAGGCAAGGTCTGTTTGGGTTTTGGTATTTGTGCCTTGAGCATCTGGCCTGGCTGCTACCACATGGAAGGTGAAAAGAGGGGATCTTCATTAAGTAAATTTTGACCTAGATGAACTTTGTGTTCCCTGCCAGCTCAGAGAATTTGGTGATTTTTGTGAAATGCTTGGACAGGCAACATGCTATAGGGTCATCAGGTTTCGGATTTGGAGCTCAGAGAGATCTTAAGGGATATTTAACACATATGTTATGTCTTTGTGTTATGCTTGATCAAATGGAATCCCAGAGAGGTCAGGCCACTTGTCCAAGGTGACACAAGAAATAAGTGGGAGATTTGGAACTAGACCCTCGGCCCTCTCACTTCAGATCCAACACATCACCCCATCTTTCCATCTCAGTGAACAGTCTTCCTGAACATGACATAGGTCCTACCTCTGAGAATTACTAGCTGTGTGACTACATGAAACTTGCTTCATGGCCCTGAGCTTTAGACATCTCAAAGACAGAAATCCTTGATCTAAGTCCGTGATCTTGAAAATAATTTTGGTGGCTCTTAATTGTTCAGTCATGTCACATTTCAGCATAACTGGCTTCCTTTGTAATCCTTTGTATTTTAGTTTTTATATTTAAAAGCATTATTCTAGAAGAGGTGTCCAGGCTTTATCAAGCTGACTGCCTCAGGGGTTCATGATACACACACACACAAACACACACACACACACACACATTACACACACACATGCAAACACCACATACATTTTACACACACACACACACACACACACACATACACACACACGGGAAGAATGCTTGATTTGAGACAACAAACTATAGGTAGATTGGCATCTGTTTCACGTAGAAGGAATTCCCAAACCCAAATGTTGTGTGTTCCCAAACTTGAAGGAATCACATATTCTCATCCTGGCGTATCAATGAGGTCTAGGATGAGGCACTCTAAGGATATCAGAGGAGGGAGTGGATCCTCACTTCCAGGTAGGATAGGCAGGAAAGGCATCATGACAAGTGGGAATTTAGATGTGCAGTCTGGGAAGTGGGAAGGGACATGCCAATTGTGGGGTGCATGCTTTGGGGGGCCTTTTCTAGCAGTGGTAATGATCTCTATTAAACAATGGACACTCTGATTTACTTTTGTGAAACGTGATATGAATCTGAAATGTGAAGGCCAAGATTACTGGTCATGAGCCAGGTTGAGAGCACTTGGTGGTGGTGAAACGGAACCAATTCAGGAGACCCAGGCTGCCAATCTTGGCTTCTTCCATAGTCCCTTTGCCAAAAGAGGTCATGTGGTTCTAGGGCCTGCCAAAGCCCTCTAGGACATTTGACTATTTCTTCTCCAATTCTATGATTTCAAAAATCATATTTACTCTTCCAACTTATACCATATGTTTCTAGCATACGTGCAGTGATGAGAACAGAGAAAAGAAAAATCCCTGAATGTCTTGTAAGGTAATAGTAGTTTCTTTTAAATAGATCATTAAGATCTAGAAAGCATATTTCATGCACTGTTATTTGATGACAGATCAGGGAATGAAAGCTTGTGTCTGTGACTTATTCAGGATAATTCACCTAGCAATTCTCTGAAATAGTATTTAAACTCAGGGCTTCCTGACCCCAAGTCTAGGCCTCTGTCTCATGCACCAGATTGTCTCTGCAGCAATAAAGCATAATTCTCATTTGAAAGTTTAAGATTAAATTAACTTGTATATAGTTTATGAACATTGAATGGATGCATATGTCTGCCTCTCCCTAGTCCACATATTAGGAACTGGTACTCACAAAAATCATGTGGTAAAGTGCTGCCCTTGGTACTCTGATAGCACATAAAGGTATTGATCTGGAAGGGCCCTGAACCCTCATTGAGGCCAGCTTCCCCATTTTACAGATAGGAAGGTGAGATCCATGGCAGTGAAGTGATTTGTTCAAGGTGGCACAGACCATAAGGGACAGAAGCAGAATTCAAATACAGATCATCTGACTTCGAGTCCAGCCCTCACCTGATTGGACCATGTCACTTTCATTGATGGTTACAGCTGAATCACCAGGTCTCTTCAAGCTGATGCAGTATGCTGCAGGTCCAACAATACTATTTTTCATTCTTCTTTTTAATAACACTCTGTATTATCTTTCAAAATACTGGTGTGGCCCTCCCTCCTTGGACGCACCCTCCTGATCAGGAATTTGAGGGCAAAGTTACTGTTTGGGGTTTAGAGGCTTGATGAGACCCTGTCCAGAGCTTGGCAGCCTCTAATCACATCATGTTTTCTACCAGATTGTGTTTATTTACTCTCTCCAATGAAGTGTATAATGAAAGGCCATCAGTCCATAGCTCCCCATGCCTACAGTAGTTAGATTTGAGATGCCAGATGAGGGAGGAGGGTGGAGAGGACCTGAGACTGGGATGCCTGAGTTCATGGCTTGGCTTTGGAACTTGCCATGGTAGCTGCTTAACTATAGAGAAGCATCTAATTTCTTTATACCTCACATCCCACATCTCTCCAATGGCATTTAAAAAGATGTGAATTATTTACCTCTTTTTTTTTGGTACTTCATAAGTAGAATCCAACAATCTCAAAGTTAAAAGGGACCTCAGAGGCATCCAGTCCAACCCAGACTGAACCAAACACCTCTATAATACCCTAAAAAGTAATGTCAATGCCCCTCTTGAAAGTCTCAAGTGAGGGAAAACCCACAGCTTCTCAATGAAAGTCTAATAAACTTTGGCTCAGTTCTAAGTGGTAGGAAGATTTCTCTTTCCTTTAAGCCTACATTTTCCAATTACTCTTCAGTGGGCAGTCTGAGAATAAGATGAAAAGAAAAGTTGAAAATATCAATCACATCTCCCTTTATCCTCAATCCTTTCAAGTGATCTTCATATGCAATGAATTTTAAACTATGCAAAGGTAACCATCTCCCAGGTTTCACATTCAGTCATCTATCCATCCATCCACTCATATGTCTATTCATCCACCCATTATATAATTCCTTAAAAAGCATCAGGGAAGTCTGCTAGATGCCAAAGACACAAAAGCATAGTTGAAACAGTCTGAGACCTCAAGGAGCTCACATTCTACCAGAATGAAAAAAGTCCCTCACACTTCCCTGTATCAGTACTGCTGCCAGCCCTGCAGTGCACCCAGCCTCCTTAAAGCAAATTCTCTTCACCTCAGAAAATTTTCTGCAGTGTAATATTGAATGTTTAGTGGACTTAGTCCAACTAAATACACAAACAATTTGAGAAAGTGAGACAAAAGTTTAACAAAGACTTTCAAGCATGCCTGAGGCTTTTCACAGAATTCCTAGCTTGGTATAATTCATGGCTTTCTAAAAACTACTTCTAAATATAGTGAATATAATTATTTATAGAAATATTTAGCATTATATAGCACAAGCCTTCCTATTGACATGAGGTGCTGTAGACATCCCGTCTTCTTGAAGAGAGAGCCACAGAAATTGAAACAGCCAGGGGAGAATCATGAAGAGAAAGATGGCTGCTTACTCCTTTGCCAGTGAGAAAGGGCTCAAAATAATTGATGGTCAAGAGGCCTGCCTCTAGCCTTCTCTGAGGTACCATGGAAGGCTTCCCATGAAGTGAGTGATGTGCTATCATTTTTCCCTCTTGTTCCATTTTCTAAGAGAAAAGAAAAGAAGCAAGAGGTGCCTCATAAGACCTCCATGTGAGCTGTGCCTTTGACTCACTGTTTAACTACAGAATCAGAATTTTAGTGATGGAAAGAACCCCAATAATCACCCAGCCAAATCACCTCCCCAAAAGAATCACTGCTACAACACCCTAAGACAAGAGGTCATCCAGTCTTTGCTTGAGTACCTCTAAGGAGACCCACCATTTCTTGGAGCAGCTGATTGTACTTTAGGGTGGCTTTTATTGTTAGGAAAGCTTGGCCTCACCCCTGTATTTGACTCTTGACTATTTCTGTTTATTGTTTCTGATTCTTCCCTGCGGGTAAATAGAGTCAATCTAACTCTTCCAATTGATAGTTCTTGAAAAGTTTAAGACAGTTAGCACTCCTCCCCAAGTTCCTTTAACCACAGCATCCCTACCAATCCTCTTATGACAGATTCAAAGCCTTTCACCAACTAGGTTGCCATCCTCTGGTTGATGAGTAATCTAGCTAGTCAATGCTCTTCTTAAATGTTAGTGCCCACAACTGAACCAAACACCCTCTCTGACATCTGCTGAGCAGGGCAGAATATAGTCAGATAATCACATCTCTGTTCCTTGAATCTGTGCCTCTCATAATCTAGCCAAACATGGCATTAGCTTATTTGCCTGCCCAATCACACTAACTCTCTGAAGCTTGGAGCACACTAGCACCACCAGATCTCCCCCATCTTGTACTTGTAAAGCTGGTTTTCTTGGACCTAAATGTAAGGCTTCATATTGATTCCAAGTGAATTTTATTTTATTAGATTCAGCCCAATGATCTACCTGTCTGTTAGGACCCTTTTAGAACCTAACTCTGTTGATTGGTGTTTTAGCTGTCTCTCTCTTAATCCTGGAGCTCAACTTCTCACAAATGCACACAGCATTAGTGGGAAGAGAGTTATATGCTTAGCATACACTAATAGAAAGGTTTACACTGAAGAAGTGAGTGGCCAAGGTAACTCTCCCAGTGTTCTGAGATCTTTGTCCTTTTCATAATGTCTTCCCAGCACTTCCCATTGGGTGGGGCATTTGCAACGGGCTGAGTTGCTCCCCTGCTTGGCTGGACATGCTCCTCACAGGGCAGGGAGCTTCTTTTGCATGAGTCACTCTGATGGACTCTCTAGGCTTGGTCTTCACTGGGCACTTAAAGTCTTCACTGCCTTCTCCTCCCAGACCAGGTGCCATTTCAGCTGAGTTCCTTTGGGTTCTTTCCGAAAGAACCAGGAGCCTTAGGCTACCATTTGTAGAAGTCTCCAGTTCCGATCCTTCAGGCATTTGCCTCAGAGGTGTACTTCAATATTTGCCCACCTGCAGTTTTGTGGTAGCTCTTCCATTTTCTATAGTCTCTCACGTCTCACCGACAATGGCTCTGATATCCTCCTTGCTTCCTTTTGGTACCCATGGATCTAGTTCATTTAAGCTATTGGAAGACAGGAGCTTTACTTCTCTCACCTTAGTCATCTTGGGTATCATCTCCCAATCAGCCATTTTCTTCTGTCATTTCAACCCCGACGGTCATTCTTTCTGGTAAAACAACAAAAGCCAAATAAAATAGCTCTGCCTTGTCTCTGCTGTCTGTTCTCACCATTTCCTCCACCCCATGCAGTGATCCTGCCCTTTCTTGGTTCCTGCTCTTTACCTCAGGGTAACTAACTAAACCAGCAGCTTTTTCTGTTGTTCTTGGCCAGCACCGCTCCATTGTAAGTCTTAGCAGTCCAGCTGCCGTTATTCCAGGATTGTGCCGTGCTCCATCCTCACGCAGAGGGCAAGAGAGAAGAGAGTGGTGGGTGTGGGCAGGTTGCAACATATAACCAATGGGGATCTGGATATGATAACAAGTTGGCATCAAAGAAACATGTGACAGGAAGAGACTATGGGCTGGTCCTGCAGGGAGGGTGAGTGATGATAGTGAACGCCTGGAGGGTTTCACTTGTGGCCTTGTTATATCACTACGCCAAGAGAAAACGAAGGAAGCCTCCAGCATGGCGGGTAGACTTGCTTGGGAGAAGATGCACTAGACTCATGCAGGATGGGCAGGCATGGATGCATGATCAACTCCACCAACAGAGGGATCTTCCAAAACAATGAGACTGCAGATCCAGGGGAGCACTTGAGAGTGCACCTCTCATACTGATGCCCTGCTGCCTCACCTTGATCCATTATTTATTTTTAGTTTTTGAAATTCTTAGATAGTTGAGGAATTCCCTGTGAGTAGATATCAGTCTTCCTTTCCCCTAAGTTCTTATCCTTTCTATCTCAATGACCAGCTCCTCTCTTAATGAGACACAGCTAAAATAAAATTTGCCCTTATTTTCCCCTCCATCTTTTAATGGATAAAATCATCATTAAAGCAAGTCAAGAAATTATTGGTTGCTGTACTTTGAGCAGTGAGTCAATTATGAAGACACCTATATAAATGAAGTTCCCCATGGCTACTATGTAATATCTCTATGACAGTCTCATAATCTGTTTCTGGAAGTGTCCATATAGTTCCTCTTCTTGTCCATGTGGCCTATAATATAATCTGAGGGCAGAAATCTTCTTTTTCTTTCTCTACTGAGCCAAATGCCCTTCAAAATATTTTCCTCCTTTTCATTTTTATATTTCCTCCCATGAGTTCTCAGCTTCTCAATTATACAGTATAATAATCTTTCTCCTACCCTCTCCCTTTTATCTAACTTTTTTTTTCCTCAAAGTAAATTGATGAAGAGAAACCATATTTCATTTATGTGCTTTATCTCCTCATTTCTCCATCCAGTCAGAGGTCCCTTCTAGGTGAATTCCTTTCTGCTAAAATCTATGCTTGATTCTCGATTGTCTTGATGATTGGGAAGACAACACCACACCTTCTACATTTTAAGCTTTTTTTCTAAGTTTGAGAGAAAATTTGAGATTTTCCCTATTTTTTGAAGGTCAAGACAATCTTGAATCAACAGACAGTCCTGTTCTGTTAACAGCAGAAGGTCGCCTCCTCAGTTAAGTCACATGAACTGTTGCTGTAGCTGGAGATGAATTGGGGAGGGTGGGAGTCATTACGCTTCATTACTCTTTATTACATTTTCTTTCCCTCTCCCCATCACTTGCAGCCTCTGGTAATTGTAATATTCCCAAGGATGGTTGAGGAAGCAGGCTCTTCCCATACTTCATTTTGGCCACTTTGACTTGCTCCTTGTTGCAGCTTAAGATTCTGTTAACTTTTTTTGTGTGTATGTGGCATTTTTCTACTAGAGCAGATGAAACCCCCTGATCTTTTTCACCGTATCCATAATATAGCCATAATTCCACTCTCCTGTGCTGGCAAAATTGTGGTTGTTGTTGTTGTTTTCTTTGGAATCCATATGTAGAACTTTTCAATTTTCTCCATTCCCTCTCGATGGATTGGACACAGCTTTCTGACCTCTCAAGTTCTGGGATGCTGGTGCTCTCATCTGATGCCATCAAACGTGCTGGTCACCCCTCCCAGCTTTGTGGAATATGTGTATCACAGTTCAGAGCACTATATAAACCTGGGTTATTATTAAGCCAGGGAAAGACAGCTAACCTCATGCTTTTGAAGTTAATAATAATGATACTAGTTGCCATTTATACAGGCTTTAAGGCTTACTAAGCACTTTCTCCTTCAATAACAATCCTATGAATGTCAGTGAATGTTTTATTATCCTTGGTTTACATATAAGTAAAATGAGGCTCCAAGTGTTTAAGAAGAAGATCATAGTCAGGACCAAATGTTCCCTGCTTTCATAGAGCTTACAATCTATTAATATTGTTGAGATCATGGGAATTATGTCTGGAAGGGATCTGCAAGATCATCACATTTACCCCCATCCCACGATATCTGATCTATGTCAGCATGGTCCTGTCAAAGGGACACTGCATTGATGTGGATTTAAAGGACCTCCCTTTGAATCCTGCTCCTACTTGTTGGTATGTTGGGACCCTGGGAAATTGTTTTAAGTTTGCTGGCACCCAGTTTCTTCTTCTGTAAAATTATTGGATTGGGCTAGGTTGCTGCTCAAGTCCCTGCTGGCTTAAACTCTAAGGCATTGAGGTAGGCACAGTCTTAGAAAGACAAAGGCTTAATCAACCAGCTTCAAGAAGATTGTGTTCCCGTACGCATGCTACTGAAACAGCACATATGCAGATATGTGAATAGCATGTAATCTGAGAAAGGCAAGCACTCTCATAATTGGTGAGTTCAGAAAAAAACTTTCTAGAGGAGGTGGCATCTGAAGTGAGCCTAAAAAAGTGAGCCTTTTGAAAATAATCAATGATGGAAAAGTTCTACTAGCTCAGATCAGAGGAACATTTCCAATTCTAGAAATTCTAAGAAAAGCCACAAGTGGTCCATGATAGTAGGGAGTGTCTCTGTGGCCACAGAAATATGTCCTGCCACAATCTGGATGGCACAAATATCTCTCCAGGGTTCTATCCTCTGGCCTGGGTGACTGGGTCTGGGAATGGCACATCCTGAGGTACTCCAGCAAATAACTGAGAGTTGCTGGTGGGGTGCGGAGAGGTCATGAAGTCTGAATAATAGCTTTATTTAGAACAATATTTAAAAATCAAACTCTAATGCTTTGGAGTATGGCCAAGTAATCACAGCATCTCATTTTTGGAAGAGATCTCTAAGTCTGTGTAGTCCAATATGTACCAGAAAAATAATGCTCTCTCTAGCAGACTCAATCAGAGATAACCCTCACTTATCTTGAAGAAGGGGAGGAAAGAGAAGGAATCCAGGAGAAATCTTGGTCATCCATCACTACCTCCAGTCCAGTTATAGAATCATAGAATTTTACAGATGGAAAGGATTCTGTGACCCCCTACCACTTGCCATATAGTATATGTTTAATAAATGTTTAGTGATTGACTTACTGTCCTTGTCCAACCTAGATCCTGAAAGAACCTCAACTATAACAGTATTTTTTCTTTTAAGATATATTTATTTTAACCATCCTTTTCTTATTTAAAATTTTTATTTCCACATTCTCTCCTTCCCACCCACTCCCCCCTCACTCACTGAGAAGATAAACAATATATCAATTACACATGTGAAATCATACAAAACACGTTTCCATATTAGACACATCACAAAAGAAAAAAAAATAAGGAGTCACAAAAATTTCACTTCAATTTCCACTAAGTCCATCAGTTTCTCTCTGAAGACAGCATTTTTTTTTTCATCATGGTTTGTTTATAACTGTCTTGGATCACTGTACTGATCTGAGTAGCCAAGTCTTTCATAGGTAATCATCATTATAATATGCTGTTACTCTGGACAATGATCTGGTTTTTCTCACTACACTTTACATCAGTTCATATAGGTCTTGTCATGTTTGTTTTTTTATTTGCTGAAACCACCACCCTCATAATTTCTTATGGTACAATGTAGCATAATCACATGCTACAACTTGTTCAGCCATTGACCAACTTACAAACATCCCATTTTCCAATTCCTTGCCACCACAAAGAGCCGTTATAAATATGTTTGTACATGTAGGTCTTTTTTTCCCCCTTTCTTATCTCTTTGGGGTATAGACCTAGTATCTGTATTTCTGGTCAAAGGATATGAATGGTATTATAGCCCTTTCAGTATATATTTCTATATTGCTTTCTAGAATAATTAGACTATTTCACTATTCTACCAAAATTTCATTAATCTAATTATTTTCCCTTTTCACCTCCAGTATTTGTCATTTCTGATAAGTATGAGGTGGTACCTCAAAGTTGTTTTATTTTGCCCTTTTCTAATCAATAGTAATTTAGAGCTTTTTTTCATATGACTATAGATAGTCTTTGATTTCTTCTTCTTAGAACTACTTTGATGATTTATCAATTGGAGAATGACATTTTCATTTATAAATTTGATTTGGTTCCCTATATACTTAAGAAATGAGGTCATCATCAGTGAAACTTGCTGAACTTTTATTTTATATTATTTCATTGTCTTTGGTACCTTTTAGCAAAATGTAGTTTTCCTGATTATCTCTTTCAACTGGGTCAACATTTGCTTTTGTTTTATCTGAGATCGTGATTGCCATCTTAACTTTAGTAGAAGCATTACAGATTCTGTTCCAGCCCTTCATTTCAATGCTGTGTGTATCTTTCTGTCCCAAGCGTGTCTCTTGTGCACAGCATATTGTTGGATTCTGGTTTCCAATCCATTCTGCTATCCACTTCTATTATATGTATTAGCTCATCCCATTCACATTCACAGTTATGATCAACAACTGTGTATTTCCCTCCATTCCATTTTCCTCTGTTTATACTTCCTTCTTTTTATCTGACCCTTCTTCTGACCACTGCCTCCCCCAATCTACCTTCTCCCTTATTATTGTCCCCATTGATATTTCTTATCCCCTTCCCCTCCTATCTCCTTATTGATTATGATACCCAACTGAGTGTATATGTATGTAAGTATGTATGTGATATATATATATATATAAATATGTATATGTATGTATATATATATCTATATCTCATTATGCATACATATATCTATATATATCTAGATATATATATATATAGATATATATCTATATCTAGATATATATATATCTAGATATATATATATATCTAGATATATATCTATATCTAGATATAGATATATATCTATATATATATATATATCTAGATATATATATATCTAGATATATATATATATATATATATATAGATATATATATATATATAATGTGTGTGTGTTATATTCTTTCTTCTTTGAACCAATTCCAGCTAGAATGAGGATAGAACACTGTTGGCCAGCCACCCATTCCCTTATGCTATAAGAGCTCGTTTTGCATGCACCTTTTACGTGCGAAAATGTGCCCCATTCTACCTCTCTCTTCCCCCTTCTCCCAGGGAATCCATCTTTCTAACTCCTACATTATTTTTCTGGACATCATTCCAATACAATTGACTCAAACCTATGCCCTCTTTCCATGTAGATTGCTTCTAACTGCCCTGATGATTATAAAGTTTTTAGGAGTTTCATGTAGCATCTTCCCATATAGAAATGTAAGCAGTTGAACTTTACCGAGTCTCTTACGATTTCTCTGTCACATTGACCTTTTTATGCTTCTTTCTTTTGAGTCTTCTGTTTGAGTGTCAAATTTTCTATTCATGTCTGGTCTTTTCAGCAGGAAATGGAAATCTTTGACTTCATTAAATATCCATTTTCCCCTGAAGGATTATGTTTAGTTTTGCTGGGTAGGTTATTCTTGGTTGTAATTTTAGCTCCTTTGCCCTCTGGAATATTACATTCTAATCCCTCCAATCATTTAATGTAGGAGCTGCTAAACCTTTTGTTACTCTGACTTTTACTTCATGATATTTGAATTGTTTCTTTCTAGTTGGTTGAAATATTTTCTCCTTCACCTGGTAACTCTAGAATTTGGTTATAATATTCCTAGGAGTTTTCATTTTGGGATCTCTTTTAGGAATGATCAGTGGATTATTTTTATTTTTATTTTTATTAGCCTCTAGTTCTAAGATATCAGGGCAGTTTTCCATAATAATCTCCTGAAATATGATGTCTAGGCTCTTTTTTTAATCATGGATTTTAAATAATTTAACAATTCTTAAATTGTTTCTCCTCAATCTATTTTCCAGGTCAGCTGGTTATTTGTTTTTAATGGTATATTAACATTTTATTTTTTTATTTTCATTCTTAAATTTTGTTTTATCCTTTTTTTGATGTCTCATCAGGTCATTAATTTCCACTTGCCCAATTCTAATTTTTAAGAATTATTTTCTTCAGTCAGCTTTTATGCCACTTTTTTATATTTGTCCAATTCTGCTTTTAAAGAAGTTTTTGTTTCTTCAGTAAGTTTTTTTCTTCTTTTAAAATTTGATTTTTGTTTTCAACATTCACTTTTATAAGATTTTGAGTTCCAAATTTTTCCCTCTCCCTCTTCTCTCCCCTCCCCAAGGTGACATGCAATCTGATATAGGCTATTTATGTACAATCATATAAAACATATTTCCACATCAATCATGTTGTGAAAGAAGAATCAGAACAAATGGTGAAAACCACAAGAAAGAGAAAAAAGACATGGAGAAAAAAATAGTATGCTTTGATCTGCATTCAGATTCCATAGTTCCTTCTCTGGATGTGGATAGCATTTTCCATCATGAATGTTTTGGAATTGTCTAAGATCATTTTATTGCTGAGAAGAACTAAATCTATCAAGTCTATCTTTGCACAATGTTACTTTTACTGTATGCAATGTTCTCCTGGCTTTGCTCTCTCCAGTGAATTTTTGTGCCCCTTTTACCATTAGACAATTCTGTTTTTTAAGGTGCTATTTTCTTCAGTATTCTTTTACCAAGAGGTTAATTGACTTTTCATAATTTTGTAAGTCACCCTCATTTCTTTTCCTAATTTTTCCTGTACCATTTTTACCTCTTCAGCTCTTCCAGAAATTCTTATTGGCCTGGGGTCCAATTCGAATTTTTCTTTGAGGCTTGGATTGTATCTGTTTTCACATTGTTATCTTCTAAGTGTATGTCTTGGTCTTTCTTGCCTTCATAGTAACTTTTTATGGTCAAATTCCTTTCTCGTTATTGTGGTTTGCTCATTTTCACAGCCTATTTTGCACTTTGAACTTTATGTTAAAGTTGTGTTCTGTTCCCTGGAGATGGGGAGGCACTTTCCCAAACTTTAGGCTTTTTATGCTGCTATTTTCCGAGCTTGGGGGGGCTGCAAGTTTCTGGTGCTTCCAAAGTGGTGTTATCCTAGGAGAGGTATGGTCACTGCTCTTCTGGCCTGTGCTCTGGTCTTCACCCAGGACGGGCCCTTGCCCTCCTTCGATCACAAGTACTAGTGTTCCCTGTGGCCCTGGAACTGTGATTCTGTCCTTTGCTGTCCTGCAGCCATAAAGCCACAAGGGCTAGCACTCCTCTTGTTCCTGGAACTGTGTCAAGTCCTCCTGCTCTTATGCGAGTGATCATGAGTGCTGGTCTCTGTCCTGTAATTGTGACCCAGAACTGCTTATAATCAGTGGAGTTGTAAATTAGTATCAGATACACCCAGTGCCAGCAAAGCATCTCCTACAATCTTTCTAACCATTTGGACATCCTCCCTCCCTTACAGTCTCTTGACTGAGAGCTCCCAAAGCCACAGCTGCTGCTGTCATCCAGCCTCCAAAACCCACCTCTGGTACTCCTGCTGTGCTGCAAGCCTGAAACCACCCCAATGTCACTCTATCCCAATGTTACCTACTCCCATTTAGAACAGATTAAATGATTAGGAAGTTGTTTTTGTTTTGTTTCATTTTGTTTTCCTGACATCAGATCTGAATTTGCCCCTTTGTGAATTCTATTCCTTGCCCTAGTCCTGCCCTGAGGACCAAGTAGGACAGATCTAATCCCTCTTCCATAGACAGTCCTACAAAACATGAAGTCAGCTAGCATGCCTTCTTTGAAGCTTTCCTTCTCAAGGATTAACATTGGAATATCCTTCAAGGAACTCACATCTTTTTGAATTCCAGTGCTGACTGGAAGAGCTCAGCCCCTGCACTGGGAACTCCTGGTCCCATTTCTGGCTCTACTCATGGGATGGGCCAACTTAGATATGATCTCTTTGTTTCTTCTGTCAGATTTCCCTCTCCAGCTCCTAAGGTGACCTAGAAATAGCCTTGGCCCCCTCCAGCACCTGCTGACAGATCTGTAGGCTGAAAAACTTCCACTTCCATGGAATGAGACAGACAGTGGCTTGTAACACATTCCTCTTGGAAAAGAAGGGTTGTCACTTTCCAAGAACAAAAAAGAACAACTATATCATCAATTAAAAGTCCTTGTAGTGAGAGTTGCCAGTTCCCTGATAACATCCTGTTAGAGTATAAGTATCCTAGATTTCACAGAAGTTTGTATCATGGGTATCTGCCCATTGGAATTCCATGCCACTCAAGTTAGGAGTAATCCTTGGCCTCTCAACTGACTCCACAGTACTTATTACTCACTGGGCTACAATTGTTTTTTTTTTTTTTTGATTGGAGATCAGCTGCTACTCAAAAATTTCAATCAGTTCACTCAAGAACTCAAATTCCACCACCGCCACTTACTTTCCTTGTGATTTTGTAAAATTAATTTACCGCCTCTTAGGCCTCAGTTTTCTCATCATTTCACTTTGAAGACCCACTTGGTATAAAATTGAACAACCATCAGTTTCATTGGCTCTGATTGGTCAGTGACAGAGTAATAATAAAGATGATGATGATGATGATGATGATGATGATGATGATGATGATCCCATTAGATTGTGAACTCCTTGAGGGCAGGCACTATCTTTTGCCTTTTTTTGTTTTGTATCCCCAGTGCTTAGCACATAATTAATGTGTGGCATATAGCAGGTGCCTAATACACATTTATTGACTGATGACTCCTCCTCCTCCTCCACTACTATTACTACTACTATTTAGACTTAATAAAGACCCTTTAGGTTATTCACTACATACCCCACTCCATGTTAATATCAATCCCATAATGACTGAACTGTTTAGGAACAGAATATCAGAATTGATTTAGTTGTATCATCATCTATCCTGCATTTATCCAGGTCACCTTCAGAGACAGCAGGAGGGACTTGTCCAACTATTTGATAAATTCTGATGTGCTTTTTCTCGCATATAGTCCTGATCTGCTAGTCTGGTTGCCCTAACAAGAAAGAAAACCAGAATGTGACCTAAGAAGCTATAATATCATCTACTGGAAAGATCAGAAAATATGTGGGCTTGGCTATATGACTTTGGTCACCTCGACCTTTCTGAACCTCAGTTATTCCACCTTGGAAAATGGAGACAATGAATAAATGAACAAGAGAGTCAACAACAACAATGATTTGCCTCGTGTCGGCACTGTGTGAAGCTAGAGGATACAAGTACCAAGAGCAGTATCTGCCTGCTATCAAAGAGTTTACAGGTTAGTAGGGTGTGAAGACAACACAAAAAAGTGTGTGATGCCCAGGGAGGGATGTTTTTATTTGGGGTGTCCCAGGGGTGGTGAATGGAGCCATAAGGTCTTTCATTTAAAGAAATGACTATTTTTCCAGAAGTGAGAGATGGAAAGCAAGACTAGGTGTGAGGAGAATGGAGGGGAGGGGAGGCATGGCATGACACATGGTGTATATGGGTCGGGATACATAAAGAGAACTCATCTCCATCAATCACCCAGGGGTCCAGGGGCAAGCTAGAATGCCAGGTATGGAAGCTGAATGTGAACCCAGGAGGCAGAAAATTCAAGTAGCCAGACAGCCATAACTATACTTGGAACATATACATCACAGAATTACTAGGAAGCTCACATGAGCTGACATTTATAAAGTATTACACAGAAATAAGATATTACTACCTGTTGTCAGAGAAGCCAGCTTTGAATGATCATTGCATCTTTTTCTACATGCTTATAGGCAATTCCTTCAATAATACCTTCCAGAATGTTCCAGCATCCAAAATCAAACTAACTGGCCTATATAGTATGTAGAGTCTTTGAAAACCAGAAGTTTTCCCTTCTCCATCCCCATTCTTCTAATGAGGATCTCAAAACTGAAACTTTAAAGTGGTTTACATTGCCGAGAGCGATTGGGAGAAAGTGGAAATAGAACCTTGATTCTAGGCTTGTTTTACTCAAAAACTTAATGCCAAAGTAATCAATTGACAATGAGGAAGAAAGGACTAGGAGGGTGGGAGGTGGGGAAGAATCAGGAAGGAAAAGTGCCACAATGTAAATGAAACACACACTCTAATTCATGAGAACTTCCTCTTGGGGTTTCCCCTGGTAGGGGAAAACCAGAGCCTGGTCCTGCTGGCTTTTCTGTTTGGGTGATCTGGATGAGGCACCATCCAGGTGGTAACCACTCAGGCTTCTGGACAGGGAGGTACTTGTCAGACAGAGGGTCAGGAGGGCTGAATTCCTTTACAGAGCTGAAGCTGTAGTTGGATTCATTCCATGTTTTGTTTGCTTATTATAAATGCTTGGTAAAAATTAGTAACTGTACATTAGGAATATGATAAGATTCTTGTGATGCCCCTCACCCCACATCTGTCCCAAAATAAACAGATCCTTGAAGGTTACAACTGAAAAACAGTCTAGTTTATCTCAATGAATGACCAAGAATCCTTTTTAGATCATATCCACCTGGGCTCATACAACATCCCCTTACTGATGCCCAGTGTTACCTTCGATAAGAAGAACTGGACCTAAGGGAACAGAATTCTCCATTCTGTGGATGGGGGTGGGGATGGGTGGGCATTACTGGAATCCAAATTATTCTTGAACATGAATCCTCTCTAGAAGTTACCCAAAAAGTGTCTCTCCTGCCCCAGTCTTTCTTTGAGGAGCTTCAGTGAGGAAGCCCTCACTAACTCCTAGGACAGCCCATTCTGATTTGGGATAGCTCTAAACCAATTGAGGGATTAGGGTTCAGGTTTTATTTTTTTGTCTTGTACTCATGCTAGTATTGTATCAAATGGTTTCTTTACCCTTCCAAAACAAACAAACAAACAAACAAAAATCCTTCATAATTCTTATGTTAAAAGAATATTTTCTCCTCCTTTTCTGTGGTTCCTCATCTCACTACTCAGATGCCTTCATCATTTATTTCATCCTGCATCTGTTTTCACATGTGGAGGTGGCCCTTCTCCTTGTCAAGATAAACCCTTCTTCATACACAAATGATATCATTCCATCCCATCTTCAGCAAATTGCCCTCTCTCAATTATCATCATTGTCTCCCTATCTACTTGCCTGCTGCCTAAAAACCGTCATATCTGTCCTGATCATGTTTTAAAGCCTCATTCCCTCCTACCATAAAAGCTACCTATCATTCTTTATCTCTTCTCCTGTTCTTGGCTCAATGTCTTGAGAAAGCCTTCTGCATGTGTTGCTTTCACTTTGTCCGGTTACCCTTGCTTCTTAACCTTGTTCAACCTGGTTTATGAATTCCTTATTCCAATGAAATTGCTCTCTCCAAAGGTTCCAGTGCTTTCTGAATTATTGAATCCAATGGCTTTTCCTCCATCTTGCTTCTACTTCACCCTCTGCGGCCTTTGATACTCTCAGTCATCTTCTCCTAGATACTCATTTCTCTCTAGGTTTTCTGACACTACTCTTCGCTGGTTCTCTTCCTCCATGTTTCATTTCTCAGTCTTATGAGTCATTCTCATATGTATTTGTGGCTCTACTCCCTTGATTCTATCTTCTCTACTGACCTCAGCATCTCACATGGATTCAATTATTATCTCTTTACAAATTAATCTTCTATTGATTTTTCCAACTGTAACGCCTCTTCTAAATTCTGTTCTTATATCACTTACTGCTTTCTCTGTACCTTCAAACTGTAAGTCCCACAAGTATCTCAAACTCACCATGTAACAAACTGAACTAATTTTCCCTCAAACCTTCCCCTCTTCTAAACATTCCTGTTATGTTGAAAGAACCACTATATGCCCTGTCACTCAGTCTTCCAACTTTGGGGTAATCTTTGACTCCTTCCTTTCTTACACTCATTCCACAGACCCAGTCTGTTTCTACCTACCTAACATGAATCATCTCTGCTCCCTTCTGTCCTCTGACACTGCCAGTATCCTGGCATAGGCCCTCCTGGCCTCCTGCCTAGGCTATCAACATGGTCTTCCGGTTGGGCTCCTCACCTCAAATGTCTCCCCACTCCAGTCCATGCTCCACTCACTGCTCTTCTTACAGGCCATGTCTGACCATGTCCCATCCCCCTCTCATTCAGTATAGTCCAGTGGCTCCCTCGTATATCCAGGATCCTGTATAAAATGCTCTGTGTGGCTTTTAGAGCCCTTCACAGCCTCTTCTATTCCTCATTTTCATGTTTTCTTTAAACCTTTCTGCCCTCCACAGATTCTATGATAAAGATCACTGACTGCCTCAAAGCGACTAGCATTGACCAGTCCATCTCAAGACTCTGTGTCTTTCTTCCTGCCTATCCTCCCCCCCCACCTAGAAAGGCTCTCCTCCTAGATTTCTTGGCTTCCTTCAAGACCCACTTCCTATCCTCTCTTCTGTAGGAAGCTTTTCCTGTCACCCTCTTACCTCATTAGTTCCTTCCCATCCATATTACCTTCCATTCTCTCTCTATCTTCCCAATGAGAATGTGAACTCATTGAGGGCAGGAGCCATCTTTCTGCCTTTTAGATGTCCAGGACTTAGCACAGTGTTTGACACATAGGTGCTCAATAAATTCCGCTTGACTAAGCAAGTTCTAATTAGCCCTCCTAAGCTGGTAAATTATCGGTGGTCAAGTCTACATTCCTCAATATACTTGGTCTCATCATCTATGTACAGAACTAAGTGCTATGTACACTATAGATGTTCCATAAATACTCAATAAGACACTGCATCTCCTAATTCTGAGTGCTCTCACTGGCTATCCTGCAGCCTGGAATGCTGTCCCTTCTGCCTTCCATGACGTCCTTCAAGTCCCAGATAAAGTCTCAGTTTCTATGAGAAGTCTTTCCTGATCTCCCTTAAAGCTAGTGTGTGTTGATTATCTTGACTTTCTCCTGACTGTATCTTCTCTATACAGAATTGTTTGCATGTTATTGCTTAATCTTGTGGAGAGTGAGGGACTGCCTTTTACCTCTTGCTGTATTTCCAGTACTTAGTACAATGCATCACACATGGCTGACACCTAACAAATGCTGACTGACTGCCTGGCATTGAGTGAGTGAATAATTAATTATGCTTTTCCCCATTTCCCCACCACACCATTGCTTATCCCATTGCTAAGAGCACAATATCTACCACCATAATGGGCAAAGCCAATATTTGCCTCTTGGATTTGTTAAGTAATAGTCACAATCATGGTATTGTTGCACAAAGACAAGAGCTACTGGTGCTTTTGCATCAGTCAAGGTGTACTATGATCTGGTGGAAAGAATATGAATTTAGAGTGAAAAAATCTGACTTCAAATCCCAGTTTGGACATTTGGCATCTGAGACCTTAGTCAAGTTATTTAACCTCAAGACCTCAATTTTGTCTTCTGTAAAATGAGGAAGCTAAACTACATGAAGTCTGGCACCCTATGATGTAAACAGGCTTTTATGATTTTATCCAATGTAGATGCCACAACGGAGGGAACTTTAGGGCTTTATTTTTGTTCTACTTAGTTATTGGGGGGAGAGGGTTGTCCTGTGGACATTATTTCCACTGAGGCAGATGGACATCTCATCTGCATTGGTTCCTCATGGTCTAACACAGCAGGCTGGGGCCACTGCAGTGCCTTCTCCAGGGCAACACAGCCATTATGTGTGAAGCTCAGGCCTTTTTATATCCAAGGCCAACCTTCTGATTACTCTGTCATGATGTTTCTCTTTAAATCAATTACTGTTAGGAAGGAGGGAAAAAAGCTCCAAATAGCAAATGTGGTAAATGCTTTCTCACCTCTGGTTCTTAGGTGAATATTGGAGGTATGACCTGCTCAAGAAAGTCATGGCACTAGAGGAAATGTGGTTGAAAAAGTGACCTTGACTTGATCCCCAGAACCTTCCTGGTCTATAATCACATACTGACCAAAATTACTTGAAAATGTAAGAGTTCTTAACTTTAGGCCTATGGAATTGTGTTCATTAGTTTGATAACTATTCAATATAATAGCAATCCTAGTGCTTTTATTGTATGCATTTAGAAACACAATTTTGATAAAGAGGCTTCCCCAGACTACTGCCCAAGGGGTCTGTGGCATTAAAAAATGTAAAGGACTCCTGAATAGGTATTTATATAAACCATTCTTCTACACATTTTATTGAATGGATGGAAAATGTTTAATGAAGGTTTCCTACTCTGTCCAGAACTATTTAAAGTTCTGGAGATCAGACTATAAAGGAAAGATAGTCCCTGTCCTCAAGGAGCTTACATTCTAGTGGGAGTGACTACTGAGAGAGTAAGGTAGCTGCACATTTTAGTGGTTGCCAGTGCCTTCTTGGTCACCCTCTCTTAAGGATGATAGAATTATCTAGGATTCCCGGGTCATTCCCACTATTTTGGAAATGCATACCCTCTTTCAGAGGTCCTGAGGATCAATCCAAGGGTACTTTTCCACCTCCATTATTCTCTAGTCTAGATTTCCTCTCTATGTAGCTGCTCAGGACCAGCTGGTTTTCCCATCTTTATCTCCTGACATGCAAGTCTCCCTGTCCACACAGCACAGAACATCCTATGCTGTTGCAGTCCAAATCAGCAGACTCCTATTGCAAATGATGAGAAGGGGCCATGGTAGGAATGCTGAAAAACCTTTTCCATCTTAAGATTTTTGTTGGTACTAGAAAGAGGACAGCAAGCACCTAGGAAAGAGAACAGATTGGCCAGGGGAAGGAATTGCCCAAAATGATTTCTGTCTTATCATGATTTAAAGCTTCACGTTCCTGGAACTTTTCATCAGACTCTACAACATCACGCGCATACACACATACACATATAACCACAAATACACACATGTGGTTCATTTTTTTCTTTTTACTTCTAGGAGTCCTGGAAGTCCTGCCTGCATTGAGGGAATCATGAGCTGTGATAAAAAATGTTGATATTTTGAGAAACATAATTATTCTGGGATTACAGAAAATCCTCAATGGAGATGGAGTGCATGATAACACCATTTTGCACCATGTTGTAACACCATGACATTTATCCAAGAAAGCAAACTAAACCTACTTCAGTGTCCTGAGAACTGATGTGACTTATAATTTCAATGGAAATCTTCAATCTAGAATCAAGCTGAACTTGGGGGAATGGACTGAACTTTTGTCCAAGGCATGCTTAATTGACAATGTGATAAAAGTGTGATTTCATGATTAATTATTAAAGATAATGTGGCTTAGTCTTCTCAACTCAATACCAAATCATGCAAAATATTTGATAGAAGCAAGAAGAATCTAGAAATATTGAATGTTAAGGGTTTTTCTTTTAAGATACTAAAAGTGGTTAGGTTGATTTCATGTCAATATGTTTAGTTGTTTTGTTTTATCCCAGTTAATTTGCACAGTCTTCAGCAATTTCACCATAATGTGGTGAGCAAATGAAAGCCCCAGGGTTTGGCCTGAGCTACACAATCATTCTACTCCCCCTCACGCTTGGAAAGTCTCCCTGACCACACAGGAAAAAACAGTTCTTACCAGAGAGTGAAGAAGACTTTGAAGCTCAGGAATTCAATACACAATTCAAGGTGAATGCAGATACTTGGAAACACTTGGAACTAATGTGATGGGCACTCACAGTAATGCAAGGACTTTTATATAGACATTTTGTGGAGCTAATGAGACCTCAACTTTGTCCCAGTCCAGTACTTGGCCTTTCTAGTTAAGTTCACATCTGTTTGCTTTGTTTAGAGAAGGTTTTTCAGGGTAATTACCTTTCCTTTATCTTTATTTTAATAAAATTATCTATTTTCTTTGTAACATAGACAAAAGTACCTTTTCATTTGCTCTTCAGGGATGAACTCATGGTTTTGTAATCTCAATGTCATTCTTGACTCTCCCATTTCCTTTACCCAATATCTGAAGCAAGGCCTTTGGCTAAATGGAGCTCAGAGTCAGGAAGACCTGAGTTCAAATCTTGTCTCAGATACTTTCAAGCTTTGTGCAAATCACTTGACCCCTGTTGACCTCAGTTGCTTCATTTGCAAAATGAGGATGATAATAATAGCTAATATTATTGTGAAGATCAAACAAGTTTACACAAATACAGTGTTTGGCCAACTTTAAGGTGCTGTGTAGATGCTAACTATTAGGCTTAAAACTGTACCCAAAATGGGGAGCAGTGGGTTAGATGATCATAGAGTTAGCTGGTCTGGGAGCCAGTTCTCAGGTGAAAAGTGTAGTTACTAAGGAAGTGATGTTTACCTAAAGGGAATTATCCAGTAAAAAGCCCTTTTCCTTGGCACTATACTATCTAGTGTTTTATCAGTGTCATGGGTGAGGACGTAGTGAGCATGGTCCTCACATTTACAGATGACACGAAGCTAGATGGGACACCTAAGGGATTTTAGAAATCAATTGAAATGCAAAAACCATTTGACAGTCCTGACCAATGGGACAAGTCCAATAAGATGAAGTTTAGACAAATTGCTAGTGATTTTCAGCATCCACAAAAAGCACAATCTCTGCCTGGGAATACCCATTGTCCTGAACATGTGACTACCTTAGCTTTCATTTGCATTCACATTACTTACTCTTCTGGGACATATGTTTGCCTCAGCTTCTAGTCTGGAAACATAAAGTGAGCAACATGTGTGTAACTTGTTTGATATGAGGAAGGGGGGAACAGGGGAGGTGTGGGAACAGGTAGTATAAGAGAAAGTGTTTTGGCTTTGGGGTTAAAGGAGCTGGATTTGAAACTCTATGGTCTGGCAAGTCAATCAACATTCCTGGACCTAAGTTTTCTCACCTGTGAGAAAGGGGATTTGACTAGATGACCCTGAAGTCCACTTCCAGCTCCTAGAACCTTGGAGAGCTCTATAACTCCAGTTCCTAATTCTTGTAAGTCAGTATAGAAAGATAATGAAGTTTTTTGTTTGTTTGTTTTTGTTTTTTAACAAGCAAAGTGTAGCACCAAAGCAAATATGCCTTGCTTCTAATGGATAAAATTCAGGTAAGAATATCTTCTGAGTAGATAGAGAAAAGTGGACTTGCCTCCTTAGCTTTCAATTTATATGTCTTCATTTGACTAACTCAGTCTTGAATGTTGGAAATCTCTAACCCTAAGTTAAATAGTTATTGGGAACAGAGGACTAAGACCTCTGCCCAGACAAAGAGATAAAAAAGAAAAGACAATCTTAGTTTAGGAGTATTCTATTTGGCTTTTGTTGACTTTAAGGGTGTGGTGTTTTTGAATAAAGAGCTAACTAATGGTTATCATAATGGAGAGATTCTAGCCCCTTCATTTTAGCAGACAGAAGCTGATATGATCAGCAGATGACCCTGAGGGGATACAGTAGGGAGAGACCAAAGCCCTTCAAAGACTCTATTCTCAGTGGTTTCTCACAAACACTCTGAGACTAGCAGAATACTGTATCTACTAAAGATGCAATAACCAGTAAGGGAGAAGGTTCACCAAGAACCCAGAGCAATAGTATTAGAAGACATCACTGGTTCTGAATCAGCGGAGACATCAGTTTCCCTTCCACATGTGTGCCCTGATCACATATGTTCAGTATGAGTGCATTCTTCATGCATAATCCTTAAGCATGTCCATTCTCTCCAATAATGGTGTGTATACATTTGTAGGACAGTATGACTCACAGTCTGAAAGGAAATGTTCTATTATGTCTTTCTTTCTTAAGTTATTTTTTTTAATCCTTTTGTTTCAAGGCGGTGAAATGCGTCCAGTGGCTAGCTAAAGAACAGATAAACACATTAATTCAGGCTTTCAAAGTATTTTTTTTCAGTAAATGCAGATGCAGAGGCATGTGAGGCAATCATGCCAGGTGCTAGACTTTGGAAAGGAGAGATCCTTCCAAATAGCTTTATGTATAGACCAAGTAGGTAGCCAACAGTGGTGGGTGATTTTAAGGACCCCTACTCCAAGGTACACCTTTGCCAATTGGCCAGGTAATGGATGTGATTCTTTCATATACAAGGCAAGCTTTCCAATCACAATCAAAATATCACCTAAAGTAAGAACTTTGAAATCAATTGTATGACATGGGAGACACTGGCGCAGGACTGCTCAGCATGGCATGCCCACATCAGAGAAGGTGCTGTGCAAAGCAGAATTGAAGTAGCTCAAAAGAAATGAGAGATGCACCAATCTGGAGAATCCACTACAAATGCTCACATGGACTATTTGTGCCTGACCTGTGGTAGAATACTCTGAGCTCTAAGTGGTCTGATCAGCCACAGTTGGACACACTGTGACCTGACTGTGGCATAATGAAGTCATCTTGGTCCTCTGAGAGCAAAGGATCACAACCACCAATCAGAGTACAAATATTCTTTTATGATCTCTGCTTTGTTTTTCCCTGATGTTCCTTAAAGCTACTGCCTTCCTTTTAAAATTATCTCTAATATAATATATAATATATATGTGCATATTATGTATATATGTGTATATACATGTATGCATATATATATATATATACAAGACATATTAGAGAGAGATCTTGGTTGAACACAATTGTTTGCAAGTTATCTCTGCCATTAGATTGTCAGTTCCTTGGATGAGGGATGGTTTTTTTCTTTTCTTTGTATCCCCAGGGTTCAGTGTAGTGTGTGGAACACATTTGGAGCATTTCATAGATGCTTTTTACTGACTTTTAGCTCTGCTTGTGATGGGATGGGGTGTGTTGGCCAAGGTCCATTCCCTCTCTGGGGCTCTTTGTCCTTTTGAAGACTAAGACAGTTGAGCTCTGTGAATTCTAAGATCCCTTACAGCTCAAAATCCCTTGAAAGCTTAGCAAATTTCAGCTTTTTTTTCCTCAGTGAAGGGTATGAACTAAGCAATTTCTTACTAGCTCCCTCACCATGCTCTCATGTAGTCTCGTACACTCTCAGCGTTGGAAGGGACCTCAGTATTCATCAGAATCCAACCTGGTTCTGAAGCAGCCTCTTCTCTCCAGTGTCAAGGTCTTGGCTTGAAGCCACCCACTGAGGACAAGAACAGCCCCTCTCTCCCTGGCTGGCCCGCTGCATTTGGGACAACTTTCTTTCTCAGGAAACTGTTCCTCCTTGACAGCAACCCCGTTTGCCTCTTTGTGCCTTCTTCTTCCCTAGTCCAAGAACTGACTGCTAGTTCAGCCCCCTGGGGTCAAACAGAACAGGTCTAACTCCCTTCAAGGTGGTAGCTCTTCACATAGTTGAAGCTAGATGTCATTTCCTTCCCGGATCCTTCCTGCTTCCCACACTGAATTCTCCTCTCCAGGTTAAACACCCTCAGCTCCTTCCAAGGCTCCTCTCAAAACCCTTCCTCAAACTGTCTTTTATAGGGGAAGGTGATGGATAGATTTGCATTTAGCCATAGGGGAATGGGCCTCAAAAGTCAGAAATTGGGAAAGGACAGATAAAACATCTAAAATATATGGCTTATGTTTAAAGTCCAACCTCCTTCCCCAAGACAAACCTGGCAAACTTTAGCTTTGTTTCAGAATAATTCTGTGGTTCAGTGCCCTGTGTTAGTCATTTTTCAGTCACGTCCATGACACTATTTGGGGTTTTCTTGGCAGGAATACTAGAATGATTTGCAATTTTTTTTTCTCCACCTCATTTGACAAATGAGGAAACCGAGGCAAACAGGGTTAAGTGACTTGCCCAGGATCACACAGCTAGCAAAGATCTGAGGCTGGATTCAAACTTCAGGAGATGAGCCTTCCTGACTCCAAATACCACACTCTATCCACAGAGCCACCTAGCTGCCCAGTGTTAAGTGTGCCCATATTAGCATGATTTGGCAGAAAGTGTACTGCATTTATCTCCTATGCCTTGGATTCAAATCCAAGCTCTGTTATTTGGTACCTGGGTGAACTTCAAGCATGTGGGCCTCAGTTTCCTCCCCCTTCCTAAAACTCTAAATGTCCTTCTAGCTCTAAATCTCTCTTCTAATGGTCCACAGAAGAACAGCTCCATGGTGATTGTACCTGCGACATGCCTACATTCCCTAACCAAGCACCTGGTACTGTAGGCATGGCTGCCCTTCAGGAAAGCACCAGCCTGTCCAACTTGACTGTCCTGTTGGAGGCCCTTAGGCAAGGATCTCAGCTGTGCCCACAGGAGCAGGAAGCCGGGCAGTCTTAGCAGCCTCCTTTGCAGGGAGGGGGCCAGCCGTCTCTGTTTTTCAGTGGAACACAATGCGCCCTGGGCTGTTTCAGCCAGTTCCCTGAATAGGCTCTGAGTCCCCTCTTCAGACTTTAGCTCCTTCTAATTGGAGGGGGTTCCATTGTGCTCTGGATCAAGGCAACTTTACTGAAACAGCACACTTAGGAATTTCAGCAGCTCTGAAGGGAAGGGGAGGGAGAGGTCTCTGAATATTTTTCTAGGTGCTCCGCCTAGCCCCGAAAGGGAACTCAAGAGATCAAAATCTGAAGGCGTTTGTCTTCTGGTGCCTGCTCCCAGATTGACTAGTGCCCCATGGCTAAATCTGACCAAAAGAAGGCTTTGCAAAGAGGCAAACATAATCTTGGGAAAGGCAGCTTGAGGCGAAGGGGGTTAGAAAGAAACATTGGAGACAAGAGTCTGTGAGTGTTTGCGCTCAGGTGCTAAGCTTTAGGTGGGGGCTTTTGGTGCGTTTCCTTTGACCAGGCAGGATGAGAAAACCCCCAGGTGAGAGCAAAGGTGTACACAACTCCTTGGGGATTTTCCACTCCTTCTCTGAGATCATCGGAAACATCTCTGACTGCTTCAGAGCCTCCGGAGGTACCAGATAAGGGATGCCTAAAATAATTAGTGGGCAGTTAGGTAGCACAGAAGATAGATTGTCATGCCTGGAATCAGGAAGATGAGTATTCCTAAATTCAAACCTGGCTTCAGACACTTATTGTGTGACCCTAGACAAGTCACTTAACCCTGTTTACCTCAGTTTCCTCATCTGAGATATACATATCTGGAGAAGGAAATGGCAAGCCAGTCCAGTATCTGTGCCAAGAATACCCCCAAAAAGGGTCATGAAGAGTTAGACATGACTGAAATGATCGAACAACAGAATAATAAGGGGAGAGACAAGTCAGTATCATCATCCCTGTGTCATCAGTATTATCATCCCATCAATCTCAGGACACCGAAGAGGCTGCATTCAGGGGACAAAGATGCCAATCTTCAGAATGGCTTGGGAATGACTGAATAGTATCCAGATGTGCCTAAGGAGTGGGCAAAGAGAAAGGAAAGTGGAAGAAGAGAGACAGAGAGGGAGGAGGCAGGAAATAGAGCCAGAAATAGATAGAGAAATGATAGAGACAGAGAGGGAAGGAAGGAGAGAGGGAAGCAAATAATGAGAAACAGAGAGGAGGGAGAAAGAGAAAATAAGTGAATGACAGAGAAAGAAGTACAGAAAGGAGAGAAGGAGTCAAAGAGATCATATGAATCAGAGATAAATCTCTTGTGGGTGAAGGGAGCCACATAGAAACATATTTTGTTAAATTAAACAGTCTTGCTGGGAGTCAGAAATCAGGAGCTTTGCAAAAAGAGAGAACTACAGTTTGGCTTGGCTCAGGCCTGGCCTCTTCATTCCCCTTTAATATGTTGACACACTAACAAGCAGGAATAACTGGTTGTATTTTACCCAATCGATTTCTTGCCCAGGGACAGACTGCACAGATCTTGCAAACAAAGCCCTTTGTGAGTGAGCAGCAGACTACTCCTTGGGACTTGCCTTACCTGAGTGGGCAGGGGGTAACCAGGACAGCTGGAGATCTGGCCTCAGCCACTGCCCCTTCCAATCTGGACAAAATGGGAACTTCATCCTTTTGACTTAAAACAACTAAACCTAGCTTATAGTTAACATGTGAATCTGAGGAGAAGTAAGACATTATTCCGTCAGCTCATTTCTCTAAATGGCAAATAAAAGATCATTTCATAGAACAGAATTGAGTGAAGAGGAAAAAAACAGGAAGAAAGAAGGGAAGGATACTACGCTCCATGAGGAATGAAGTGGAAAAGTAGAAGAGCGGGCCATCCCCCAAGCGTGAGCCTGTCCACTGTTTCACCCAGGACCATCCCTGCCTCCAGGTCTGCAGTGGGAGCTATTCCAAAGCAGGGGCTGGTGTTTGCCAACTTTGGCATTCCCAGCTTTTAGTACATGTGGCACATAGTAGGTGTTACTAAGTATGAGGTGACTAACTACATGGTGCAGTGGGGGGACAGTTGGGACAAGGAGCATTAACACAGACACTTTAGTCCCTCCCACTTGGATTGACTCAACTGAGATTAAAGAATTTGACATTCCCTCCAGGTGTCAGGATTGACCTCGGAGCTCGAAGGCTGGAAGAGGTCATCTAGTGGGTCACCACCTTCATTTCACAGAGGAGGAAGTTGAGGCCCAGAGAATGACAGAATTTACCCGAGATCAAATGGGCAGAAATGGTGGAAGAAGTTTCCTCTGACACATACTGGGACAACATCAGACAATTCAAAGCAAGAAACTCCTTTTTTAGAAAAACAACAAACCCCAAATATTTATTGAAAAAAAAAACAAACTTTCTTATAAGTTTACATTTTTAAAAAAAGTCTATTCATTGTTTCTCAGCTGTGCAAGCAGAACACAAAATAACCATTGACACATCAGCATTTAGTTTTGACCAGAGACCTTTTCAATCTGGTACCAGCATTGACAATACGTTTCTATTTGTCATTGGGATCTGGGACAGAAGGGGGGTGGGGCAGGATTCATGGAAGAGGTTTTTGGAAATACAGGTTTCCAGAAGTCTACTGCAATGTTCTTCATTTCTCTTCTCCACCAACAGTGACAGTAGCTCTGAAGGTGATTTGTTAAAATGTGTCATCGCATTCAAAAAAAAAAAAGACTAACAAAAAGAAAGCAAATGAACAAAAACATGGAGGGAGATATCTTTCTAGGGAGAGGAAGAGCACCAGTTTTCCCAAAGACCTATGACTACTCATGAAAACACCAGCTGCTGTATTTTAGGCAATCATCCTCCTAGTAATCATTAGTTCTGCCAAATGCTTATTGGGAAGGAAGGATATGTATAGCCTGGATTAGAAGGCAAGGCCTCACGGCAAAGCAAAAGTTCTGAATTAACCAGGCAATTGTGGCCTTCCAAGGCCTTTCACTTTTTAAAGTGAACTTGGTCCCATTCAATTTTCTATTCTCTTGAGATGACCACCATGTGGGAACCCAGGTGTGCTTTATAATTTTCCCATCAGGCATTTAGAAAGAAATACCAGGTGTGGTCTATATGAAGACTTCCTCTTGCCTGGAGTGCCACACACAGGTGCATATATACATTCAGGGGCACACACACACAGACATACATACATATGGGGACACATACATCCAGGCAGGAAAGGATTGATGAAAAATGGACCATGATCACTGATAGGTTAGGCACAGCTGAAAGAAAAGGGATGAGAGGTGGAACTTGGGGTGTTGAAGGATGGGAAAGGGGCTTCATTCCTGGGTTTCATGTGCAGCAGGCCATACTACTTAGCACTTTTCAAGTTCAAAGAGGAGATTAATTAATTATTCATTAATTCTCCTACCTCCCTGCACTAGTGGGTGAAGTATCATTATTCATATTTTACAGAGCAGAAAATCAGAGGTAGAGATGCCGCCTGAGGATTGGGGAGGGGGCAGGGGTATTCAGCAGTAGATTATCTCCACAGAATATCTAATCTTCAACCAGGCAAACAGACCACACCTCTTTGGGAGAAGCCAACTGGAAGATAACGACCAGGTAAACAGCTAGGAAACCAGAAACGGGGTGGCGAAAGGGAAGGGGGAGGAAGGGTGGTGCTTCTTGGCAGAATACGAAACTGTGAGCAAGACAGTATTAGAATTATGTCAATAAAATGTTTTTGGCAACATCTGGAAAAGCCCTCAGTGGAAGTTCCATGAGGGCAGGGTTTGTTTCAGCTTTGCATTTCTCTAGCAGAAGCCTTGTACAGGGCCTGGCCCATAACAGGCCCTTAAATTAGTACTGAATCCTAGATCAGTCTAGGAAAGCTATGGAGCTTTTGACACTGCCCCATGGTTCAGGAAACATGGAAAGGTGGGGGAGGACACATATATATACACACACACACACAGATACATACATACGTACATATATATATATATATATATATATATATATATATATATGTCTCAAAAAATGTTTTTTTTTCTTTTTTCTTTTCCTCTTTTTTTCCTCAGAACATCCCAGATTGGGGGTGGAAAAGCTGAGAGCATGAAATGAGCTGAAATATCCACAGCAAGAGAACCAAGATAGAACAAAATGTCTCCAAGGATAACTGGGCTGAAACATGGAACAAAGCAACAATAAGGTAGCATATGCTCCTCCCCCAAGGTCAAGGTCTGAGGGTTCAGATTGAGCATTTAGAGTAACCCCTGTGGCCTGGGAGACTAGACAGGTGATTGATTGGGTTAAGGAAACCCAAGTGACTGGTGAAGAAAGAGATATTTGTTGGAATGATTCAGGCCCCCCTATTCTCTCTTTTCCATCAAATCCCTTTATGATTGGCTGATTGTGGCACAAACCAAAATACTAAAACAAAACAGTCACACACCTAATATACTCAGCGTACCAAGTCAAGCTCATCCGGGCTGTTACTGTAGGATTAAATATCCCAAAAAACTTGAAAATACATTATGGGGATCATACACAGGGGACTCGGAAGTGGTCTTGCCCAAGCCCAATCTTACAGATGAGGTGAAGACACAGCTAGGAAGTATGAGAGTCTGGTTTTGAATCTTCCTGTTTTGTTTAAAAAGGAAACATGAGAGTGAGATTAGGGCCTATCACCTACAAGGTTTTAGTTTTTGTCATTTTAATGGATTTTATTTTTTTTTACAAAATGAACTAGTTTTCCCTTTAGGTTTGCCTCCCCTGGGTAGGCAGCCAATGGAGAAACACCAAAGCTCCAGGATTACATGGAGTAAAGGATCACAATGCAAGATTTCTTATTAGGGGCAGGATATGAAAGAAGGTATGGAAATTACCAAAAAAAATGCATTTTAATACAAAAATGTAGAATATCATAGTCAGAAGGTCTGAGTGCCTCATGATTTAAAAAAAATGAAAAAAAAACCAAAAGAAAAACATTCTCTAAGTCCTTGTTTTGTTTTTTTCCCGAGTGGCTGTGTCCTCTTTCTTTCTGTTACACATAGTCTTTTCCACTGGAGGGTGTGGTCTTCGGGTATGGGCGAGGAGTTGGGTAAGAGGTTGTTTTCTTGGGACAGGAGCAGCAAAGGAGTGCACCTCCCAGCAGGCACAGAGAAGCCGAGGCCCAGCCTATGAAGAGAGCCTGTCCAAACTCATACCTAAGAGGAAGCAACAGAGTGGAAGAGGAAAAAACCAAACAAAATGAAACAAAACAAAACAAAAAGTCACTTGGTCTTGGAGACAATAGCAACTCGCGGTCCATGTACAATATGCCCATCTTCTGCCCACCCGACCGCAAAGAGTAAACATTATGTTCTTAGACCTGTCCCTTCGCCACAATCCCTGGGAGTGGGAAGTAATTATTGCTTGGGCCAGCAGACCTAATCCTTTTCCACAGTTAAAAGTCATTCCTGCAAACCTTTCCAGGGTACTGGCCCCAACTTTTAGATGCTTCCTAAGAAACTTTCCTTCTGGCTAGGACAAGTTTCTTAGAGGGCAAGGGGTAGGCGGTAAGTTGTCCCCATTCCACGGGGCTTTTAAGAGAATCCTGTGAACTCTTCTAATTCCTAGCAATAAAATTTCAGTTTCAGAAGGGACCTCAGTGACCACCCAGGCCAACCCCTGCCCTAGCAGGTGACTGCCCAATTTTTGCTTGAAGGCATTCGATGAGGTAACACCCCAAGGAAGTCTCTTCCACTTTAGGATGATCTATTGTCAAGAAGATTTTCCTGACCTCAAATCAAGACTTGCCTTTTCTCAACTTAACCCCATTACTCTGGGTTATACCCTTTTGAGCCAAGTAGAGCAAAGTTAATGTCTCTTCTACAAGATTGCCCTTCAAATTCCTGAAGGAAGCTATTGTGTCCTCTCCCATTTCTTCTCTATTCCATGCTAAACATGCCCAGTTTCTTCAATAGATTCTCATATGGCACAGACTATAGGCCCTTACCTTCATCATCCTGGTTGCCTCCTTGTGGAGAAACTCCTATCCCTTAGTGTCTTTCCTAGACATGGCCCTTATAACTATACACCATAGGTGTTCTAGGCAGGGCAGAAAACAATGGGACCAGCATTTCCTTATTCCTGGAATAGTTCATTTTAACTTATCCATCAATTCTCCAAATAAATACACCATTCTATGTAGGCAAAATGATCATGGACACAGGCATCTGAAGTGTCATACTTGGCCTGTACTTGGGAACGTTCCTTTTCAGGAGCTGCTGCCCTTGCAGGTTCTATAAGGCTAATGGGAGACATTCCATCCTAGCTGAGGTAGTGCATGGTGGGCATGAGCACACTGGATTTTGGAGACAGTGGACCTGGGTTGGAATCCCAGGTGTGCCCTTTGCTTTCTCTGGGACACTGGACAATGCTTTTCCCCATTCTGGAGCTCAGTGACAGGGTTGGACTAGGTCACCACTCTGGTCGCTTCCAGCTCATAACCTATATTATGTTTCAGCCTCTCTTGTAACCAGGTATTATATAAATGTACTTTTCTCCCTGATTTACATTGCCTTCTAACTTCCATCCATTTTTCTCACAGCACTTATAAACATTAAGTCCTTAATATGCCATGCATCATGCTAAATGTGGCATTGTTTATAGGTGAGGAGAATGAAGGAGCGTGTTGTCTCAAAACTTGGTCAAACAGTCAGAGCAATGATTCTAGGCCCTGCCTGAGTCTTTGACCTCCATGACTCAGCCTCGTTGGGCATTTTTACCTTCAAGAGTCAAGCTTATGCTGAGATCAAAGTTTTAAAACTCAAGAGACTATACTTAGCCACTGAGCTGAGATTCACTCACAGAACCACAGGACTGACAGCCAGTGGCATTTCAACTAATCCCCCCTATCCCTGAAGAAGGGCCCCAGTATCCTAGCCTTGCAAGCGATGGCTGGCCAGCCTGGTGAAAGGGCTCCTTAATGGTGGAGCCAGTGCAGAGGCTTTTAATAGTTAGGAAATTTGTCCTGACACCTAGCCTACATTTGCCATTTGGCAACCTCTCCCCAACGTTTGTGGTTCTGTTCTCTTGAGACAAGCAGAACTAGGCATATCCCTCCTTTCCTTGAATACCGTCCTAGAGATGAGGTTAAAGAAGGATAGAGTGCAGAGGCAGTCATCACTTCCTTTACTCTCTAATGCCTCCCAAAGAAGCCCAAGGTCACCATAGCTTCTAAGTCTGGGGGCAATATAACCCTACTGTTCACATGGAGTTTGCAGTCCTCTAAAAATCACCACATCTTTTTTTTTTCACACAAATTGTTAAGTAAACATGTCTCTCTCGTGTGAAGCTGATCTTTGAAACCCAAGTGAAAGACTTTACATTGACCCCTAGAATGTTTCATCTTAATGGAATCAGCCCAAGTTTTGGCTTGTTGAATTCTTTTTGGATTCTGCCTCTTCTTCCATTCCAGTCTAAACCCAAGCTGAACTGCTGGGAGTTCAGTATTTCTTTTCAATGTCAGACTGGGAATAAAGCTCTATCTGCCACCTCAGGGGTAATTACTATTTAACGTTTATCTCCCAAGGGATGGTAGTAATAATTAACAGCTAAGATGTTGTAAAAGCACAGCAAACAATAAACTTCAAAGCTGAATGTGCTGGGATGACATTGTGACTGTCTGTTTTTACTAATGGTCTCCAACACCAGAGTAAGACAAATAGAAATCATAATTTTTTGGAACCTAGGCTGGGGAATGGATCAGAGTTTTATGCAACCGATTTTCTCCACTTAGAAAGTTTTCCTTGTGTTCCTTTCAACATTTAATCACAGGTCAAGCTACAAAGAGTCAGCTAGAAAGTTTGAAGAATTCATCTACAAACTCTTAGTTGAAAATGTGAGGAGGCCCAGCATTAGCTGGTGTCCATAGAACACTGAAAGACAAACCTCAGAAAACCATGACCTTGATAAAAAATAAATGGCATTACCTAGAATTGACAGGGGTCATGGGGTCATAGAACTCTCGAGCAACTCTATTTCCATACCATGCTGTGGCAACCAATACAGCCAGGCCTGTGGGAATTCACAAGGAAAAAAAAATGGTTAGTAAGGACAGAACTCTGAGCCCAATAAACATAAGCCCCACTCCACTTCCCAAAGGCCCATCCACTTCATTCTCTTGGTAGTATCATCGTACACTAGGGAAATGGAGGTATGGAGGTGAAGTTCTTGATTCAAGGTCACTTAAGGAGTTAATGATAAAATCAGCCAAAGTGCTTAAGTCTTCTTACATTACCTGGTTGTAAATTCACATCAGTGATGTTGTTTGAGACATCTTTGAACACTGGCTTAATGACCTGGACTAGACTGAAAAGTAAGGCATACTTATATTCCAACTTGTAAAGTTGAATTACATTAAACACTAAAAATTCCCAATTCAAATTGGTCATTCTTGATTGTTTTTAAAATTCAGGCAAATAAGCATCTTTTCTTTCTAGTCTCCCTTAAAAGAGTGAACACTTTTTTTTTTTGTATCAGTCTTGGTCTAGTGCTAACTATATGCCATATACATTGCTAGGCCCTAGAAGAGATGAAAGTTTAGATGAGACATTGTCCTGACTGGATGAACTTTACTGTACAGTTTGAGGATAAGATAAAAATACCCCTAACTATAATACACATCATAACTTGACAAATATATTTGCAAAGTACAAATGTTAGTCTTTCCCTCTGGCAAAAATCTGAGTTCCAAACGGTTTATTTTTAACTTATCTCCCCTAAAATCATGCATTGCACTCATTTCTTGGCCACCAGATCCAAGCAATGATTTCTCCCCTCTGGTCATTATTACCATCTCATTCCCACCTGAAACTTGGACTTTGCCCCTGGAACCACCTGAGCTCTGAGAGATGAGTGTTCATCTTATATCAACTACAGTCAGACCTTCACCTGAGTTCCACCAGCACAAAACTGATACACTTCTCCCTCAGGGTACATTTCTCATCATCTCCCCTTTGCATGTTCTTTCTCCATCACAATGTAAGCTCCTTGAGGACAGAGACTATCTGGCTGATTGTATTTGTATCTTTAGTACTTAGCATAGCACCTTACACAGTTGGCCCATAATAAACACTTTATTTACCTACAAAGGTCTGAGGAGAAAGTGAGGCCTTGACTGGTGGTGGAGGAAAGGGGTCAGTGATAGCTTCATACAGGATGGGGAATCTTTAAAGGATGAGTAGGAATTCAGTGAGTGAACAGAGGGAGAGTGCATTTCATGCACATGGAACAGTGTAAACAAAGGCATGGAAACCATGCAAACGTAAGGCATGTCCTTGGCATGAGTGAACAGGAGGGATAGAAAGTGGTCCAGTTTCACTGGATGGGAGGAGTATGAGATAAGACTGAAAAGAAGGCAGGGTGGATCCACATAGTGGCGGCCCTAGAATGATGGAGAAGAGGGCTCAACTTTATCCATTGGGCAGTAAGAAGCCACTGAATATTTGTGAGCTGAGTAGTGACCTAATGAAATCTATACATTAGAGCAATTAATCGGCCAATGGCATGAAGGATAATGGATTGGAAAGGTGACAAGAAGACCACTGAGGAGATCCTGTTGTGACCAGAGGATAGAAAGGAAGAAGTAGAGAGGCAGAGATATTTAGGACAGTTAACCAAAGGAGCCTGGGAAATGACCAGCTCCTTTATCAGTAACAAAGGAGAAGAAAGAGTCAAAACTGAAAAAACTAGGTTTCAAAAACAGGATACCTCCAGTGAATTGGGATAATGAAAATGGTCAAGTCAGAAGGAGGACCATGTGGAAGGGAATGTATCACTTACTGGCTTTGGTGATGAAGATGCCAATGATGGGCATGGAAAGAAAGAGAGAACTTTCTGTTAAGCGGTAAGGGCAGAAACTAGATGGTAGAAGTGAAATGGGGAAAAAAAAGTGGAAGTGGTGAGACAGTGGCTACAAAATTTGGCTGTGAGAGGATGAGAGCCAGAGGCTACTCCTGAGTGTTCTCTTTCCTACCCTCCTCCTTGCCTCGCATCCCTCAGCTGTCTTCCCCCATCTGCTCTTCTACCTCTGCCTCATATGAAGAGGTGGCCTTTCTCCTTGGCACAGCAAACCCTTCTCCAAGCACAAGGGATCCCATTCCATCCCACTTTCTTTAACAGATTGTCCTACTGTCTCTAATCTTCAATCCCTCCTTAACTAGGGATTCCTTCTCTGCTGCCTATGAACATACCCACATCTCTCCCATCTTTAAAACACTTCCACTTGATCTGATCATCACTGCCCTTCATCAGCCATTTGACCATAAATCACTCACTTAAACTCTCAGTTTCCTTATGGGGAAAAAGGCACAGCAACTCTCTCATTGAGTTTCCTTGAGGGTCAAATGAGATACTATGGCTGTACCACTAAATCAATACCAATACCTAAACTCTGTTCCACCAAATTTTATAGTCTTCAAATATTTCACATTATTTTCCATGGGTGTCAGCTTTCTAAAGAGATGAAATATGCTTAGGGGCTCAGAACAGAACTCCTGCTGTATACTCTGAGTTGGATAGAGGAGTCCACTGGAGGGTGTCCACACTTCATGATAATAGCTAGCTAGATAATAACACAGTGCTTTCAGGTTTGCAAAGCACTTAACAAATATTATCACATTTTATCATCAGAACAACTCTGAGACCTAGGTGCTGTTACTATCTGTGTTTTTTTGTTGTTCTGTCAGACTCTCTGTGACCCCACTTAGGGTTTTCTTGGCAAAGATACTGGAATAGTTTTCCATTTCCTTCTCCAGCTCATTTTACAGATGAAGAAACTGAGGCAAACAAGGTTAAGTGACTTGCCCAGGGTCACACAGCTAATAAGTATCTGAAGCCAAATTTGAACTGATGAAGATTAATCTTCCTGACCTCAGACCCAGCACTTTATCCACTGTGCCACTTTATCCACTGTACGTATTTTACAGATGAGGAAACCAAGGCCCAGAGATGTTAAGTGGTTTGCTGAGGGTCACCTAGTTATTAAGTATCTAAGGGAGGATTCAAACTCAAGTCTTCTGGACTCTAAGCCCATCACTCTATGCACTCTGGGCTGTCTCTAAAGTATTTATAAAGCTTTGAAGAAAGCCAAGGATTTAAGGGAGTGGAGGTTGGAGGGAGGCGGGCTGTGCATTCGAGGTATGATAAATAGCCTGGGCAAAGCAATGTAGGTGGGAGATGGAATGCCAAGTCCAAGCATCAACCAACAGAACAGATTACCTGACATGCAGAGTATATGAAGGGGAAGAATGTGCAGGATCCCAGAAAGTGAGGCTGGAGTGCACCTTCAGACGGCATGTTCTTACCTGCCACAAGGAAGATGATGCCCCCCAAAGACAGCCATCCGCATCTTCTGCACCTCGTCATCTTCCATACACTTCATACATTTCATGCCCACCGTTGCCACAAAGATGGCGATCAGCCCCACGATGATTCCAATGACCATCAAGGCTCGAGTAGCCTGAAGGGTACCTGAAAAGAGCAAGGGCAAAGCCTTCAGTGTTGGAGGCCAGGGTCAAAGGGAGAAGTAAACCTGAGATCAGTCTGAAAAGTGACAGAAAGGCTAACAGTGGCAGCTGAGTGAAAGCTAACCCCTCCTTAATGGCTTCTCCAAGCTGCCCTGAGCTCAAGAATCACAAGATATGCCCCGATTGACAAGAAATCATTGTCATGACTAGAGCCTATAATTTAGCTTTGTATTGGGCAACTGTGTGATGCTCATTAATCCTCCTCAGCAACAGGCTCGTGAGAAAATCAGAGCTCCAAAGGAACGTGACGAATAATAAGAGGTGCCAGTCACAAAGGGCTTTAAGGCTCGCAGCTTAGAGGAAATAACATTGATCCCCTGAGTGAGGGGGGGGGAGTGGAGGTGACCTGTCCTGGCTAGATTTGGGCAGTTTAGTGCAATGGTAGGAGGGCCAGCTTTGGAACTGGGAACACCCAGTTTCCAACCCACCCTCAGATACTGACTCTGTGATGCCAGGCAAGTCACTCAACATCTCCAAGACTCAGTTTCTTCATCTGTAAGATGGGAATAATAATTATACCTATCTTACAAAGTTGTAAGGATCAAATGAGATAATATGGAAAAAAAAATTATTACTTTTACTCTAAAATGGAGTTTTTATTTTTTTTAATACAGGCTTAGAACTTCCATCTTAAAAGTTACTATGAGAGAAAAAGCCACAGCCCAAAGCCTTGCTCTACACACAATATCCAGGGTGAAGCTTCCCTGGGCTGCATTCTCTTTCACTAACCCTGTTTCTGATCCAGGAATGATGTTTGCTCGGGTTGCTAAGTGATGCCTGTCAGCATGTTGAGCAATGCCAAGTGATGCCAACCTTTTGGAGACTCTGGCTAATTTACATCATTAGAGCTGAAGCGACCTCACAGTCAGGGAGGCTTGGACAGCGGCGAAATCACCGATTGCCAAGAGCTGCCACTGCTGGGATGAATAGAGAACAGCTTCATCCTTGTCTAAAGGCTAAGAAGGAGCTTCCCTGCCTCAGTTACTGACTTTGCAAAAAGGCCAATCAACTGATCCTTCATGAAAACTTAAAGGAAAAGCCTTCTCCAAGTATGGAGAGAGGGTGAGTCAGACTCACTTGGGCCACCAGTAATTCCAGCCCTTAGTTTTTCCTCTGTACAGCTAGGATATCACACCACACTTGTCTGGAAGCAGAAGTGGTGGTCTAAACATTGCTGCATGGCCTCTTCCAGCTCACAGTCCTCGTTACTTTTGCTGGTTAAGACCTACATTGATGAGATCACAGAACCACTGGACTATTTGTAAAAGGAGGAAATAAGGGAGTCCTTACTCAGGCATCTTCCACACCTAGCCAAGAAATGTAATGGGACAGCCTCCTCCTCCTCTTCCTCCTCCTCCTTTAGCCTTGGGAATTTCTGATTCAGATCGTAAGGAACAGAACTGGACCTAGGAGAGGAGCAGTTGAGACTCTGTCCCAGGCTGCTACACTGTGGGAGGGTATCACAGCTTCATATCTCCACTCATGGTCCTCCACAGGCCTGTGTTATGTAAGACAACTGTCCTCAGCCCCTTGAATGAGACTAAGCTGGCCTCTATACCTCAATTCCATTATTGCTTCCCTCTCCCTCCCTGGCCACTCTTCCCACCCAACTCAACTGAATGTGCTGAGCCAGGAACCCCAAACTCCAACTGTGCTAATAATAATAATGCCTCCCATTCTTTACTTCTTCAAAATAAAGTCTCCCCCCATTGACAAGTGTTTGTCTCCTTCCCATCCCCCTCTCTACTGTAAAAAAGGAAAAAGAAAATGCAATAACATGCCTCATGTTCCACATGTACACACACACACACATACACTCTCTGTCTGTCTCTCTCAATTTATTACAGGTGCTGTTTTGATACCACTTATCACCAGCAACTCCTTTTCAGCAAGGCCAAGGCTGCTTTCCTGCCCTGCCTTGTGAAATACTTTTGAAACCCAGCTAATTATCTGTGCTGACCCAATAGGAAACCCAACATACAAGTTCCAGTGACATTTCTTGGTAACACCAGGGCAAGTCAGACATGCTGTCACTGGAGCATGGGCTCAGCAGGCGTCATTTTCAGAGAGTACCTTCCACAGAACCCAACCATGTCAACACCTCCAGACGAGGCAAGGACAGGAAAGTCCCTATAATCCCACTTCCAAGTCAGCATGTTGCTAGAATGCTGCCTTGGGGTCTGGGGGCAGGAACTTGGCTGTGTATCTTAATCCAAGGTCCCTGGCCTGGATTACTTTTCTACCAAATCAAAAGAAAATCACATCAGGGAAAGGCCAATTTCAAGCTGCAGAGCTTTGTGGTGAAATGTGGATTCTGCGTATTTGTTTTTTCCAATCCAACATCCATATTTGACACAAAGCAGGTACTTGCCATAACACCTCACTGTTGGGGGAGTCTTATCAGACAAGGACTGTCATTGTAGACTGGAGTCAGTGAAGACCTACTCATTTCAGCGGGGCCACACCTCCCTGCCTCCCCACCATGTTAACATTGATTCCGATCTCTCCTACCGCCCTGAAGATATGGCTCCCCAAGGACAAGCATGGCAGAAAAGCATCAAGGGAACACATTTCTGGAAGCTGCTATTTAAGTCTGGGTGCTCAGAGAAAAAGATAGAAAGATAACACAGGGCATTTGGGACCACACATTATCTTTATGGCTGGTGAATTGAGAAAGCAGTGGAGGGCTTTTCACAGACAGTTCTTTAAAAATCTACCAAATGAAGCAAAATTTGGACTTGATAAAAGAGGGGAAATATTAAAAACCAATTTAAAATGAAAAAAATAAGCCTTTTTAGATTGGAAATTTTAAAATCTTCTAAATTGATTCTTCAGGGTAAAAATATGCATACCTAGGGATTATGTCCCCCTCCCCCTCCCTTTTTTTTTTTGGTTTTAATATGTAAGAAATGTTTTACAGCCTGCTCCCTCAAGGTAGGACCTTATGGAAGACTTCAATGGATCCTGAAGAATTTCCGGCAATCTGCTTTATGGCATTGAGGCCAAGGCTCCTTTTGGTTCCTTTATGGGATCAGGGGTACATTTTTGCCCCGAGATTTTTTTCTTGTTTCTATAAAATTGAATTTCATGTAAAAATTTTGCTGTCTATCCTTAAGTTCATCTGTGATCCTCTGGATATGTGGACTTCACCCAGTAGTATAGCTCCCAAGCCATCCAGGCCTTCTCATCTCATGTCACTCTTGTCCAGGGGTAGGGAATCTGTGGCCCTCTGTGTCCTCCAGTGTGGCCCTTTGACTGAATCCAAACTTCACAGAAAAGGGATTTGTTCTTCAAAGTTAGGATTCAATCAAAGGGCCACACTGGAGGACACAGAGGGCCATGGGTTCCACAGCCCTGCTCTTGTCCATCTCCTTGCAGCAGAGATGACTGACCCATCTTGGTCTGGTTCCCTACCTAGCCCTAGGTGGTGTTGAGTTCTACCTCAATAACACTGAAGTCCTACCTGGGAGATCAGTCAACCTGAAAGTAGAAGAAAACCACTTCCCTACAGAAGTTAGAAATCGTTTTCTAAAGTAAGCCAACTTGCCTATAAAGGAAATCTTGGAGCAGAGACAGGTTGGGGAGAGGTTCTTGAACTAGGTGACCCAAGCAGGGGGGTAAAATGAACATTATATTATAGTGAACATTACATTATTTTTTTTCCCCTGAGCTCAGTCATGTGAATGTCAAACTTTATCTCTTGGACCTAAGGATTCTTCATGACCTGAGGAAAGTGCAAAGTAAACTCTACAAGATTCTTTCTTGTCCCTGTGCTAATAACTGCTGGATGCAGGTAGAACAGTGATAGCGACTCTTAGAAGGAAGTACATTCCCACAGAGCACTGGAGCATTACTTATTTTTATTTTCCTTATCACAGACTACTTCCTTGATATTTTATAACCAAGGGAGGGCTTCTCAGACCGAAGGAACCTCAGAAACAATCTATTCCATCCTGTGGCTTCTAGATTAATATTTATTTCACAAGAAATTTGGCATTTAAAAGACAATTCATTCCAACAAGTACTTTTTAAGCTCTATTAAATGTCCAACACAATGCCAGGCCTAGAATTTAAAGATAAAATAAAAAAAAAAAAGACCTAAGCCCTGCCATAGGGAGTAGCTGGGTAGAACAGTAGAATAGAGCACTGTGCCTGGATTCAGGAAAACCTGAGTTCAAATCTGGCCTCTGACAATATCAAGACAAGCTAGGTGGCATGGAGTTTAGACCCTAGCCTGGCACTCAGTAAGTACTTAAGTAAATGTTGATTGATTGGAGAGTAAACAGCACCAGCTTCATTGTGTAGGTGAGAAATCTGAGGCCTAGAGAAGGGAAATGATGTGTCCAAAGTCACACAGTTCAGGAGAGAACCAGGCCTCTCAACTCTCAATCTCACACCTTTTCCATAGTGAAACACCGCAATGACATGACCTTCTCAGGAAAGACAGGCCACAACTGTCCTCAAGGAATCACTTCTACGACTTCAGTTGCATAGGCCTTCGCTAAGCAATTTAAAAGTCCCTGGCCTTTAGCCGTGTCTCTCATCTGTGACATATCTGTCTGTCATATACAGCTTTCTAACCTTCTTCAAATGAAAGAACAACCCATCCATCCCCAAACCAAGGGGAGTTTGGTTGCGTTTGGGAGTGACCTCTCAATTCTGCTCCCTCGAAGCCTTCAGAACTCCAGGCCTCCTCCTGGTCACTCCTCTTCCACCTTTGTATGTACAGAAGCTAGCTAGTCTCCACCCAACAGCTCTTTCAATATTCCTGAGCTCCATCACCATTTTCTCATAACCGCCCCCCCACACACACATTCTTGCCCCCTTGGCAAGGCATCTGGTAGTACAGCAGATAGAGCTCTGGGCCTAGAATTAGGAAGACCCAAATCCAAAACTTTCCTCAGATACTTACTAACAGGGACCCATGCCACATTACTTAACCTTTATTTGCCTCAGTTTCCTCATATGTGAAATGGGGAGAGTAACAGCACCTGCCTCCCAGTACTGCTGTGAGGATAAGATGAGACATCTGTGAAGCATTTTGAAAACTTTAAAGAGTTATAAGGACTAGCTATTAATATAAAAATTATTATTATTATTGATGCTTCCCTGCTGTGAACCCTGTCCAGGTTTTCCTCATCTCACTAACTGCAGATCCCTGAAGTAGATACAGCATATTGGATAGGAACATTAGCCTTGCCTGGTCCTTCCCCTCCCAAAAGGGGAAGCACTCAAAGACTGGCCAGATAGGCTGCAGCCCTCACAGTTCTATCCAGGGCATTCAGAAATGGCAGTTGTCTTTGGAATCCCCTTCCCCTCCCTGCCGTGAGTACGGCTTTTCTAGATAAGGCCACACAGGCACAGTCAGAAAACCCACCTGGGATTGTTCAGAGAACTTTGGGCCTGCCATGGATCACAATTAGAAACCTCATGAGGATGATGAATTTTAATCCATGACCATGAATACTGTATAAATTGTGCTTGCACATAGCTGTTTGTGCCTTGTGAACCCATCATGCTGTGGGCGCCTTGAGAACAGGGGTTGGCTTGGTCTTTCTTTGTATCCCCAGGGCTTTGCATTTAATGTGTACTGGCTCGGCTTCACCTTCTCTCCAAACTCATTAGTCTCCTAAAATCTTTATAATAAAGTTTGAGGAATCAGACCCAAATAAATTAAATATGCATTTATTAAGCACCAACTAAGTGCAGGAATTCTCTTCCATGTCTGGGACACAAGTACAAAATTGCAATATTCCCTGCCCTCATGGAATTGATATGGCAGGAGGAGTATGTAGTGGCATGGGTCCTGACAAATATAAGCCAATATAGGAGGAGAAAGGAAGAAATCCAGGCAAAGTGTCCTGCAGACTTTGAGGAGGGAATGATAAGCTGGCTCACAGACAGGGAGCTGAGAAATCAGAGGTCAGACACCCCAGCCCTAAGTGGCCAACCCAGGGCCCCTTAGGTGATTTTGTCCAGTAATAATAAAAACGAACATTTACACATCATTCTAAGGTTTACAGAACATTTTATATATGCTATTTCTTTCAAGAGCTAGAACATGAACCCAAGTCCTTTGATTTCCAAACATGGTGCCCTTTCTTAGTTATTTTAAACTGGGTCTGACATCTTGTTTAAATGCAAGTAAAGTGCTGGAAAGGGTAGGCAAGGGTATGTTGTGCTAGTTATAGTCAAATATTTGAAAAGCAGTCTCCTAGTTTACTTGATCCTACAGGACAGAACAATGCATGGAAGCTAACAAGAGGTGTTTGTTTGCCCCATATAAAACTTCCTAATGATGCACTCTACCTTAGCATATGGTAAGTTCCCCATTATTGGAAGCTCTGGAGCAGAGGGTTGGCAATGAACACTCATCAGGGATACTGATGAGGGGATTAATGTTGGTGTCCCTAGATTCCTAAGATTTTCTTGAGGGCAAAAGCCAAATTCTTAGCAGTTTTCAATGTTTTCTGAACAGGAAAAAGACCCTTCCAAATCCTTCCACCATGTCCTCTATTCAACTGATTGTCAGAAGGATTGTGGACTTTCCTGTTTGAAAGGAAGTATACTTTCATTAATAACCTCCCATTCTCTGACTGGGGACATGTCATCCTGCTCTATCCACTGGGCTCTGGCTGCTCTGAGTGATTCCTTCCCAAGGCCATTTGCTAGGGTTAGAAAGGCCTAGGGTGTTGGCCTGAGGACTGATACCTGGCACAACTTTTAATTCATTGGTCTTCACCAGTGCCAAAAGAGAAAACTTCAAGACTAAAGAAAATGACTGAAAACTTCTAAAAAGTGCTATTTAAGAAAAGGTGAGTGGAAAATAGGCTGTCAGTTAAGGGGCACGAGGGAGGGGGGAAGGGGCATATGACACAAAAGTTTTTTTTTTTTTTGGTCAGGCAATTGGTGTTAAGTGACTTGCCCAAGGTCACACAGCCAGCAAGTGTCATGTGTCTGAGACTGGATTTGAACTCATGTCCTTCTGACTTCAAGGCCAGAGCTCTATCCACTGCACCACTTAGCTGCCCCTCACAACTCCTTTTAAACCTGGACTGTGTAGATCCTTCCAGTGCAGGACTGAAATTTTATGTCAAGGGCCTCAGGGTCTAGGTTTTTTCTTTAGAAAAGCAGAACAGGGGCAGCAAGGTGGCACAGTGGACAGAGTACCGGCCCTGAAGTCAGGAGGATCTGAGTTCAAATCCCCCCTCAGACCAAACACTTGACACTTACTAGATGTGTGACCCTGGGCAAGTCACTTGACCCCACTTGCCTAAAAGCCAAAAAGTAAAAAAAATTTAAAAAAAGCAAAACAAAACCAAAGAAAGTTCTAATTAACTTTTTAAAAGTGCAACTGCAGAATCACAGCTTCATCCCGGCCATATGTGTTGCTGAAAATATATATATATACTCTCCCCTCCCACTCTGTTTTAGGCACCAAAACATGGTGGCATAAAAGATAAGATTTAAACTTAGACTTCAGTCATTCCATGATTTATAATTTCATCAGAAGTTTTAAGTTGGGAATTTATACTAGATATGAAAATGTAATGCTTTCTGACCCACCTTCATTATGGACTTAAATTATCCAGGGAATTCCACAGATGAAGCCCCTTTCAAAGTTAAAGGCACAGCAAAAAAGATGGCAGAGAGGAGACTGGTTGGATACTTTTCTCCGGAGATCACCACTAGGGAAGGGTATTTAGAAAAAATGTAGGGTGGGGGGACAGCACAAATTGACCTTCTAGAGAGTTCATTAGTCTTGTCCTAATTCTAGGACAGTGTTCTTGAGTTTGTCGTGAGATCAGCCATTTACTAATGGGCCTCAGTTTCCTCATTCAGTTTTCAGAAAGGTCATAGATAAGAGAAAGAGCCATCCAAAGAGTACAAATAGAACTACTAAGAGCCTTCAGGCCAGTCCATATTAGGTGGGCTAAAGGTAGAGGGAATGTTCAACTTGAATACAGGAAGACTTGGGGAACGTTAGGGAAATAGGATTGGTGATAGCTTTCTTCAAAGACTTGAAAAGTGACTTAGGGAAAAGCAATTAGAGTCTTGGCCTCCATGGGCAAAAAGTGGAAGTATAAGGAGTTGGGTGTTGGTTTCAAAGAAGCAAATTAGGCTTAAAGGCAAGGGGGAAGGGGAACTACCTTTCCAATGATTAGAACAATTTCAAAATAGAGTGAGCAACTTGAGAGACAGTGAGTTCTCCTTCTGGGAAGGCATTTAAGCAAAGCATAAATGGCCATTGCTTAAGACACAACAGGATTCTTTCCCAGTCTGTGTTGAATGAGGTGACATCAATGCTTTCTTCTACTTTGAGGTTCCACGATTATAGGATTTAGATCCAAAAAAGATTTTAAGAGTAAATCTAATCTCCCCTGTCCTCACTTAACAGATGAAAAAAAAAACAAAAAACACGAAACAAAACAAACAAAAATCCCACCCTGAAAATCAGAGAAGTTAAATGCATTTCATTCAGTTTAGACAAGAGCTTAGAACCAGGATTCAGAACTGTGACTCTAACTCACATGCCCATTTATTGTTCTTTAAAGTTAAAAGATAACTCTAAGGATACAAACTTTCATTTTTCAAATTGTACTGTATTTACTGATCATCATCTTTTTTGCTCGATAGAAGCTTCTTGAAGGCAGAAGTTGTTTTATTTTTGTCTTCATGTTCTGAGAACCTAACAATAATGCCTTATTTTACCATAGATGAGGAAAGTGAAAAAGGGATTGGTAGGTTCTTAATAAAGGTCTTTGGAATGGACTCAATCTTCCTAATCACTGGGGACAGGTACTCTAGAGAAGTCTGGCTGGCATCTACCCAAGCTCTACTATGTTTCTCACAGGTCAACTCATTAGATGTCACAGGAAGTCAGTTTCACAGTACTATTGGTCTGGCCTGCATTTGAACTAATGATCTCAAGGTTGAAGACAAACAGAATCAGTTCTTTGCACCCTTAACCTAAAGACAAATTTGTTGTGGTGGTGGTTAGTTTTAAAGAAAGAAGCAAAGGTTTTAAAAGACCTAGCAGCTAGAAGAAAAATAATTAGGCAAGTGTTAAATACTCCTCCGAAAGAAAGATCAACCAAGTACAGAAAGATGAGCACAGAAGTGGCCAAGATCAAAGTAGGAGTTTCAACTCTGAGTACACAAGACAGAGTGGATATGAACGTGCAGTGGAATAGCACCATCTTTTGTACAATATCCAAGTTCAAGCCAAAATTAGAGGCAGTCTTTTCTTCTTCTTGAGTAAGACAAGTTATCCATTCCAAATGGGGCTTCACACAACCCCGAACCTTACATGGGGTGATACTGGTTTCCTGAGACTTACTTTTACCAAAGCCTATGGGTGGCATGACTCAAGAGATCAAGAGCATTGTGGTCCCATTGGTAGAAGGGGCCATGTCCAACTGGGAGGGGCATTCTTCCACGAAGTCAGTGGGTGCCTAAAATGGAGGAGGAAGGAAGTGGGAGGGCAAACCAGTGTTCAGGAAGTCCAAAACTCAATCTGCCAACAGAACTGTAATTTCACTGATCCAGGCTGAAGCTAGTACCTTCACATGGTATACAATCATGCCCACTGCCCACTCAAAGGATCTAGAACAGAATCTGTTCAAGAAACTCCTGATCCCTCCGGCAACACACACGGGGAGCAACCCATCCAGGACTCAGGAGATTCATCTTTGGGAGTTGCTTGAGATGGTCAGAGGTTAAGTGAGTTATTCAGAAGGGGAGATTTGAATCTAGGTCTTTCTGATACCAAAGCCAGCACTCCACCCATTTTGCTATGCTCTTCTTCCCCTTTCTCCACCTGCCCCCTTCATATCTAGAGACAGATAAAGCAGCTTCTTCTCAGTTAGGCCTGTTTCCTCTCCTTTACCTTTTTTTCCACCTCAGAGGCTACACAAACCTTGCTACTTTTTCTTTGTTCCATACATGGTAATTAGTGATGACAGATCTCTTTGTCAAATAACTCTGCCTGAAAACTGAGACTTGAAGCCTCAATGGCACATTGGAGTTAGAAGAACCTAAATTCTGATCCTGTCCCTGCCTGTTTCCTACTTGTGTGATTTTGTGCATGTTACTTAAACTCTCTGGGCCTCAGTTTCTCTAGGGCATGAGCCTAGATAAATATTAGGATTCCTTCCAGATCTGAATATTTGATCCCATGACAACTAAACATTTAGATGTCAACCCTCCATCCACTTTTCAATCAACAATTCAGAATATGGTGTAGAAGAATTTGTTTTCCCTGGGCTACTTTGAAAGGTGAACTAGGAAAACTACTGGTCACACCATGGTTGGGCCTGATGTCATGTTATGAAGGTGCTTCTGGAAAACCATACCCTCCACACCAATATGCTCTAAGCACACCCACTCATGCACATGCACAAAGAACAAGCTAAACCCAAGGAGGAAGCTTCCTGTTAAATAGGCCAACATGGAGGCTCACAACCCACGGCAGGGCTGGAAATGAGGAAATGGGGAAGGAATGGTTAATGGACCTTCTTAACTGGAGAAATATTGGTTTGAGACTTTGCTATTAATTGAGCATTGATCTAACAAAAGAACCCTGTATCGCCCTCCCCAAAGAATTAAGATGTTCCATGGCTTGGAAGAATGAATCAATGTATTTATTAAGCTCCTACTATGTGCCAGGCTATGTGTCAAATACTTTCTCTCCCCTGCTTCATAGAAATCCCTACTTTTTCCAATGGGAGGAAATGTCTATTGGGCAATGGACAGAGCTCTGAAATTGGGAGTTTATCTTGGCTTTAATTACTAGGGACTAGATTCAGCAGCATTGGCAAGGCAGGGCAAAGAACCAGGTGATGCTGTTAAAGAAAAAGGAAAAACTGCCTTTATATATTACCCAGTAAAGGTGACCTTTTTCTTTGTCTCTGTCTCAGGCACAGTGGAGTCTCAGAGCAACAATTCCTCCAAAGATATTTCTGTTTAAAGTATGAATTCTAAGGGCCCCACTAAAACCAACACTGACTACTTTACTCCCAACTCATTTTCTTTCTTCCTTCTAATGAAGATAAAATTAGTGACATAGAGTGATGCACCAGCATGAAATTCTAGTGAGGAGCATTGAAAATGTCCTCCACTCTGGCTTGACTCCCAACTTTCGAGTTAGTTAGGACTCTCTCTATCCTGGGTGATGGCAAAGAATGCCTTCTGCCGTTCAGGAAAGCTGCAGACTCAATGCCTCACATCTTTTGGAAGAATCAGCCTACACTTGACCCATCTCATCAGGAACTCAGCCAGTTATTCAAAGGGAGATGGTCCTTTTCCTTTCTAGATATCAGGAACCTACACCCACATTCCCCATTTGGTTGTAGATGATGGCTCCAGCCCCAGGTAAAGTAACTTAGAGACAGGGATTCTTGTTCTTAGGGAATGGTATCATATGCCTCACGCCAAGGAAGGGACAAAGGCCTTGGGAATTAAAGGAGGCTCTCTTCCCTTGCAATCAGCTTCCAATTTAAACAGTCTCCTGTGTAGCATGCCCAATCCTTGGGAATAGCCAAAATCTTATCCTGGGGATAAAGAAAACAGTTAACCAAAAATAGGTAACCAAGAAGGAGAGGAAAAGATGAACTCACTTAAGTCTCCACAGCTTCTACCTTTTCATAACATCTATTAAGAAACATAGCCGGGAACTCAAAAGTTAATTCAGAAAGACATTAGTTTTCCCAAAATTCAGGAGCCAGAAGGCTCTGTAGAGAACAATTTAATCTTGTCATTCTACAAATGGGGAAAATAGGACTGGGGAGAGGGAACAAGAATTGTCCCAGTGGTACATTGCTAGCCAAGCCAGAGAAGCAGGGCTAGACTCCCGAATTCAGGCCCTGAGATTTTCCCAGCTGTACCTTGCTGCCTACAATGCCCTGGGGTATCCTTATTTGGGGAGCTAAGGTGCACACATAACACCACAGTTCAGTTAAAATTTCAATGAAATTCATTTACCTCACAGATCCTTAACTTAGAGGCTGTGAAATTGCTTTAGAAGATATATTGATAACTCTAATGTAATTCATTTCCTTTTAATCATCTGTATTTTAAGTATTTAAAAACATTCTGAGAATGGATTACACACACACACACACACACACACATACACACACACACACACACACACACACAAGGCTGATTGTCCCTGCTTTTGAAAACTTACTTGTTAAGTTAAGAGAAAAGCTTAAGAAAACAGACACATCAAAAAAGGAACAGGTGCCTCCAGAAAGACCAGCTAGGATGAATCAGAAAACACCTGTCCGCTGGTGTTTGAAAAAGCAGACACTCATTACCCTGCTCCTTAGTCTCAGAGGCCAAAAGAGCCAGTTCTCACATATCTGTGGGAATCTAAATGCCAGGTTGTGAGCTGCCAGGCAGGGCCAAAGTGTAATTACTGAAGCTCTAGACTGCTGACGAGCTCCTGGCAAAATCAAAGGCAAAGATCCAAAGGAGACAAGAAAAGCAGACAGCGTCCAAAGGATGGAGACACCCGGCTCTCCTGGGAGGAGGAAACAGGATAGGACAAAAGCCCCCATCGGAGGATGCCCACATCACATTTGCAGGTGTGCTCCTCAGCTCAGTGGCTGTTGGCATTTACAAACTTAGTAAGGTTTGCAAAGTTATATGTGTGTGTGTGTGTGTGTGTGTGTGTGTGTATATGTATGTATGTATATATGTATGTGTGTGTATGTATGTATATACATTGTTGTGTTGTCTCTCCTTCATTCTGGAAGAGGACCAATGATATCGGGAGAGTAATGACTTGACTTGCAAGTGAGATACATTTTAATGTGTGGTGTACACACACACACACATATGATCATTTGAAACTGTATATTTCAGTGGAAAGCACGGTGACTCTGAAGACCCAGGTTCAAATCCCACTGCTCACATTAGCTTCGGGACCATGTTGGCCAGGCTCCTTCCCTTCTGTGTTTCCTCTTTTTTATAAAGGATTGGTTCCCTTTGGAGAAGTCCACATAAGCAAACCCTGGAGGAAGGTGCTTTTATTATTTCCATTTGCCAATGAGGAAACTCCAGGACTTCCCCAGGATCACAGTTCTAATAATTATCTGAAGGAGAATTTGAACCCAGAACTTCCTGACTTCCACCTCACCAAACTATGAAAGTTGCTCCTTTTCAGGAGGCGACAGGCAGTGACACAGTCAATCCCGCTAAAATGAGGGAGGCTTTATTACCAGGAGAGGCTTCCAATGCCTACAAAGCCCTAAGCCAGTACACCTCGAGAAATCTGGTGGCGCCAGCCCTCAGGACAGAGTGGGTGGGCAGACCAGACCCTGGCTGTTTATAGAGCACAATATCTAAGGCGCCTTTCTTCAGGTGCATTCAGGGACCATTACACAGCTCCCATAAAATGGGGCTGGTGGCTCAACGGGAATCCTCGGGCAATGACTCAGAGATACTGACGGCTGTGGAAATTCCAGGGCTGACATAAAGGCACCAAGCAGAGGTGCCTGAACTCCTTCCTTCGCCATCCACCTCTTCGCTCATTGTTAGGAAATAGGAGAGTTCGTCCAGCAAACCAAAAACCCCTTCAGCAGGAGACCCTGGGGGAATCCAAACCTGATTTACTCGTTCCAGAGAGGGCTCCACGACCCCCCCCCCCAGTCAACTCTGCAAACTAGATGTCTCCACTTCCTAGACACCCCTTTGGAATTAAAGGGGAGAACTTGGTGCCGACACAGGAAATGCACTGGAATTGGTTGGAAAACGGAAGTCCCCTCCCCAGGACCTTTTGTTTCCAATTGCAATGGAGCTCCCTTAAACTAAGGTGGAAAGTTCTTTGGCCAGCCCCTCCCCCCTCCTCATATTTCATTCGGACCCGGGGCCTCCTGGTGGTGACAAAGAGCTCACCCTCAAGGCTAACCTGAATTCCACGTGAAACTTCTTGCCAGGTGTGTCCGATCCCTTTTACCTTACCAAACAAGAGATACCTGTAGTCAAGGGGCTAGCGAAAACACTGCCCGCCCGAGTCCAGAGCCAAGAGAAGGAAAGACAAAGACAAATTGTAGAACTCATCCCAGGAAATCTTCAACCTTTCCAGAGACAGTCACTCACAGACAAACTTCTGTGTGAGGCTCGAAGGCTGCAAGGGATCTTGGAGATCCCAATGCAGTCCAATCCCCTCTTTTTGCAGATGGGGAAACTGAGGCTCAGTCATAGGGCAGTCATGGAAAAACAAAACAATTTTCTCGGCACCTACTATGTTCCAGCTACAGCTGAAGTGGTGGCCAGAGTCGATTGTGGAGAACCTAGAAATACTGCCGCATTCCCACCCTACCCCCCAACCCGTCCGCTTTTCTCTCGGCTACCTCTCCTGCCTGGGCTGAAAACTGGCCCTCCCTGCACTTCCCACACGCAGCCCCCGACCAGCAATAAAGGCAGCAGCAGCAGCAGCCGCGCATCTGCTGGAGGCCGCCGGGGCAGAGGGAGCCCCGATCGCCCTGCGCGCCTCCCCAGCTCACTCTCGGCACGTGTAGACCACACCAGCCCCACACTTACTGTTCAAGTTCAGCAGCGAGTCGAACACCTTGCACTGGATCTGTCCTGTGCTCTGGGACACGCATGACATCCAGAGACCCTCGTAGATGGCCTGTGCCGTCACGATGTTGTCCCCCGCGTACGAGGAGATCTTCCACTGGGGCAAGGCGGTGCTCACTATGGTCCCGATCCAGCCCAGGAAGGCCAGGATGAAGCCCAGCAACTGCAGTCCCGCGTTGGCCATTCTGGCGGCCAGCCGGCCTCCCGGCGCCCACTCCCTGCCTAGCTCGCTCCCGGGCTCTAGACTCCTGCCCCGCAGCCGCGGGCTCCCTCCCCGTCGGGCCGCTGGCTGAAAGAAAGCGGTGGGAATGGAAAGAGCTCCGAGGGGCTGCCGCTGCGCGAGCTCTCCCGGTCTTCGCTGGGCTTTCTTAGGGGCGATCTCTCGGTGGAAGGGCTTTGGGGGGCTCCTCTCGTGCGGGGGGATGCCTGGGCAATGGGGGAGCGGCTGCTGGGGCTGCTGCTGCTACTGCTTCTGGCGCCCCGGAGCACCTGCTCTGAAACACCTCCCCCGCGCGCCCTGCAATTTAAATGGGGCCCGCCTCTAAGCCCAGCCGCCTGGCGGTTTCGTGGGAACTCACAGCTCTGACCTCTCCCCCCTGGGCGAGAGAAAGAGCGAGATAGAGAGAGAAAGAAGGAGAGAGGGAGAGGGAGAGAGAGTCACCTGCCTTCCCGCTGAAGCGGGACACGCATCCTCCCAAGTATGCTCTGCTTGCAACATGGGAAAAAGTCCCCTGTGGGGACCGGCCGGGACGTTGGCGCCCCCGCCCTTTCCCCAAGGGACTGCCAAGTGCTCCCAACGTTTCTTCTTTAAAGGTTATCAGAAGTGGGACTGTAGTTGGAGCTAGCCAGGCGCGCTGACGCCCAGCCCCCTTACACCCCGCCCTGCCTTTCTTGGGAGTTGGGGGTGGGGAGGGATCCCGAGGTTAGCTAGATCTCTAACAACACAAGATTCGGGAAAGAGAAAATAAAACACATCCCAGGATCCGTCCAAAGCCAGGAAAAATAAAAAATCTATCCCGCCCCGGTCAGTGAAAGAGCCACAGCGCTTAACTCCGCTCTGAAATGGGCCCGAGGTTCACAAACTGAGAATCCAAGAGCCAGTGTAGGGGGAAGAAGAGGGATAAATATTTATCCAGTCCGGGGGGGGGGGGGCGTGCTTTGCTTTGCTAGCCGGGAGGTCAGAAAACTGCCTGAGGCCTGAAGGGAAGGTGCTTGATCGGCGAGCTAGCACTCTCTTCCACTGGGAAGAGTTAGCTTCTACTCTTGATCTTTCTGCTCTATCTTGTGTGACTTTACACGTGTCCCCTTCATTTTCTGGGCCTCAGTTTCCACATTTGTAATGGGCCAAGTCCTAAATCTGGAATTCTGTGATCTGATGACTCCATCTCTAAGGTCCCTTCAAACCCTTCGAACCTCTGGACGAGTTCGGCTAAGTGTGGGTTAGCAGGGTCAAGTTGGCCCAGTTCAGCTTTCATTCCCCACCCCTTAGGAAAGCAGCCAGCTTGCCTCACGGTCTTCGGTACTGGTATGGATGTACAAAGACAGAGAAACTTACCTTTGCAGGTTTAATTCAAGTCTTGAATGAGAGATTCTCTGATTCAAAGCTACTCAACCCAACAAGCTTTTTGTTATGAAGTGCCTGCTATGCACCAGACAGCCTCTGTCCTCAAATAGCTTAGGTCCTATTGGGAAAATCCAGCAAGCAGTCATCAATATCCCCACCCTTGCAAAACGTGCAGAATTGGACCTCCTAGAGTGGGGAATTCTGTCCATCAGAAGCTAAAGCAGGGCCTGGGAGCAATAAGGGAGTGAATACTCAGGTGACTCCTCCAGACCAAGAGAGCTGGAGGCAGAGAAGCATAAAACATCTGGACTTTGGAGATACTTTGAAGAGACTGGCTCAGGTTTCCGGCTAATGCAGTGCTGGTGGTGCCCACAATCTCACTGCCCTCTCTTGTCCTTGTTTAGATCACTGTCTCCTAATGCTTTATCCCTGAGTGGCCAGAAATCAACTTTGTGGGGTGCTCAAGGGAGGTGCTGGGGTGGGGTGTAGGATGAAATGGCAAATAAGCAACTCATGCACTTCCCCTGCAGATTTCACCAAAGCTTCCATCCATCAGCAGTGGGCAACAGGAGGGCAGAAGGGATAGCCAGAAGTGATGACCAGAACATAGGGTGGCACTGAGTGGGACAACTGAAAAGTCTCAAAACTAATCCCAAAGCGAAGAAGACAGGAAAACCTAATGTTGAGCTCTAGCACCACAGAGCCTGAAGGACCTTTGGGTCTTGTCTAGGCCAACGCATTCCTTTTACATTTCTGGTGAACTGCCTGCAGTCAACAGCTAGTAAACAACAAAGTGTGAGTAGTGGTGGATATTCAGAAAATGGCCAAGACTGTGAGTGCTGCAGCCTTTAGCACAGAGGAGGACTCATCAGACTTCAGGACTGTGAGATTTCAATGAATCGCTGATATCCTCAGTGGAGATGCTTTTCTGAGGGAGCAGATTATAACTCACCCATACCTTCTCATCCTTCGAGACTCATGCCTGTGATCTCCTTTGAGTCCTCCCCAGGGTGTCTCCTAAACATGTCTATGAAACAAATTCATCGTTTGATATTAAAATATGATTTCTATCTAAAATCCCTTGAGTATATTTTATTTACCTAGGAATTCCCCCCCCCCAATTAAAAATGTTTAAATTTTAAGGAGATTTTTATAAAAGATTGAAAGAAGAGTAAATGACTTAGTCTTACCTGAGGGTAATCTGGAAGGACAATGGGGAGATGTCAGTTCTGAAAACTAGTGATTTAAACCCTGACAAACGGGGTCGTTTGGATGATTAATGGAAAGTATCAGGAACCAAAATGGGTGGATTAATGGTGAAATCTATCTTTCCTGTGCTTGTACCATGTGTGTTATAGTTGTCACAATTGAACTAATCTCCATAATGACCTCGAATTTGTTTTTTGTTTTGTGTTTTTTTTCTTCCAGTAGAAGGTTCCAATTTTATTGGTCAACAATCTCGGTCCCAGACACCCCTTTTTCTCTTTCTCAGACAAGCCTTTTTGCTCCCTCCACTTGGTTGAACTCTCACTTGATTCCAGAATGAAGAGGTCTGGATACAGTGAGTACCCCCAAAGTGTATCAGAAGCAGTCTGAAGTCTGCCATTAGAAACCAAAAAAGGAATAAGGAGGGAGTGGTCAGGAACCCCAAGGAATGGAGGCCCTTCTCCAGGCCGGTAAACACACTGACCTTCAGGTCTGTTAAAGGTAACACACCTTTCATGGCAGTCAGAAAAGGGAATACCTTTCACAGCAGGTCCCACTGAGGCCCAAAAGAAAGAAGGCAGAACCACTAAATGCCAAAGGATCTCCAAACAGAATAGCAATGTACTTTGGTGCAGTAAAGTTCTGTGTTGCTTTGGTGAATCAACTTTCTCCCTCCTTCCCTCCAAGGAAGAGTCAGTTTCATTTTGGAAATCAAATGAGAAGCAAGAACATAAAGCCCCCTCACCCCCAAAAAACAAGAAAAAAGGAAACTAAGGCATTTTTAATACAGGGCCATGATGGCCATGTGCCATTTTGTAATTTCCTACTCTGTGAAAGATTTTCCTGAGTCCTAGAGCAGTTGGGAAGAATACAGAGCTATACTGAACAGAAGGTTCCTGTGATCAGCCAGTAGGCATGCACTGCTTAATCACCCACCCTGTGCATGGTCCCAAACCAGACATGGGAATTTAAAGACCAAAGTGAAGGGCACCCAGTCCTCATGGAGGGCACACTCCATCCAGGGAGATAAGCTGGGAGCGGCTAAGTATCAGAAGCCAGGGTCAGAGCTGTGATGCCCTTGAACTTCTGTTTTCTTCCAAAGTAGGGGGCTTATCTTTTATTTCCTTTCTCATCTGCCCTTCATGACCTAGTGCAGTTGTGATCGGGTGGTTGTGGTTTCTCCTTCATTCTCAAGAAGATAATGAAATGACTTCAAATGAATTGGATTTAAGTGAGGCAGGGTTGTGCAAAGTCACCAGCCTCACTTTGTCCTCCAGAGTCATCTGTGTCCAGTGGCCAGATACAGGTCAGGACAATTGGAGATAGCCCAGGCCTAATGCAGTGCTCCAGACACAGAGTGACCTATATTACTTTAACCTGTATTTGTTTTAATTTCATTTCCACAGACATTAAGCTCTTTCTATCTGAAGGGTCTGATGCTGGATGCTGAAGATTCCAAAAAATGGAAAACTGTGTAGCCTTTGCTGCCAAGGAGCTTACATCCTGGGGGGGGGGGCAAGGGGAGATGGATGTGTGTCCACAGAAAAAAAGTGTAACACTATATTTCCATCCAGTTTTCTCAGCCTTCAGTCAAAACTCACATTTGTTTTATTTTGCATTTGTCTCCATGATTTGGAGCCATATTTAACAGTCCATCCAAAGCTATCCATTCTCCCTGAACCCTTTACAGAGGAATAGGATCTGGGGAAACTGATGAGGTCTCTGGAACCCCAGAGCTCTCGAAAGAGAAATTGCTTTACATTTCTTAGAAAATTATCATTAATTTGCTTCTGGTTCAACCAAAAGAAAGACTAGCTTTCTTTTAAATTGTTGGTGTGTAGTCAACAGGCTTTAGGAACATAAGGAAATGGTAATGTTGAGAGATGAGATGATGAGAGCCAAATTCTGATGGGTGCATTCTCTTCGGGGGGGGGCGCTTGTGATTTCACATAAAAGCCACCATTTGTAATCCCCAAGTCAAAGTTGCTCAATTACTCCAAAGATGGAAGCCTGAATTTTCAACCACGGTAAATGGTAGGTCTTGTTCAGTTTTGTAAGTTCACAGAAAAACTGAAAGTTCTCCTAGATAGAGCCAGCCAGTCCAGTCAAAGTACTGAAACTGTCTACAACTGACTTTTCCCTGATCTTCCTGCTCAGTAACTCTGTTCTAAAAGGAAATGAAGTTAATTTGTCATAACTAAAAATGACCTCATATTTATTTGGTATGTACAATATGTTCTGTGTCCCCTAAGAGAATGTAAATTCCAGGAAGGCAAGGAATTTTTTGTCTCTGTCATTGTGTCCTCAGCACCTATTACAGTGTGGCATGTAGTAGGAGCTTAATAAATATTTTCTGAATGAATTATTGGTGATCTGTTCTTCTTGAAGTTATGCTAATACTTTGTGATTACTGCTTCTATTTCTACCCAAGTTTTTTCCATATTGTGATAATAAAACATTTAAAAAAATGATCATGAATGAGAATTATGCTCACTGGCCTATAGTTTAAAAAACACACCCTCTTAAAAATGAAAATAAAGACCAAATTTGTTTGTCTCCAGCATCACTTCTTCTAGTATAGCTTATAGTGAGACTGCATCTGCAAAATGCTTTGAGATCAGAGAATAGTGGAAGGTTAGAGTTGGATGGAAACAACATTGTTTAGGCCAATCTCCTGTTGTTGCTAAGTAACGTCTGACTCTTCCTGAACCCATTTGTGATTTTCTTGGTGAAGATATTGGAGTGATTTGCCAGTTCATTCTCTAGCCCACTTTACAGGTGAGGAAACTGAGGTAAATAAGGTTAGATGACTTGCTCAGGGTCACCTACCTAGTAAATATTTGAGATCAGACTTGAACTGAGAAAGATGAGTGTTCCTGAAGTTAGGCCTGGCACTCTATCCACTGCACCACCTAGCCACCCACTCTCCCATTACAGATGTAGAAATGAAGACAGCAGAGAAGCTAAGAGAAGCTTTCCTACAACTGCACAATAAACAAGTAGGAGATCTGAGGCTGCACCCAAACCTAATAATAGAATATTTTCCCCACACCATGTTTGTTGAAAGGAGATGTTCATTCATTCATTCATTCATTCATTCATTCATTCATTCATTCATTCATTCTGACATTTCATTTCACACCAAGCAGCACTCCCTTTGGACTTGTACTTCTTTTCCATGCCCAGTATGCTCCCCTTGGGAAATTTCATCATCTGCTGGAAAGTGACCTGATCTCACACCTCGTCATTGGAGGGTGGAGCCATAAACTTTTCCATTGAAGGAAAGGAGATGAGATAGATATTTCACTTCACACCTGGCTGAACTCCTTTGTTTTCTCTGACTTGTTCATTGTGTCTCCAAGTTCACTTTTTTATGTATTTTCTTCTCCCATTAAATTGTGAGCACCTGGATGGCAGGAAGTGTCCCCCCCCCATATTTGCATCCTTAGCGCTTTGTACAGTGTCTGGACCGTAGTAGGTGCTTACTAAATGTTCATTGATTGTTGACTCATTTGTTCCACAACCATTAACTGTCCACTATGTGCTAGGCATTTTGCTAGGTCCTGGAAACTCAATGACAAGAAAGAACAGTCCTTGCCCACTGGGAGCTTACATGGTAATGGGGATGGGGGTGGGGGAAATAACATACACACTGATAAAAAATGTCAAATAAATACAAAGCAGTTTTAGAAAGCTGGAGAACTCCAGCCATCTGGGTTGGGGGAGCAGCACAGGCCTCATGGAGGAGGAGGCAGAGGTGTGCACAGTGAGCCTTGTTAGAAACTCAAGACACTAGGAGATGAAAAGGAGGAAGGAAAGAGGAGGGCCTTCTAAGCATAGAGGTCAGCGTTTAGAAAGGCAGTGAACTCAAAATGGGGTATTAGAGCCAGGAAACCGCCTGAAGGTTGTTTACCAGGAAGAGTCACTGTGTGAAGGCTAGTAATATGCATCAAGCTGGAATGGCAGGAGGAGGACGCTAGATTGGGAAAGGCCTTAAATGCAAATAGAAGAATTTGGATTTTGCCTTAGCAATACTATGGTTCAACTTTTTGAGCAAAGGACTTGCAAAGTCACATCTGCGCTTTGATAATGGTCCTTGGAAAGCTAGGTGAAGGATGGATCTGGATGGATCAGGTAAATCAGGTGATTTCTGATTCCTTCAACCTGTCACTGTGCATAGACGCCATTCATTGTAAACAAGCTCTGTTGGGTAAGATGGGAAAGAAAAATCTCCAAGCTGCTCTATGACAGCTGAAATCAGAAGCAGCACTGTTATATGGATGCAAAGAAGGTAGATTTAAAGCAGAATAAGCTATGGAAAACACACATGTGTGTACACATACCCTTTTTAAAAAGTCACGTAGTATGTAAGAAGAGCCAAGGATATATTCAATAATCAGAGGTTGATTTATTTAGAAACAAAGTACACTATTGCTCAAGAAACAAAGAAGCCAAAGTTAAAAAAAAAAATCAACAGAGCCTAGACACAGTAGTTGGACAATGTTGCCAGAATCATAGGTTAAAGTAGATACTACATCTAAAGCATGAAGGGCTATCATGCTATCTGTATGTAGTATGCATATAGCATATACAGTGCTTGCTCTCTTGCGCGCTCTCTCTCTCTCTCTCTCTCTCTCTCTCTCTCTCTCTCTCTGTGTCTCTCCTTTCTCTATTCCCCTTCCTCTCTCTGTCTCTCTCTTCCCCTCCCCTTTCCCTTTCACTTTCCCTTTTCTCCCTTCCCAGTCCCCCTTTGTCTGCCTCTCTTCCCTTTCCCTCTCCCCCCACCCCCTTTCTCTTATACATAGAGCAGCTAGGTGGTACAGTGACTACAGCACCAGGCCTGGATTCAGGAAGCATTCAGATATGGTCTCAGACACTTACTAGCCATGTGACCCTGGGCAAGTCATTTAACCCTGTTGCCTCAGTTTCCTCACCTTTAAAATGGCAAACTTCATCAGTATGTTTGCCAAGAAAATCTCAGGGCATCTAGGTGGTGCAATAGATAGAGCACTGGCCCTGGAGTCAGCAGAACCTGAGTTCAAATCTGATCTCAGACACATAACACTTGCTAGTTGTGTGACCCTGGGCAAGTCACTTAACCCCGATTGCCTCAGGAAAAAGAAATCTCTAATGAGGTCACAAAGAGTTGGAGATGACTGGAAAAATGACTGAATATACAGAATAAATAGATAAATTATATTATAGATTTTCTCTATTATAAATTTCTTTTCATTCATGGTCTCAGATTCAGTTCAGTTTTTTTTTCATTTTTTATATAAATGTATTTATTTTTAGCTTTCAACATTCACTCCCACAAGTTTTTGAATTCCAAATTTATACGCCATCTCCCCTCTCCTCCCACCCCAAGATGGCATGCATTCTGAATATCCCTTCCCCTAGTCTGTCCTCTCTTCTATCTCTCTCCCCTTCTCTTATCCCCTTCCCCTTCTATTTTCCTGTAGGGCAGGATAGACTTCTGTACCCCATTTCCTGTATTTCTTATTTCCCAGTAGCATGTGAAAACATTTTTTTAAACATATGTTTTTAAAACTTTAGGTTTCAAATTTTCTCTCTTCCTCCCTCTCCACCCACCCTCATTGAAAAGGCAAGCAACTCAATATAGGTTGTACATGTGCAGTTATGCAAAACACATCCCTAGTAGACATGTTCTGAAAAACTAGTTCTATTTCCCTTAATCCTATCCTGCCCTCCCATTTATTCTATTCTTTCTTTTGACCCTGTCCCTCCTCAGAAGTATTTATTTCTGATTACTCCCTTTCCCAATCTGCCCTCCTCTCTATCATCCCCCTGCTCTCTTGTCCCCTTCTCCCCCTATTTTCCTGTAGGGTAAGACAGATTTCCATACCCAATTGAATGTGTTTGTTATTCTCTCCTTAAGCCAAATCCTATGAGAATAAGATTCACTCATTCTCTCTCACCTTCCCCCGTTTCCCTTCCACTGTAAGAGACTTTTCTGTTTTTTTTTTGAGATAGTTTACCCCATTCTACCTCTCCCTTTCTTCTTCTCTGAGTATATCCTCTCTCATCATCCCTTAATTTTATTCTTCAGATGTGACCCCTTAATCTTCAACTCACCCTGTGCCCCCTATTTATCTATCTACATATACATACATATAATTTTTTTCCTCCAACTACCCTAATACTGACAAAGGTCTCATGAGTTATAAATATCATCTTTCCATGCAGGAATGTAAACAGTTCAATCTTAATAAGTCTCTTATGATTTCTCTTTCCTGTTTACCTCTTCATGTTCCACTTGAGTCCTGTATTTGAAGTCAAATTTTCTATTCAGCTCTGGTCTTTTCATCAAGAATGCTTGAAAGTCCTCTATTTCACTGAATGACCATTTTTTCCCCTGAAGGATTATACTCAGTTTTGCTGGGTAGGTGATTCTTGGTTGTAATCCTATCTCCTTTGCCCTCTGGAATATTATATTCCATGCCTGCAGTCCTTTAATGTAGAAGCTGCTAAATCTTGTGTTATCCTGATTGTGTTTCCACAGTACTTGAATTGTTTCCTTCTGGCAGCTTGTAATATTTTCTCCTTGACCTGGGAACTCTGGAATTTGGCTACAATATTCCTAGGAGTTTTCCTTTGGGGATCTCTTTCAGGAGGAGATCTGTGGATTCTTTCAATTTCTATTTTGCCCTCTGGTTCTAATATATCAGGGCAGTTTTCCTTGATAATTTCTTGAAAGATGATGTCTAGGCTCTTTTTTGATCATGGCTTTCAGATAATTTTTTAAATTCTCTCTCCTGGATCTATTTTTCAGGTCAGTTGTTTTTCCAATGAGATATTTCACATTGTTTTCTAATTTTTCATTCTTTTGGATTTGTTCTACTGTGTTGTGATTTCTCATAAAGTCACTATCTTCCAATTGCTCTATTCTAATTTTTAAGGAAGTATTTTCTTCAGTAAGCTTTTGGACTTCCTTTTCCATTTGGCCAATTTTTCTTTTTAGGGCATTCTTCTCCTCATTGGCTTTTTGGACCTCTTTTGCCATTTGAGTTAGGCTGTTTTTTAAGGTGTTATTTTCTTCAGTGTTTTTCTGGGTCTCCTTTAGCAGGTCGTTGACTTGTTTTTTGTGATTTTCTTGCATCACTCTCAGTTTTTCCTCTACTTCCCTTACTTGCTTCTGAAAACTGATTCATATATTTCTTGGAGGCTTTGGATGTAGGAGCTTTGACTTTGTTGTCTTCTTCTGGTTGTATATTTTGATCTTTTTTTTTCACCAAAGTAAGATTTTATGGTCTGACTCTTTTTGCACTGCTTGCTCATGATCCCAGCCAATTACTTGAGTTTTAAACTCTTTGTTAAGGTAACAGTCTGCTTCCAATGTGGAGAGTGTACTGTCCTAAGCTTCAGGGGTTTGTATAGCTGTTTTCAGAGATACTTTCAGGGACCTGTAAATTTTCAGTTCTTCAAAGGTAGTATGATAAGGGGTGAGGTGTTTACTCCTTTCCTGGCCTGTGACCACAAGTATTCCTTTCTGTCCTCTAACTGTGAGGAAGGGTTCCTCTCCACAGCCACTCCAAGCTCTACCACGCCAGCGTTCCTCCTCACCCCAGCACTGCCACCTAGAACTGTGACCCAGATCCAAACACGGGCAAAGCCAGAGATTCCTGCCTCAGCACTGGCAAAGAGACCCCTGCAGTTCCTCTCTAATCAGTCACTGGATTCCCCCTCAGTCTGTGGGCTGGAAGCTTGGGAAGCAGCTGCCCTCCCCCCAGGGCCATGCCCTTGGGGAATGGAGCTGAAACCCCACCTTCCTGCCTCAGCACCCACAGAAACAGACTTTTCCCACTGACCTTCTAAGTTGTCTTTGGCATTGTGGATTGAGGAGTCTGGAAACCTCCACAGCTGCCCGCGATTCAGTCCTCTGAGGCCTGCTCCAGGTTTGCTGCGCCCTGCGCGCCCGCGCTGCGCTGCGCTCCCAGCCCGGTGCGATACACCTTTCTGATCAATCATCCAGGTTGTCTTCGGCTGGAAATTTGTTTCACTCTGTCTTTTTTTGGGTTCTGCTGCTTCAGAATTTGTTTAGAGCCATTTTTTATGAGTATTTGGAGGGGTTTGGAGGAGAGCTCAAGTAAGTCACTGCTTTCACTCCGCCATCTTGGCCAATCCAGTTCCATTATCATGTATGTATTTTGTTCTAGCAGTTTTCACTGTGCTGTCAAATGTTTATGATGTGTTAGGAGAAAAAAAAAAGGCTGTTGACTTTGGAGCAGTCAGAATCTGGTCAAGGTAACTGTGAACCAAGCAAACCTTTGCACCCACAATACTGTGGCACACCGATGTACTGCTAGCACAGGAGCCTCTCCAAGAGTTACTGTGAATTTGCCAAGGAAAAACTGCTTCATTTAATGAATTTTCAGTTTTGAAATTTCAAGAAGACGCAGTATAAGATTAGAGGGCTGTAAAATGGAAAATTGATTTTAATTCTATTTTTGAGATTTAGTCAAGCTGGCCTAGCTGGCAGTCACATGAGTCCTTCACCCTTCACCTAAACTTGCCTAAAGGCTGGCCTCAAGCTTTTGTCTTGTAATTGCCTCCCTCCTTTTCTCTGGAACTGCTGCTATTCTGTCTCATCTGTCTCTTCATGACCGAATTCTTTTGGGTTTTCATGGCACAGATACTGGAGTGTTTTGCCATTTCCTTCTCCAGCTCATTTTGCTAATGAGGAAATTGAGGCAAACAGGGTGAAGTGACTTGTCCAGGGTCACATACCTGGTAGGTGTCTGAGACCAGATTTGAACTCAGGAAGATGAGTCTTCCTAATTCCGGGTCTGGTCCTCTATTAACTGCACCACCTAGCTGTTCTGTGTGTGTGTGTGTGTGTGTGTGTGTGTGTGTGTGTGTGTAAGAGAGAGAGAGAGAGAGAGAGAGAGAGAGAGAGAGAGAGAGAGAGAGAGAGACAATGCTTCATATGTTATATACATGCTATATAATGAGGATAACAGACCTTCATACTTTAGATTTGAACTCATGAGGATGAGTCTGCCTGATTCCAAGAGCACTGCCCTAATCACTGTACCACTTCAATGCATTTACTCAGGCAGCCCTGGGTTATCTGGTCTCAATTCTATTATTTTAATTTCTATCTCTACCCTGGTATTGTCTATCTTTACGACCTCACCCACTACCCTCTCACCCCAAATTCTAGTTGATTCAACCAGAGCTACCAAAGACTACTTCCCCTAACTGCAGCCTAATCCACTTATCTGAGGAATGTTCCCAATTTCTGAGTGGAAGAAAGCTGAGGTGCCTCCCATCCAGCCTCCTCATTACAATATCTGCCCATCAGAACTGTCTTACCTTTGCCAGGGGAAATCCAAATAATGTACTAGCAAACCAATCACGAGGAAGACACACCAGGTTTAAAAGACCCAGTCCGCCCTCACTCAGGTCATTGAGTCATTGAGAGAGGCCATTGGCCCAATTTATGGGATGCTGCTAGCCTGACTAATAAACTGATCATGCTTGTCTCCCAGTTCACCTTAATTTTTCTGATGTAACAAGGTTCAGAAATAGCAAGGATCTAGCCTCTTCAGCCCTTTGTTTTATAGATTGATAAATATGCTACCCAAAGTTGAATAAGTATAAGATCTGAGAGCTGGGATTTGGATTCAGAACTTCAGTCATGAAATCTGACCCTTTTCCCTTCAGGATGCCATCAAAGGCCCAGGCCCAATGTAGTGCGTCACAATTCTGTAGCTAGTTTTGTTCTTGAGATCTGCTTTCTCCAGGGCAGAACTGCTTCACTCTTTTGGGGTCCTGGACCCCTTTGGCAGCTTGTCTGGTGAAGCCTCTGGACCCCTTCTTGGGATCATGGTTTTTAGTGCATTAAACAAAACTTACAGAATTGTGAAGGAAGCCAATTTTAATGAAGTAGTTATCAAAGTATGAAAAAGAAAAAGACCGTGGATCTCAGCTTCAAGTTCCCCAGTTCTTATGAAACAATTCAAATGTTGAAAAGCCTTGTTGTTGTTGTTACTGATTTATGGGTTTTTTTTATAAAAAGGTACAAATACGTGTTTCCTGTTTGACATTTTACTGTCTAAAACAGAAAGAGGAAAAATTAGATAATCGCTGCATGAAAGTCTTGAGTTACATTATGTCCATCTTGCATAGTACAGAGTCCAAGAATTCTGTAATATTTGTTCTGCCTAGTGGGCACCCCTAGCAGAATGTAAACTCCTAGAAGGCAGGGACTTTCAGCTTTGTCTTTGCGTAGTGGGGATCTGGCACATGCCCAGAGTGCCTCAGACGTGTCTCTCCACATAGAGAGGATGCTAGGGGAGGGGGTGTTGGGGGAGGGGAGGTTGCTTCCCTTTTAGTCATGATGACGTGGAATGGAAGTGCCTTCTGGATCATACATGGACAATCTGTCACTGGTTCCAATGGGCTTCACATGTGTTGAGGAGACCCTTTGATTGTCTTTGGAGACATTTGAAAAGGCTCCTCAGCTTCATATGGTGACTTTTTTTGGCCACAGTTATCAGTGAAACATGGAGCTGAAAGGGGAAAGAGGTCTTCTCTCCTTTTAGGCCATATTTCCAAGTGAAAAGGCCTCAGTCCTCAGCCTCTGTGTTCTCTTTTTTCCCTTTTAGGTGAAGGACTTGGAGCTTCAATCCTGGTGAGTTCAGAGAATAAGCAGGGAGGGACCTCCAGCTTCTGAATCCCAGAGCCAGATCGGCACTGACCCTGAGGAGTAGTGGGTCCAGCCCAGTGGGATCTGAGGCAAGGGCCTTCTAGTACAGATGTCTTCTACGGACACGAACTTGGTGGGACCAATGCTATGTCAGAATGAACTATGTTCTGAGCCTACTCTCCCCACTGATTCGGGTGATGTAGGCAGAGTATGAGTCCAGGGGGTTGGGGGAAATATTTATACCTTACTTCTTTCTACAGCTATGAAGCAAAAATCTCTTTATAAAAACTAACAGATATTGTGATTTACATGGAACTGGGACTATTTACTGGTGCCTAATGGGGGGAGCGGTGTATAAGCCAGCGGGGACTCTAGCTGAGGGCAGTAAAGCTAGAAAGACATCCCAAACATTCCACAGTGCTGCCTGGATCCCTGAGGGACAGATGTTACAGCTTGCCTATAGGACAGCAAGTTACATTTGCATCGTAAGATCCCTCCCTGGCCCATTGTAGTCAAATGTTTATTGCTTGCTCAGTTAACATGTAGCCACATGAGTCAGTGTTACGTGATGAAATGTTACTCTTGACAAGAGCCCGCTATGATTCTGGTAGGAAGACTTGAGGAATTTGCTGCCTTCCCATTCAAAGATAACATAGGATGACCTCACCACTTGTTTCAGTGTTGAAACTACCCCCCCTCCCCTGCTGGAGCTATGCCCATCTTGTCTTGCAAATATGTGCAAATGATATGTGGGATGGGGGACCTCCTCAGTGGGCACACCCTCCCTTAAATCAGAGAGCAGCCCCATGCTACGAGTAAGTGACAATCTTTGGAAAGCGCTGTGGCCAAAATCTGCATTCCCCTGCCATCCCCCATCCTGGCACTGATCTCCTTGACCTTAGGCAGACTGATCTTTGTATCACACACACACACACCACACACACACACACACACACACACACACACACACACACACACACACAGAGGACCCCAGCTCTAAGCCTTTCTAGCTGTGTGGCACCTATCAGAGACTGTGTTCCTTGGGGGTAGCCTTTGAAATCCCAGAATCACTTCTGGACTCTGATGAGGCCTTAGAGGAAGCCTTTGGTGGGAGACATTATATGCCAGTGCTTGGCTTGGCACAGGAGGTGGTACTTCATCATTCGGGCTGAATTGACTTGATTCAAATATTTCAATGGGGCTGGGAGGCTGCTGATTTGGAAGATCCTTCTAACAGCACAGAGTGAGACCCATCCCTCCCTGCCTACCCTCTCCTCCCGGAAGTTCACCATAAGGGGTCCACTCAGCGGGCTAGAAATCCTTCAATTTCTTAGACAGGGAAAGGCTCATACTCAAGCAGTGAGGCTTTCTTCCTATCATCTCCTTGCATCCAGACAGAACATTAATTAATTAAGGAATCAGTAAGTATTTATTAAGTTCCTCCTATGTGTCACATGCTGTAACAGGTGCTGAGGTTAAAGGTTATTATTAACAATTATAATTCATTGCTAATAAGCATTGATAACAATACACAGCTAACATTTGTATATTCCTTACTTTGCCACTCACTGTACTAAGGATTTTACAAATATGATCTCCATTGATCAACAACCATGGGAGATGGGTACTATTAATATCCTTATTTTATAGATAAGGAAACTGATGCAAACACAGGTTAAATGACTTACCCAGGGTCATAAAACTAGTAAGTATTTGAGAATTGATTTGAACTCATGATCTTTTTGACTCTAGGCCTAGTGTTCTATCCGTGGTACCATATGAGCACAAAGAATGGAATACTTCCTACTAACAAGAAGTTTACACTCTACTGAAAGAGACAAGCACATGTAAAAATATGACAGCATACATGTAGTTAATAAATACATACACACATGCTAATACAATACATATATAGGCATATATGTGTGTATGCTGTGAATTACACATATATTAACTACTTTAATTATATACTTATGGAGAGACAGAGAGAAAGAGATACAGAGAGACAGAGAGAGAGAGAGAGAGAGAGAGAGAGAGAGAGAGAGAGAGAGAGAGAGAGAGAGAGAGAGAAGGTTCTTTGGGATGGGATGGGAAGGTAGCTTGGCATATCACAAAAGCTTCCATGCCAAAGATGGTGTTTGAGATGGTTCTTTAAGGAATTTAAGGATTCTGTGAGGAGGCGGCAAGGAGAAAGGGCATTCCAGGTTTGTGGAAAGGCCAGTGCAAGTGTGGAGCTGAATCTTCTCTCCCTATTTTATATCTCTTCCATCATCATGGCATGTACAGCTGTTCTTTGAAGTTTCTCATTGGTTAGGAGCACCCGCTCACTCCCACCATCTGCCTCTCTGCTGCCTTCCATGTGATATTCGTGTTCTTTTGGCAGAATGCCTAAATTTTGACATCAAAGTAACTCTTGCTCCTCCCTATAGGCACTCCAAACAAAGTCTAGTAAATGAAGAAGAAGAAGAAAAAAATTTCAAGTGACAATTAGACTTGTTGGTTTGAGAAAAAATATTGAAAGGGGCAGCTGAGAATTTCTTCCAGGATCATTGAGGCTGGAGTGCTTGGCTTCCCCATTGGCCGCATTGCTGTGAGGAGGGATTCAAGCAGACAAATGCCTTCATGTAGACATGTCCCTCTGTAGGCCAATGTTGCTTTATGCCAGGACATGGCAAAAAACATCTGGGGAAGGTGCCAGCTTTGAGAATGAAGAGCTGGAATGATCAGGCTGGTGCAGGAGTGCTGACCCTGATCATGGCATCAGGCCCAGGCCCAGTGAGTTGGAGCCTGTATGAGGACAGTACTGAATGACGTATGGATCTGTATCTTCAAGTTCAAAGAGCCCGTCTCCGTGTGCTGATATCTTTAGATAGGTGTTCTTTACATGCCATGATCTGTCTCAGCTGATGGAATGCCCCCTTCTGCTTCAAATCACATGCTTCTTGAACTTGAGGAATTTGAGTTCACCTCCCTGGGTTACACATTTTCTCAAGGTACTTAAGGAATTTGTAACTGGGCTTCTCTTCCTGGCATTGGTGAATCATGCTGTTGAGTGTGGAACATTCAAGTCACTTGAAATTATTCTTTTCCCTCTAATAAAAAAAGAGTCACCCGTTATTTATCTTACAAGATCTCTGTTCATCCAAGTCTCTATCCACACAGTGGAGATATTGTGAAGAGCTTAGGAGACCTGAGTTCTAGTCTTAGATCAGACTCCTAACTAGCTGGGTAACCTTCTGAAAGTACACAAACCTTTCTTAAGCTCACGTCCTTCCTTATAAAGATCAAGGGTTTGGAGCAGAAGAGCTCTAAGGAGCCTGAAACATTCTTCAAGTTTTCTCTCTGACCTTCCTACCCTTTCTCTATCCTTTCAACTTTCTTCTTCTCTTTTTCTCTCCCTCCCTTCCCCTTCCCTTTTTTCCCCACCTCTTCCCTCCCTTCATCCCCTCTGCTCTCCACTATTCTTTGTTCTGCTCTGTTCTGCCCTCCTATCCTCTTCCCCCGTTCGTCATGCTCTCCATTCTCATCTTTCCTGCCCTCTCCTTTCCCCTATCTTCCTGGGCCTCCCATTCTCTTTTCTCCTGTCTTATATAGGGTTAAAATGTAATGTAACTAATTGTGTAAACATGCCGTGGGGCCTGCATACCAACTTCGCTATAAACAACAGTCCGGAGGCACACAGGGGCCTCACACAACTCATACCGTTGGGTGAATTCCCTCACATATCTCTCAGTTTTTCTCACTACTCCAATCTGCTCTCGCTCTAGCAGGTTCCAGAGCAGACCACCACCATACAGTTGCACTTCAATTCTTGAAGGGCCTTGAAATAATCTCATTGAGGAGAAATACACTCTCCCCACTCACTTGCCTATTTCTTGAGGCCCAGTCCAATGTGTTTTCTAGCTACGTGATCACTCACATGACAACACAGCCACAAAGTTAGTAATATTTACACAACCAGTCATTCACAATAATGACATTTTTAGATTTTAAACATAGTAATTTGCTTAATAATAAAGGAAATAAAATAATATTATAGATAATACATTAAAGCAAATGCATAAAAAATAGAATGTTACAATTTCACTCTCCACTATCCTCCTGTCTTGAATCCAGTGGACTGTTAGCATTTCTATGTTAATGATTCTTAGATCTATCTATTCTGCCTTGACCTCTCTGCTGACCTCCAATCTTACATCTTCAATTGCCTCTCAGACATCTTGAATCACATGTCCAGTAGACAGATCTTCCTGACTCCTGAATCAAAAAGTCAAATCTCACCTCAGACGCTTACTAGCTGTGTGACCCTGGGCAAGTCTTTTCACTTTGTTTGCCTCTGTTTCGTCTTCTGTAAAATGAGCTGGAGAATAAAATGGCAAACCATTCCAGTATCTTTGTCAAGTAAACCTAAAATGAGGTTGTGAGGAGTCAGACATGACTGAAACAACTGAATAACAGTAAAAATCCCATCTTTTAAAGGAAGCCTTTCTCACTCCCTCTTAATTCTACTGCTTTCCTCTGTTAATTGTTAATTGTTTTTCTGCATGTCCTTTTTGTATGTATTTGCTTCCATGATGTCTCCCTTCATTAGACTGTGAACTTCTTAGGGGCAGGGGCTCTGTACTGCCTGGTTTTATATTTCAAGTGCTGAGCATACTGCCTGGCATATACGGCACTTGATACATTTGATCAATTGAAAGACATATAAGTCCAAGTCATATTTTTCCTCTTAATATACTCAATAATGATGGGGAATATTGGGCACTCAGTTATAGGAACCAGACAGCAAAACACATGAGGTGGGAAACCTCACATCTTTAGGGAAATTCACAACTCTAGACTGATGGCTTTGATGTCATCTGGTCCACCACAAAATCACTGCTTGGCTCCCTGACTGAATGCTGATTGCCACCCATTCTCAGATAGGGAAATCCTCTTCTCTTCTCTACTCAAACATAGCCTTTAAAGGTTTTTCAGATACCCATCAGCCTTCATCAAGAGTGTTTAGAGTTAGGAGACACAGCCAAAATGGTGGAGAAAAGGCAGGAACTCACCTGAGCTCTCCCTAAAATCCCTCTGAACAACTTTAAATAATGCCTCAAAATAAATTCTGGAGCAGGAAAGCCCTCAAAAGGACAGGGAGAAATAATGCTTCAGTCCAAGACAACTTAGAAGCTCAAAAGAAAGTGTCTATTGCATCAGGCTGAGAGTAGGGCACAGGCAGCCAAAGCTGGGCCCTAGCAAACAAGCAGTAGACCCTAGGAGTGACTGAATCGGTGGTAGCAGTGGTGGTTTATGGACCCCCTCAGCCCACAGATGGTAAGGGGGGCAGAAGATTGGTCAGAAGAAGATTGTAGAGGTCTCTCTATTAACACTGGGGGCAGGATTCTCTTCTGTTGCCCATACTTGGATCTGGGTCACTGTTCTGGGTCTCCGTCCCAGGGCAAGGAGGAGCACTAGCACGCCAGAGCTTGTGACCATAAGTTGGAAAAGAGGGCTTGTGGCCATTCACAGACCAGAGCACTGCTCAGGAGAGCAGTGAACCACCTCGCCCCAGATTCCATCACCTTGGAAGAACGGAAAACTTAAAAGTCCCCAGAATTATCTCTGCACAAAACCCAAGCCTTCAGACAATGTCTCCTCTACTCTGGAAGCAGGGCTCCATTTTAGCACAGAGATAAAAAAGTCAAGAAATTGGCTGGAAAATGAGCAAACAGGAGGAGAAGACCCTGGTTATAAAAAGTTCCTATGGTGACAGGGAAGATGAAAACAAAAACTCAGAAGAAGACAGCAAAATCAAAAATGCTACATCAGAAGGCTCAGAAAAAATATGAATTGGTCTCAGGGTCATGGAAGAGCTCAAAAAGGATTTAAAAATCAAGTAATAGAGGTAGGGTGAAAATCGGAAGAAGAAATTAGAGTGATGCAAGAAAATGGAAAAAAAAAAGTCAGCAACTAGTAGGCACCCAACAATCAGTGAAGAAAATATCACGTCAACAAGCACAACAGACCAAACGGTAAAAGAGACACAAAATCCAATGAAAGGAAAAATGTCTTAACAGCAGAATTGACCAAATGGAAAAGGTGGTATGAAAACTCATTGAAGAACATAATTCTTTGAAAATTAGAACTGGGCAAATGGAACCTAATGACTTTATAAGACTCAAGAAAAAACAAAACAAAACCAGAAGAATAAAAAAAAGAAATAGAAGACAATATGAAATATCTCACGGGGTGGTGGTGGGGGACTGACCTGGAAAACAGATCCAGGAGACACAATTTAAAAAAAAATGGACTACCCAAAAGCCGTGATTTTTTTTGTTTTGTTTTTTTAGCTAGGCAATGAGGTCAAGTGACTTGCCCAGAGTCACATAGGAAGTATTATGTGTCTGAGGCCAGATTTGAACTCAGGTCCTCCTGAATCCAGGGCTGGTGGTCTATCCACTGTGCCACCTAGCTGCCCCAAAGCCATCATTTTTTTTAAAAGAGCTTAGACATCATATTTCAAGAAATTATCAGGAAAAACTGCCCTGATTTTCTAGGACCAGAGAGTAAAATGGAATTGAAAGAATCCACCAATCATCTCCTGAAAGAGACCCCAAAATGTTAATTCACAGGAATATCATAGCCAAATTCCAGAGTTCCCAGGTTAAGAATAAATATTGCAATCAATTAAAAAGAAACAATTCAAATATCATGGAGCCACAGTTGGAATAACACAAGATTCAGCAATTTCTACATTGAACAGAGTGCTTGGAATATGAAATTCTGGAAGGCAAAGGAGCTAGGATTACAACCAAGAATCACCTATTCAGCAAAACTGAGCATAATACTTTAGGGGAAATGAATATTCAAAGAAATAGAGGACTTTCAAGCATTCCTGATGAATAGACCAGAGCTGAATAGAAAATTTGACTTTCAAATATAAGACTCAAGAGAAGCATAAAAATGTAAACAGGAAAGGGAAATCATAAGGGACTTAATAAGATTAAACTGTTTTACATTACTACATGGGAAGATGAGACTTGTAACTCCTAAAAAATCTTTCTCATTATTAGTGCAGTTAGAAGGAGTATACATAGACAGGAGACATGAGTGTGAGTTGAATATTATGTGATAATTTTATAAAAAAAAATAAATTAAAGGGTGAGAAAGAGGAATGCACTGCAAGAATGGGAAAGGAAGAGGTAGAATGGGGTAAATTATCTGACAAAAATTTGCACAAAAGAGCTTTTACAGTGGAGGGAAGATGGGGAAAGTAGGGGGAGTATGAATTTGTTCTCATTGGAGTTGGCTCAAAGAGGGAATAATGCTTTCATTCCCCTTTTACTTAAAAGTGTCATAACTGCCCAAATTTCCCCTGTGAAGTGGATAGCCTTTTTTTTAGTCATACATATCTTCAAATGTTTCTATTATTTCTCATTTTCTTATATTTACGCTCTTTATTCATAAAACATGCTTGTGAAAATGAGGTGCTCATCATGTCTTAGCTCCTAGTGGATGTCTTTGGTGTCCTCTGTTTTTGTGTTTTGTTTTGTTTTGTTTTTGTTTTTTGTCTTTTTAGGAATCGTATTTTTTGTAGTTTTTTTAATAATATTTTTTTTTAAAAAGGTAGTTCTCTTACTCTTTAAAACGTTAAATTGTCCCCACACAAGTGAGGTACCACTCCACACATGAGCTAAGTGGCATAGTAGATAGAGTGCTTGGGAATATCGTTAAATTTTGTCTTCCTTAATTTCCTTAACTGTAGAATGGGGACAATAATAGCACCTAATGCCTAGGTGGTTGTGAGGCTCAAATGGAATAATAATTATAATGAGCTTAGCACAGTGCCTGGCACATAGAAAATCTCATATAAATGATAGCCATTATTATCATCATTATTATTATTTTTGACAAATCCTGAATCCTTACTTCTATTCTACTGATAACTTTCTCTCCCAAATTCCCTACAATCTCCTCTAACCCATATTAACTACCTAAATGTGTCAAATTTGGAGGGGCATGGAGGGGAGGCTCCCCCAGCCTCTCCCGGCCCCCAGCATGGGCAGGAATGGAGTGATCATGAGCTGCCTGGTAGAAAGCAGTTTCCCAATTCATGAGATCATAGATCCATGCGAGTGCTGCCATTGTGAAGCGCTTTGTAAACTTTAAAGAGCTGAATGAATGCCAGCTCTCCTTAGTCATTAAGAAAGCAGAGATCAGCCACAATTTTGCTGCTTGAGATTCAGGATTATTTTCCTGAATTTGTGGAGTAAGATGGTCTTTCCTTTTGTTCCTGGCTCAACAACTGAGTGGTATAAGAATGTCATAAGGATATTAGTATCATAGCTCAAGATGTGGAAGGCACCCCACAAGTCCTAGAGGCCATCCCTCTACCCATTTTGCAAATGAAGAAACTGAGGCCCATAGAGGTTATAACACTACTCATAGTGACAGAGTGTCAGTGGTGAAATAAGAATCAAATTATCTTGATTCCAAAGCCAGGGATTTTTTCTAACACCTTATACCTTGATCTCCTTTCACAAACCATTAAAATAAATGAATCTATTAATCATTCTCTCTCTCTCTCTCTCTCTCTCTCTCTCTCTCTCTCTCTCTCTCTCTCTGTCTGTCTCCTTCAATGCCATTTCCATTTCCTTAAAATCTTGTTGGATTTCTAGGGGAACTTTCTTTCGAGCCAGTCTGAGATCTTTCCCTTAAGTGAGCTGTCCCTGTCCCATTCACTCAGCACCTTTCTGACTAGGCAACCTGAATATGTCAAGATGGCTGCTGCTGCTGCTCCTGCAAAATCCCTTCTAAAAGCCTTCAGATTTCTTTAATTGTTGCTTATTGAAAAAGGGTGAAACAAAAGTTAAGCCACAGATGCAATTTCTGCCCATTTTAGTACCAAAGCTATTTTCTCCCTGGCTAATCCTTCATTTTACCTTGGCCCCTGTTTACCGAACCATCATTGCATAATTCTGAGCTAATTAACATGTTTACTGTAGGTGGCTGTTTAGCCCTGTTAAACATTGTAGCTCCTCATTGTTTATGTGGCTTCTAAAAGGTCAGGCATTTCATTCTGTAATGCTCCTGATCCCATGTCTCCCACACACCCCTCTTGGGGAGAACTAGTGCTATTTTTTTCTACTTAATGCATCCTGTATTTGGATTATATATGGAGAGTTCTGGGCTCTAATCCTTTCTCTTCTGGGAATCCTTTTTGAAGGTAATTAGGAGCAATCATTCTATTCTTTCTAAGCCTGTTTCTCCACTTGTAGAACTCCCTTCTCTCACTTTAATAAGTGCTGAACAATGATTCTGGGAATAGTAATTCTCTGTGCTCAAAATGGCTTAAACATAATGAAAACAAGAGAGAAAATTTCACATTCTCTCCATGACTTAATGAAGACTATTTTATGAGATATATGATTGTTTTATGCTATCATTGTTAGTATACTAATAAAATGTTGCAATTAAATATAAAATGTGTTTTTATTACAACAGGTGTACCTGGGCAGCTAGCACAATAGATAGAGTTCTGGGCTTGGACTCAAGACTATTCATCTTTCTGAGTTCAAATCGGACTTCAGACACTTACTAGCTGTGCGATCCTAGGTAAGTCACTTAAACCTCAGTTTCCTCACCTGTAAAATGAGTTGGAGGAGGAAATGACAAGGTATTTTTTTCTTGGCCAAGAAAACCCTAAATGGGGTCACAAAGAATCAAACATGACTGAAACAACTGAACAAAACGATGCATGACAAGTGCTCATTCATAGATTTCTCCTTGCTTCTGCCTTCTTCCTATCCATGTAAAGAAGGTTTGTAATTGCCTTCCTAGTTTCCCATGTGATTGCCTTGTTCTCCAGACCTTTAACAATGGCCTTTTCTGGGCAGAAACCAGTTTCAAGCAGTGGGCATCAGCACCTCAGATTCTCCCAGATGTCCAGGAGATGCTGTTGCTTTATTGGGAATCTGGACATCACTATATTCAGCTTTGAGAAATTCTCAGTGCAACAGATTCAGGGCCAAACAGAAACTGGGCTTAACCTGAAAGAAATGAGGTAACTGGGAAGAATTATTGTGAATAGAAAAAGCAAGAAAACTCAGACTGTCCTCTCTGCTCCAGAGATGCACTCATCAGGGGCAGCATCACTGAGACAGTAGGATGTGCCCTCAAGAGCGCTACAGTGCCCTAAAGAGCGGCTTCCTGCACTGGGAACCATTTTGGCTGACTGGGGCTGGATTTTATTTTTCCACATATTAGACAGAGAAAGAATAACTTGCCGGTAATTCTGCTCTTTAGGCCTTCTTCATAAGCACATTGTGTGGGTATAAAGCAGCACACTAGAACACTTTCCTCAATCATTTGTTGTTTTCCTAGTTGCCCCATCTTCACTGCTGACAATTACTGTAGCCTCAGCCTCCCACTGTAATCAGTACCTTCTTTCCCTCCCGCCTGTCTGCTCTAACCATTTGTTAGCGACAAACTGTTTGTCCAAGGGTAGTCAGACATCTCCTGTCTACTCCCAGTTGTGCTCTTTCAGACTAATTCCCATGTTTTTGAAAACCCTCAAATGGCTAATGGCCAATGCCACCCCTGGTCAGCCTGCAATCTGTGGCCAGCCAGCCTGGGAACAATTCCAGAGCCCTGCCCAGGCTCTCACCAAGTTCAAAGTTCTTGCCCCACAAGGCATTTTAGACTCATAAGACTGCATGGTCCTAGAGTTGGAGCCCGTGGGACCTTAGTGAATCCTGAGACCAGAGCCATATCCATCAGCTACTTACATGGACCAGAATGGCAAGAGATCCTATTTCTAGACTAGAAGGCTGGTAAAGCACTGGGCATCAGAGCCTCTCAGCCTCACAGCAACTTTGCCAAGCTGGTACTATTATTATCTCCCTCTGAGGCTCAGACTGCTTAAACACTTGCCTGATTTCACAGGGCAAGCAATATCTAAAGGGGATTCGAACTCCTGTCTTGACTCTCCACATGCTGATCATAATCTACTGCACCCTAAACTTAGGAACCACTGCCTTCAACTCTTGCCTTATATGTCAGATGGCACTTGTTGGATCTAAGCTAAAGTGCAAGGAATGTGACTTTTTAATCATGAATTTTTTCATTGGGCTCACAACATAAATTCTCTCTGCTTAATATAGCAATTAATCCACAAGCATTTATTAAGTGCCTACTGTGTTCCAGGCCCTGAACTAAATCCCAGGGATACAAAAATGGTCAGTCCCTTCAGGGAGCTTAATCTGAGGGGAAGAAACAACATGCATATCAATAGATGTATTCAAGATAACGGAACAGACAGAAGATAGTATCCAAGGGGAAGGCAATAGAGACTGGAGGAACAGAGAGAGACCCCCTGTAAAAGTGATGTTTAAGGTTGTCTTCAAGGAAGCCAGAGATTCCAAGACTCATAGATGAGAAGTGAGAGTATTACAGGCATTGGAGACAGTCAATGGAAAGGCATGGTGGTGGGAAATGAAATATTGTGCATAAAGAATAACAAAGACAACAGTGTGGCTCAGTGATGTGCTGGATCTAGTTGGGTTCATGAGAGTTGATTGTTAAATTTTCAATATGAGCTGTCTATATGTTGGAAACTGGCAAATACTACAAATCAGGGCTTGACTTATGTTTATTGTCTAGACTTAAGAAGGCTATGGAGAAAATGTTAATAATGCTGATTAAATTTGTGTGTTGCATGCACACACCGCTCCCCCCCCAAAAAAAAATTGTTGTTAAATATTTACCAGCACATTCATGGTTTGGATTGCTACAAGGGAAATAATGTACAATGGGGCTAGAAAGAGAGGTTAGGGTCATGTTGTGAAAGGCTTTGAGGAGCTAAGAGAGGAATTTGTATTTTACCCTAGAGATAATAGGGAGCCATTGGAGTTTATTGAGTGGGGGAGTGACCTCATTGGTGTGTGTGTGGGAAGAATTATATTGTGGCAGAGAGATTCATTAGAAGACAATAGGAATAGTCCAGGCAAGAAGTCAAGAGGGCCTGCCTAAAGGTGGGGATTGTGCAAGCACCCAGAAAGGGGTGGCTATGAGAGATGGGGTATTGGGAGAAAGAGCAAGGTTTGACAAAGGGATGGGTGTGGTGAGGGATGGAAAGAAGAAGCCTTCTTCATTCCCAAATTTTAAAGGATTATGCCATCACTGATGTACACACTTCATAAAATCTGCCAGTATTTAATCTGAGAAATTGACTTCTTGTACAGAGAAAACTTCAGATTGATTCATGATGAGAAGATAGAAATGGAATGGGTCAACTGCAGAGATTCAGGTTTCCATTTGTCACACACACAGACATACACTCACAGACACATACACAGATGTACACATTCACACTCATAGACACACATAGAGACATACTCACAGACGTATGCTCATACACACAGACACACACTCCCTCACTCACACACATAGATGCTCTCATGCATGGACACACCCACTGACACATACATAACACACACTCATATACACTGACAAATATACTTATGTGCACACACACTCCTACACAGACACAAGGAGACTCAGAAGCAGGAGGATCTCTCAGGACAATGGTGACTGTGCAAAACCTATTGTGGGTTGCCAAGACAGAAGAGGCGGCTGCCCATTCTCTACAGAGCTTAATTAGACTCCATAGGAAGACTATGATAGGGAATTGAAAAGCTCACTTGATGCTTGAAATTCCTTCTGCCAAGGATGAAAGCTGGCTAGTGTCCAAGGACTGCATCTGGCAGAACAACAGGCCAGCACTGACCCATACTGTGGCTCTGCTGAGACCAATCCCACAGACATTGGCTGTATTCAAAGGCAGTAACAGTCACTCTGGCCTTTCTTCATTCAGATTCCTATCTTTGCCAAGACTCTGAACTTGCATTAAGAGTTATCATCCATTTTAAGGAATATATTACCCAAGGAGCATCTTTCCTCTAGTCAGAGCTGGTTAGCTGTTGTGTGCTTTGGGTGGTTCAAAGTCTGCTGAAAGCTTCCTGATTAACACTGATGAAAGAAATGTACACGTTGCTAGAATTAAAATAAATGCAGATGGGTATGGGTACTTGAGAGGTAGATTGGTGTCATAGTGTATAACAAATCTGGGCTAGGAGTCCGTAACACCTGAAACCAAATCCTGATTTGGCACTTAATAGCTGCATGACTCTGGGAAAATCACTTATCTCTCTGAGGTTCCGTGTTTTCATCAGCAAATGAACACAATAGTAGTATCTACCTCACTGGGTTGTTGTGAGGATCAATAAGATTATATAAATGTAAAATTCTTTGCAAATCCTAAATAACATTGCGAATATTCCTCCTCATTATTAGTTTCATCACCAGTTATCTGAAGAAACTCTCGCTGGCTTGGAATTTTTAGGGGTGGGAGTGAGGATGGGATACTGATATATCAATAAACATTGTTTTCCATGAAACAGATCACTTATCTGAATATAAATGAAGGCCTCTTAGGAGCCGTCTAATGCTATACATAGCATTAGACAAGAATCTCCCCCCTCCCCATATTCCCCACAAGTGACCCTGCAGCCTTTGCTCCATGATCTCCTGGGGTGGCCTAGGTCATCATTCCTTCCCAGGATGGGTCATTCTATTCCTAGGTCACCTGGAATTCTCAAGAATTTTTTTTTCCGGACACCAAACCTGTATTTTCCTTTTGCAGCTTCCACACCAATTCTTCCCAGTTCCAGCCTTCAAGTCATGCAGAACACATTGAATGCCTCTTCCCCATGACATCATTTTTAGCTTGACCCTGAATCATGCTGGTAGCTCCTAGGGTTCTTTCACTTAACATTCGCTAAACTTGATCAATGTGGATTATAACACCACTGCTCCCACAACTCATGTTGGAGACGTATGAGGAGAGGACAGGCAGCTGTCCTTTCATAATTGGCTCCTGTCTATTTTTCTGGTGAGCTGGTAATAAGGAGGCTTAGGACTTAGGGAAATGATGAGGTGATGATGGGCCCAGGATAATCATTAGCCTTAAAGCTGTCTACTGGCTGTTTCTGGCCCTGGTTGGTTGCTGTCCTTGGGCTCATAGAAGACCAAAATGATATCACTGTGCTGGGGCCAAAGTGTCCCACTGGGGCTGAATAGCCCAATATGAGCTCAAAAGGCTCTACCCCAGGTCAGGCACAAATAGTCCATGTGAACATTTGGAGTGGAGATGCCTCTAAATTTGCACATCTTTTCAGAATACCAGTTCATTTCCAAATATCTGTTCAAAGAGTCACACTCCTTCTGTTTTGTTCCTCCTTCAGTCAGTCAGCATTTATTAAATGCCAATGATATGCCAGGCACAGTGCTAAATGCTAAATGCTAAAAGCATCTAAAGAAAGCAAACAACAATGAAAAAATGAAACAAACAAAGAAAATAAATAAAACCAGTCCCTGTTCTGAAGGAGCCCACCATCGAATTCGCTCCCTGTCTATAGCTATCCCTCCCAATCTTCTAGGTACAGCCTTAGGCTCACTTCCTTGCTCAAACTTCACTTCATTCCCTCCCTGCTCTCGACACCGATGGAATTCATTACCTCTTTCATTCTAATTCAGGTCACTAAGCCATTCTTATGTGCCAGGCAATATGCTAGATTCTGGGGACATAAAGATGAAAGGCAAAACAAACTCTTTCCTTCAAAGAACTTCCACTCTACTGGTGGTTTCTTGAATTTTAGAGTACCAGACTTGAAGTAAGGAGGACTTGGCTTCTAATCTCATGTTTACCACTGTCTGTGGGACCATGACCAAGTAATTTGACTGCTTAGTGCCTCAGTTTTCTCAAGTGTAAAAAGAGGGGCTAGACTGGTTAGCCTTTAAGTTCCCTTCCAGCTGTAGAGTTACGATCCTGGAATTCCTACAAAGTACAGTACTTCACTCAAACTCTGCTTAGTGGATGAATATACAAGCTTAGATGGCCAATGGGGGAAGTGTATCTCTGGGGCATATGGCAGAGGGGACTAGGTTATGGGGGACTGTGAGGATTGGCCACTTTAGTACCTGGATTCCTTTTGGTCCCAATCCCATAGTCTGTCTTATCTCCTCTGCCAGTAACCTTGATGATTTGTTAGGCACTCCTGCTTAGACCTAAATGCTGTTTGTCTCCATCTTCCACTCAAGGATTGCCTTCAGCAAAGGCGCACTCTTGGACTGATGATGGCTTGAGAAAACTTGTGGTTGTAACCAAAGAAATGGATATCAGGAGAAGACAGCAGAGACAGAAAGAAATGGAAAGATATGAGTACGGACAGAGAAACAAAGACATGAACATCTAGATAGAGACACCCCTCCCCCCAAGCCCTGCCACACACAGAAGACACAGAAAGAGATTCCAATGTGGAAGGAGATGAACAGAGTTGTCAGAGTATGATGGGGATGGGAAGAGGGGGTTCCTTGACTCTGTGCCTATGAATCACTGAGCCAAGGATATGCATGATTCAGTATTCTTATAGGGGTGAAAATGTGGCCTCCATGTTTGCTGAAGCTTTCAAAGGCAGTTATTTGTATTACTAGTATTAGTCCTCTAGGGGAAAATAAAATGAGAGTGAGCCAAGAAGGAAGGAAGGAAAGGTGAAGGATCAATGAAAGTTGGAAAAAAAAACCATTGTCAGCTCTCTAGATTAAACTTGGGCAATTCTGTGATTTAAAGTTTTAATTCATAATCCACGTGTGGGACCAAAGCTGCTCACTTATAAAACTCCCTCATTTTCAGTGCAGAAATTTCTGTATTTCCTGTTCTGGGAAGTGCAGAGCGCTTCATGTTATTTTGAGGAAAAATGAGTTTCTCTCTGCCTACCTAAGGACATCACTGCCTTCTCCACATGGCTCAAAACTCACCCCTCCAAAGGGCTTTCTCCTCTGCCATGCAAATACCCTCCCCTCGACTCCAAGTCCTCTTATCTCAGTCTTTTCTTCCCCATCATTACAAATGACATCTCAATCGTCTTTCCCCCTTTCAATTCATTTTAATAAACAATGTCACTCTATTCTACCCTTATTTTATCTGCATATGGGGCCACTTCCTTCCTTTAGGATAAACTCCTGCCTTTAAATGCAGCTGTTCTACAAAACATGCCCTAACACATCCTAAAGCACAGACAATGTGTTCAGGGCTAGAAGGAAAATAGTTAATAATGTGCAAGAGTGTCCACAGATGGCCAATTAGTTGCTGGCTAGCTTCGGTGATTAAGTAATGCTTTTAAGATGTAACAATTATTCGAATTCACCAAGCATCTCACAAGTAGGTACCTGCAACGTACAAAGTCACACACTAGGCACTGAAATTACAAAGATAAAACCAAGAAAACGCTGTCTTTCGGTTAACTACTGAGGTGAGGGTGGGGTATGTGTGTGTGTGTGTGTGTGTGTGTGTGTGTGTGTGTACACAGCTAAGAGTGATTTAAATAAGACTGAGGGGAGGGAGAAAAGGATAGAGCCAAACAGCACTCTGGGAAACTTTGGGTAGAGAGGAGAGCACTTTAAGGGTGGGGGAGGGGGAAGCCGGGGAAATCAGGGAAAGCATCATTGCAGGGTGAATGTATGCTGAACAGTGAAGAAAAATAAGGAGATGAGGACTATTAAAGGTAGAGATAATAGTGTTGTGTGCCCTGGCATAGTGGACAACCTGTGTGAATTCACACAGGTAGGAAATAGCATGTCAAGTTGGGGAGTCAACTGGGAATCCAACTTGTTTGGAATTTAGAGTGCTTTAAGGGCAGTCAAATTAAATAAATTTTGGAAGGTAAGGCAGAATCTAACTCTAGAGGACCTCAAATGGTAGCCTGAGGAATTTATTGTACATCCTAAAAGCAACGGGGAGCTACAGAAAAATTTAGAGTGAGGGTGTGCTATGTATATTTACTTTAGGTAGATTATCACCAATTATGTATAATGATAATGAACCTCAGTTGCCTCACTTGTAAAATGAAGATAATAATCTCAGTGGATTCTTTCTCTAGGGATTGCTGTGACACCAAGGGGAAATCAAGCATTATGCAGACTTTCCAATATAAAGTAACAGCAGTTATTTACAGTTTGTTAACGTTACCTCCATCAGCCCTTTGAGTTCCATGGTGTAGCCAGGAACACCTCCATTCTCCTTTCTTTTACAAGTGCCTGTGGCAGTCTTTATTTATTAACCCAAAGGTATTTCCTAAGATAGTCCTTCCAAATGAATATGTCACCATAACGAATAAAAACCAGCTAAGCAGTCAATGTCAGTGTATGTCCCATTCCACACCTGCAGTCACCCACCTTCCCACCAAGAGAAGAGCAATGTGCTACATGATCCTTGGCTCTATGTACCAGCCCCATTTTACAAAGGAAAAATCTTGGGGAGGAGCTGGGATTTGTAGGCACCTAAACATCCTATGCTTTGTGCCTCCTTCCTCAAAGGGAAAGAGGTGTCCTTAAATCCTTTCAGGCATCTCACCAGGTCTTGGGGGAGGAGTGACCTAGCCAGAAAATCAGGCAGAGGCTTGAGTTCCTAAGCCCAGTAAAGGAAGCCTGGGACAGAATATGGCAGTGACATGCCATGAGCCTAGGAAGGTGAGGCTGATATACAAGGTTACAACATCCTTGTTGATTATTATGACATAGAGGACTTCCCATGTGCGGTGAGAAGCAGGCACTGTGCTACTTTGCCTTCCTCTCCTATTCTAGCACATTGCCTTCCAATCTGTCTTGGTAGGGAAAACAATGACTCAATCACTTCGTAAACAAAGTCTCACTAGAGGCTTGCAGGAGGATTGACTAGTTTTGCTGAGACTTGTTAATTTTGCAGCTGGAGCAAACATTTTCCCCACCATAGACAATTGAGAGGTTTTAGGGTGTGGGTGGGTGGGGAATGTTGAGGAAAGTACCACCAATTTAGGATCAGCACCAGGTCAGTGATAACTGGGGTGGGGGGGGGAAGGTAAATGGTGAGGAAGACTGCGCCAGTTAGGTAAATGCTTCTACTCCCCCATACTGGTATTCTGAATGACAAGGGAACATAAAGAGGATAAGGAATAAGGGAGGTGCTTAACGATAATTTGAAGATTGGCCTGGGGTTACAAGGATCTGGGTTCCAATTTTTGCTCATCTACTTAATGACTGTTCCTCTCACCCCACTTAGTCCAGTCCCCTTACTTTATGAGAGGAAGCTGAGATCTCCAGAAGTTTGGTGACTTGGCCAAGGTCATACAAGTAGGAAATAGAAGAACAGAGCTTAGAACCCAGACTACCAAAGTAAAGGTGGCCCCTGGCCTCAAAGAGTTTACGTACCAAGGAGGGAAGCAGTAAACCAGGAGGACACTTTGGTCTGAGAAGTTACAAAAACATTATTGGCAAAGTTGATGAGATCTTGTTTCAGTGTTCCAGAGCTGCAGGGTGAGGGAGGAGAATGCTGGAGGAAAGTGTATGGCCATAGCAGCCAGATGGTGGGTGAGGGCTGTGGAGTGGGGAGTAGGCAGTGAATGAATGCAAGTCCCCTGAGAGCAGATTCAGGGCAGCCTTGAGGACACATGTGGCCCTCTAGGTCCTCAGGTGTGTCTTTTTGACTGAATCCAAAGTTCAAAAAAAAATGTGGCCTTGCTGCCTGTGTTCTCCACTCCTAGATTCAGTGTGTATTTATACTGTTCATACCCAGTGTCTAGAGTAGTATTGGGACACAATAAGTATTTACTCATTGCTTCCTGAATTGACTTGAATCCATTTTGTGTGAATGAGTCCAGTTTCAATATCCATCAGATTAGATCACCCACAGGATTCCAACAGCTTCCATGGAAGCTTGGGGCTCTCACTGCTAAGTAAATCCTGAGCATCTAACAATATTTGAGATGTAGACCATCCATCTTGGCTCCTCTTTTTTCCAAACCAGACCCTCAAACAACACAGCCAGGGTAGCCACAAATCTCATGGGTGAACATGTGTTTGCCTTCTCCAGTGCTCTGTATATCCTGTCCTGGCATTGCTCTGCAGAGAGGGGATGTCATTTTGGGGTCTGATGGTTGTCTTGAATGCCCCAGTACTGGGCTCTCCAAGATGGCAGGCATCTCCTGGTTTTCCTGGACTGGCCTTCAGTGACTTCAGTGGCACCAAGGTGAAGCCATTAAAAAAAAAAGTTCTAGTATATATGCAGGACTTGGGCACTAGATACTATCTGCAGTTTTCTTGAAGCTTCTGGACTTTTTGTGTGTCACTGATGATTCCATGAGCAGTAGTACTGCCTGTCTGCTCCACAGCTGGGTATGTTCCAAGGATCTTCTCAATTGCACAACATTGGACGTGTGAGAAACATTATAGATTTGGGGGAGTAAAACAAAGGCCAACAGCAATGGCCAAATTTGTTGTTGTGGGTGCCCCGTTTTCAGTAGCAAGATGTTTGGCTCCCATGTTTTCCACGCCTGAGGAACTTGACTGTGAAGATGATAATATGCAAAAGGAAGACAGCATGCTAATAACTGCACAGATAAGAAGGCTACATGCTCACAAACAACTGGATAGGTAGATAAGTAGATAGATAGCTAGGTGGATAGAAAAATGGATAGATGGATGGATGGATGGGCAGGCATCTAGATAAATGGATAGATAAATGGATGGATAGAAAGATGGATAGATGTATAAATGGATGGATGGATGGATAGGTAGATAGGTGGATAGGTAGATAGATAGATAGATAGATAGATAGATAGATAGATAGATAGATAGATAGATAGATGGATAGATAGATAGATGGATAGGTAGATAGATGGATGGATAGATAGATGGATAGGTAGGTAGGTAGGTAGATAGACAGATAGATAGATAGATAGATAGATAGATAGATAGATAGACAGACAGACAGACAGACAGACAGACAGACAGACAGATAGATAGATAGATAGATAGATAGATAGATAGATAGATAGACAGATAGATAGATAGACACATAGATAGATAGATAGATAGATAGATAGATAGATAGATAGATAGATAGATAGATAAATAGATAGATAGATAGATAGATAGATAGACACAGATAGATAGATAGATAGATAGATAGATAGATAGATAGATAGATAGATGGATGGATGGATGGATAAGTATGTAGGTGGATAATTTCAAAGCGAAAACACTAGCAGTGAGGGGAGTAAGGAAGGGCTTCTTGCAGAAAGTAGAACTTGAGATCTCTTAAAGGAAACCAGTGAAGCAAAGAGGGAAGAGAAAGAGGGAAAGCCTTTTGGGATTGGAGGACAGCCAGGGGACAGCCAGTGACAATGCTCAGAATCCAAAGATAGAGTATCATGTCTGAGGAAGAGCAAGAAGGACGATCACCCATATCATAGGGTTCACGAGAAGGAGAAAAGGACAAACAAAAGACTACAAAGGTAGGAGAGGGCCAGGTTAGGAAGGAATTTGCAAACCAAACGGGATTTTAGATTTATCCTGGAGCTAATAGAGAGGCACAAGAATTGACTAAATGTGGGGCAGGGTATGAAAGCGTCAGACTTGCTCTTTAAGAAGGTCACTTTGACAGCTGGGAAGAGAATAGACTGGGTGGGGGAGAAACATACCTTAGAGACTATCTAGCAGACTATCCTAATAGCCAAGAAATGATGAAATGAAGCCCTATACATTTGCATGGGTAGCTAGGTCCTTACAGTTGATAGAGTGCTGAACCAGGGGTCAGGAATTCTTATCTCCCTGATTTCAAATCTGGCCTCAGACACTTACTAGCTGTGTGACCCTGGGCAAGTCACTTAACCCTGTTTGTCTCAGTTTTCTCATCTGTAAAATGAACTGGAGAAGGAAATGGCATACACCTCCAATAACTAAGCCTGGCTTGAGGAACCAGCAGTCTTAAGGCCACATGTGGCCTTCTACATCCTTAAGTGTAGCTTTTGACTGAATCCAAATTTTACAGAACAAATCCAACTTGTTCTGTAAAATATGGATTCTGTCAAAAGACTGTAATTCAGGATTTAGATTTAGAAGCATTTAGAAAGCCATATGTGGCCTTAAAACTGCTGGTCCCCCACTCCTGAGCTGAGCCAAGAAAGCCCCAAATGGAGTCTCAGAGTCAGACATGACTGAACAACATCTTTGCTCTTTTGAGATATTTAATAAATGCCTCAACTCTAAGAGACTGATGTGATATAAACCAACCTTCCATAGTGATGTGTGTGTCTATGGGGAGTATGTGGGAGGGTGTGTGTGTGAGCATATGTGAGTGGGTGTGGCTGTGGGTATGTATGTGTTTTAACTAGATCTGTGATTTTTTTTAGTATGGTTTACTCCCAGTGTACTCCCAGACTCCCAGAAATTCCCTGTACCAATGAGGACATGTCATTGAGAGCCTTCGAGCACTATCTGGGAGCCCTGAGAGGTCCAGTGATTTGCTCAGCATCCTCAAAGGCAGGATGGGAACTCAGGGCTTTCTAAGCCATAGACAAGCTTTTTACTCACTGCACCAAACTGTCTTTAGATTCATTTTTAAGAAAACAGAAAATAATATCTGGTAATAAGCCAGCAGGTGAATTTCAAAAATGGATTACGTTTGCTTGTTGGTACTAAATGTACTGAAATTATCAATGATGTTTCTTTCACTTATAAGCACCTCCCCCTTCCACCACCAAAGTCTATCAAAGTCTAAGCCTAAGTCGTCTGACTTATCAATAACACAGTATCAGAGAGTCTGAGCTTTATGGGATGTTGGGGGCCCTCTCTTCCATCCCAGAGGATATGAGAAGAGCAGAAAGCATTGGGTTTGGAACCAGAGACAGCCTGTGAGAAGGGGTAGAGGTTCAGTGCATGCTACATGAGAGACCCAGGAATAGTTTGAGACTCTGGGTGTCTTGGAATGTGTTTCCGTCTTAGTCACCAGGTTCATTTAGATGGTAGTTTGGGTACACACAAGAACAAACTAATGGCCTGGATTATTTTCTTCTTTGCAGTTGCACAAAACTGCCTGATGATGAAACACCCATGAAGATCAGGGCAGAAATCCTTAATGCCACAGGGCAACCTGGGGCAATCTGCACATTGGAATGTTGGTCCATCATAACATTCAAAGAATGAATGCTAGAGGCTACCCAACTCATAACAGGAAAAAAATATACTACGCAGAATTGCCTTTCGTGACTCCATGACCAATCATCACAAGCTCTCTGACTTGGCATTGCAGAGACCACTGAGTCAACCCATATTGGAGTAGAAGTCACTTATGTAACATCCCTGACAAGTGTCGCCCAACCAACCTCCTTTTTATCTTGAAAGGATGAGCGCTGTGGGAGCGAGGGGAGTCTGAGTCCTGGAGATACTTTATCTTCTGCAGACATGTACAAGGCGATTTCTCTTTCGTGTTGTTGTTGTATAGTCATTTCAGGTGTGTCAGACTCTTTGCAACCCTGTTTGGGGTTTTCTTGGCAAAGATACTGCAATGGTTTCCTATTTCCTTCTCCAGCTCATTTTGTAGATGAGAAAACTGAGGCAAACAGGGTTAAGTGACTTTGTCTGGTGTTGTGCAGCTAGGAAGTATCAGGCAAAATTTGAACTCAAGAAGATGGGTCTTCCTAATTCCACTAAGCCACCTGCCTACCCATTTATACTTTCTATCCCATGGGAATACAAAAATATTCTGTACCCTGGTCTTTTGCTGGAGTGAGACCAATACCTACAGTTGAGAGAGCCATGAATCTTCTTTAGGGACTGTCAAGAGTACTGATAACACCTAATGATCTCACATACATCCATTCTCTCCTTTGTTTCAGTCTTAGTCAAGTTTATTCCTGCATGTATATATGTATGTATGTATGTATGTATGTATCTATCTATCTATCTATCTATCTATCTATCTATCTGTATGTCTAAGTCCAGTTGAATTCTGCTTGAGTCCTTGATTCAGTTCCATCCTGTCTGTTTTCCATCATGCTTCCTCTGGTCATTCCCTAGCCCTCTATCAACCTCAGCCTCCTCTTATCTATTCACTCCTTTGTTGTCTACAACATGTTCATGCCTCCCCAATCCTTGACTCTCCCTAAAAACCCCACCATAGTCCTTCACTTAACCCTGGAATTTCTTACAATTTGTTTTTCAGTCAAACAGTTATTGAGCTCCTACTTTGTTCAAGATCCTTTGCTAGGGAGTGGGATGAAGAAGAAAAAGATGGAATAGCCCCTGCCCTCAGGGAGCTCCTCATCTTAGGCAGTTTTTACTTTATCTTCTGTGCTGTCTGCTCACTTCCTGATCCCTTTTCACCTGGCTGAAAAGCCCATCATTCTATTAAAGTTGCTTTTTAAAGGCCATTAATGATCTTATAACTAATACCTGGAACAGTCTTTTCTCCATCTTCATCTTCACTGGCATCTCCACAATATTTGTTATGGGTGACCTCTATCCCCTCCTTCTGGACAGCCTTTGTTGCTTTGGACATAGTTTTCCCCTGGTTATCCTCCTACCCCTCTGCCTAGTGATCAATCTTTTTTGCTGAATTATCTCATCATCCTCTCCCATCGATTACCCATAGTTCTGCTCTGGGTCCTCTTCTCAACTTTCTCTACACATTTCTCTTGATGATCTCAGCTCCAACAGGATAAATTATCTTTAGGCAATTGCATTCTCACTCTATGCATACATTTTAAAATGTCTTTCCTAAATTCCATCCCCAACTGCCTGCTGAACATCATCAAATGAATGTCCCTTATTTTCTTCCCTGATTCTGCCTCTCCTCCACACTTCCTTATATCTAACATGGCTATCACCATTCTCCCAGCATCCCAGTTCACAATGTCCTATTCCTCCTGAACACTGAATTCTTCCTCACCCTCCAAATGTGATAAGTTGGAAACTCTTGCAATTTGGCACTTTGCAGCATTCCCCATGTCTCTCCAAGACTCTCCATGCACATGGCAATTATTCAGGCCTTTGCCATCTTGGACATTGTAATAGCTTCCAAACTGGCCTTGATATTTTCCACCGCTCCCTTCTTCAACCCATCCTCCTCATAGCTTCCCTTTCCACCCCCAAAGTCAGACTCTCTCCCTCCCTTGCATAAAACCTTTTCATCATTCCCCATTGATTCTAGGATAAAATTCACACTTGTGACCCTAACATTTCAGTCTCACCACAGTCTGCTTCCAACCTACCTCATGTGAAGAAAATACTTCCCCCATTTGAAATTCCAGCAAGGCTATACAAATGGGAATGCAGGTAGAGAGAGGGAAGGATGCATCGATGGCATCTAAATCAGCCTTTTCATTTTATGCTTTAGCAAATTATCTCCCATCAAGGCAGCTGTGTGGATAGTAGCACCCTGGCCAGAGTGCTGGGCTTGAAGTCAGGAAGGAAGTTATCATTGTTCAGTCCTGTCTGAATTTTCATGACCCCTGAGGTGTTTTGTTTTGTTTCGTTTTGTTTTGTTTTTTGGCAAAGATGCTGGAGTGTTTTGTCATTTTTTTCCTTCAATATGTGGGGCTAAGTGACTTGCCTAGGGTCACGTAGATAGTAAGTGTCTGAGGTTAGATTTGAACTCAGGTCTTCCTGACTTGAGGCCTGGTTCTCTACCCACTGTGCCATCAGGAATATTTGATTCCAAATCTGGCCTCAGACAGAATGATCTTGCACTTTACCTCTATCTGTCTCAGTTTCCACAACTGTAAAATGGGAATAATACTAGAACCTACCTCCCAGGGTTGTTGTGAGGATGAACTGAGATAAAATTTGTAAAGTACTGTGAAAAACTTTAAGCCCAAGGTCACACAGGGAGTAAGGATAAGAGCTGAATTTGAACCTCTGTCTAAATCTACACTGCATACTCTTTCCACAGCCTCATTCTGGATCAACGTTCCATCTTTTGCCTTAGTGCCTTTGGAGAGATTGGACCCCATTCCTGAAATGCCCTTCTTTTTCAGGGTAAGACAACAGGAAAAACAACCACAACAACAAGAACCTGTATCTGGAGTCAGAGGACTTGAGTTCAAATCCTGCCTCTGACATTTCCTGTGTGAATGTGTAGAATTTTCTTAACCTCCCTGAGGAAGTTGGTATAGACAGTTTTAAAATCTCCTTCCAGCTTTGTATCTCCAACCCTTAGACTTTTTGGAAAGCTATTTCCTTCCAGGGCTCATGCACCAAGTGACCTCCACTTGGTAAAGGCAGTCCCCTTTCTCTCATCTCCACCTTGTGCTCAGCTCCAACTTACATTTCATATGTATGTATGTATATGCACATGTACACGTATACATATATATATACATACATACATACATATATATGTATATACCATCTTGCACAATTCATCACTTACTCCCAATTTGTCCCCACCTTGCATTTTGCTTCTTAATATCTGTTTTCATTTTCCTGTTAGAAAGTAAAGTCATTGAGAAAAGGGCTGATTTTGTCATTGTAACCTCACACCAATTTCCTTGTGTATATTATGGGCTTGAAAAATGTTTCTTGAAATGAAGCCTTTGGAACTGAATAAGGTCTCCTGGTGCAGGACCATTGGTTTGGGGCCAGCTCACTGTGGAGAGTCAGGGGACCACATAGGCCATGTTGGTAAGAAGACAGAAACAGGTAAAGACTTAGAGAGTCCATCAGATTCCAAAGGAAAAGGGAAGAACCAACAGGACAGAATCAGAGAATCCACTTTGGATTCTCAACAACAGCAAAGAAATGTTTGCTCAGTTGAATGAAGGCTATTGAGACAGTGCTATGTAGCTATATCATAATTCATCTCTTAGTGTATCAGGGTGAGGCAGCAGATGCCAAGGATGCACCGGGCTCTGAGGGTAGAGATGGCATTTTCAATCCAGGAAGAAAATAAGAATCTGAAACTCAGTCATGAGGCAAATTGGTGGTAAAGTCTGAACAATGCAAATGGATTTCTGAGCTTTTATCAGTAGTGAGCTGAGGGTGGGGTTCAGAGGAAGGGGAATTGCAGGTTGGTAGCTGGGATACATGTGGTTGAGCCACCCCTGTCACCTGCAGGTGTGAAAAACTCCAGTTCATCTCTTCAGGCCCCTGCATGGGAAGAAGTGGCGCTCAGGAGAGAGGCTGACACTAGCTTTGGAGTGACAGGTCCTGGGTCCAAATCCCAGTTCTGTCACTTCTGTGTGACTTTAGACAAGCCACTTGAATTTCCATGGTCTTAATTTCCTCACTTGTAAAATGAGGCAGTTGGACTCTACCTGACAGCCCCTGGGGTCATCAAGGTCCCGGTCCTGCAACTCAGAACTGAAGAGGCACAGACATAGCAAACTCTGTAGGACAAGGCAAGGTAAGCTCCCAGGGACCTGTGTGTGAGGAATGAATGGAGATCTTTGCTAACTGACTTAAGACTCAAAGCTTGACTGAATAAGCAGGATCATTCCGATCTCTTCCAGCTGGGGTCTTTCCAGTTCAGAATCTGTTCTATATTCCAAGACACATATAGCAGGACTACATCATATGAGAGTCCAGCAAACCTCTCTGGGATTAGCATTCCTTTCAAATTTCTGCCTGTGCCCTATACAGGCTCAGCAAATTCAGCTGCCAGGCCCAGGTCAGGTTCTCAAAGCCCCCTTCTTCTCCCTTGAGCCTATCGGGCTTCCTGGGTTCATACATAATGATCCCTGATCTCTGATCCCAAGGAACCTAAGTGCTTTTTTGTCCCTGCTATATGACTCAGAGGTAGTAGTAGTAGTAGTAGTAGTAGTAGTAGTAGTAGTAGTAGTAGTAGTAGTAGTAGTAGCAGGAGTAGTAGTAGTAGTAGTAGTAGCAGGAGTAGTAGTAGTAGTAGTAGCATTAGTAGTAGTAGCAGGAGCAGCAGCAGCAGCAGCAGCAGTAGTAGTAGTATCATTAGTAGCAGTAGTAGTAGTAGTAGTAGTAGTAGTAGTAGTAGTAGTAGTAGTAATAAAAGTGATGATAACAATGGTGATGATGGTCATGATGGTGACGATGATGAAGGCAATGATGGTGACAATGATGAGAGGAAGAACAGCTAACATTTCTATAAAGCTTACTATGTATTAGGCACTCTGCTAAGTGCTGTATAACTACTATCTCCTTTGATCATTGGGCATCTATCCTCTCTTTCCCTTCTTACCCTTGACTGATACACATTCTCTAGAATATGACTGGTATTGCTATTGTCATTGCTGTAATTTTTATGGCTTATGTACAAGGGAAAAGAATATATACACAATTCCAAAATAACGCATCGGGGTAAGGGAATTAAGGTACAATTGTGAATGCATCCTCAAACTGGATGGGTCTATCTGACTCTGGCCAGTCAATTCTCCACTAGCCTGGAGGTTCCATTCTTTTGTGACCCTGGATGAGAATGGCCCCTCTATCTCAATATTATCTCTCCCACCAGTTGGCTTTGGGCTTTGCCCAAGTCAAATCTTGCCATGTAGAACTCATTAAGCCATTCTACAATCCCAGGTTCAATCTTAGTTAATGAGAAAGCATGATAGTTTTCAATAGTCCAACAATCAGATCATATTAATGTAACTAATCACATATTTTTCTTCCTGTCTCCAATTAGGAAGGGAGAAGGAAAAACAAAACAAAACAAAACAAAACAAAGACATCACCTAGAACTGTTTATCCTCTCACCTCCAAAACAGAGTGTGTCGCTCCTTCAGATTACACAAAAGTGAGCTTAATCTTCTATTACCCTCTACAAGAACCAGGTGTGATTGGAGCAGAAATTCTGATGACATTTGAAATGTTCCCTATCTCAGCCAAAGAAGAAATTATATGAGCTACAAACAGAGATACCAGTCTGCTCTCTTGATAACGTTCTTCTAAATTTCAAGGGGAGAATGGAGAGTCAGGAACAGTTTTCATCTCTGCCAAGCCCTCATTTCTTAATCTACACTGATACGTTCCAAGTTAGCCAACGATTCTTATCTTAAAAGGAAACATAAATTGTTGGGGGGATGACAAAGTGATTCTTTAGTTATCAAGATTGGTTAGGGTAAATCTCATGATACAAATGCTCCACAAATATTCTGAGGGATTTTCTCATATGGCCCCACAAAATAAGCCTGGGAAAGTCTGCGCATGACTTCCTGTACGTTTAGATGGATTTCCCATTTTCAAGCAGGTAACTCAAAATGTTACAGACAAAGTTTTATTAAAAGGAAAGAACCAAGCTCAGATCTTAGAATTAAAACTATTAATGCCCCAAACGCTGGTGGGTTGTAGTGGAGAAAAGATGCCTGCTTTAAAATCCCAGTTCTACCATTATTGCCCATATGACCTTGGGCAAGTGACTTCATCTCTTTGCTCCCCATGACCTCATCTCTAAAATAATGCTATTTGGCTCAATCATTTTCAAAGTTCCTTCCAGCTTTAAATCTGTTGCTTCGGATGTTGTTTTGTGTATCCTTCACATGACATGTTGTCTCTCCTGATAGCATGGAAGCCCCTTAAGGGACACTTCATCGCCATACCTTAGCTGACTTTGCCCTCTACCGCTGCAGGCTTCTTTTGGCGTTGTTGAGTTCTTCCTGGCCCTTCCATCTTGAAGAAACACTTAGAACAGATAGCGCCCCCCCAACCCCCTCCCCCCACATCCCGCTTCAGCCGCCATGGCTTTTTCCTTCTCCTTTATAGATTGTCTTCCCACATTAGAACGCAAGCTCCTGGCGGGCAGGGACGTCTTCCCTTCTGCTAGTACTTGTACCTTCCGAATTTAGTACCAAGCCTGGCATAGGGTGAGCACTCAAGAAATGCTAATGAGCTGACTGACCGACTTCAAGTCAGGCATATCTAGCACAGTGCCTGACACACAGTGGGGGCCTCATAACTGCGTATCAATTGATTGTGTGGTTAAGTAGTTACTTGTGTACATTCCAGTAGTATGTCTTGATGAAGGTTCCCCAGCAAATCCATTCTTGACCTGATGCACCCAAACGTTTATAGTTGTGGCATGGGTGTGGTCTCTGTTGCTCTGTCTCTGTCTCTCTCTTTCTCTTTCCTCTTTCTGTCTTTCTCTATCCCTTCCTCTTTCTTTCAGTCTCCTTCTCCTTTTTCCTCCTTTTCCACCTCCCTCCTCCCAACAATGTCTCTCTCTGTCTCTTTGTGTCCCTGTAGCTCTGTATATGTCTCTGCTTCTCTCTCTCTTCCTTTATCTATTTCTATGAGTCTATTCTTCATGTTCCTCTGTCCCTTCTTGTCCTTTAATCCCTCTTCATCCTCTTTCTCCCTTCATCTCTCTTCTTTCTCTGTCAATACTCTCTCTGTTTCTCTTTGTCTCTCTCTGTGACTATGTCTCTCTGTGTCTATCTCTCTGTCTCCCTATTACCTCTTTCTCCCTCCTCCCTTTCCTTCTTTCCACATCCAATGTTTCTATACCATAACCCTTAAACCATTGGTTTCTCTGACTAGACTGAATCACCTCCGAGCTCTCCAACGTTTCATTGCCCCACCCCCTGTGTCTCAAGATATGAACAAAAATATATCTGAAGTTTTCTTCTCTCACTGTTGCTGTTGTTCTCCCCCCACAATCTTCTTCCTCTTCTGTCTTATTTCAGCTCTGCCTTGTGATAAGTGACTCCTATTGCCAGGTATATGCCTTGGAAGTGGGTGCTTTATTTTCTACACTTATTCCTACATTGGCACAGCAGCTTGGAGAACCCTGCAGAGTGTGGAGGTGAGAGGAACAGGTGATTTCTTCATGAGTAATGCTATGGCCACCACAGATACATGATTGAGGCAGTTAGCAGTAGTATTTAAGGGGAGGGGGGAACTATTGCTCTTTCTGCTGGATGAAAAATATGACTGCCTGGGGGCAGCTAGGTGGCACAGTGGATAGAGCACCGGCCCTGGATTCAGGAGGACCTGAGTTCAAATCCGGCCTCAGACACACAACCTCACTAGCTGTGTGACCCTGGGCAAATCACTTAACCCCATTTCCTAGCCTATATATATACATATATATATATATATATATATATACATATATATATATGACTGCCTCCTTACTACCTCTGGGCAGATTTTTTTTTTTGCAGCAACCAGGGCACAATCAGCATTTGGTTCCCATTCTGAAGACAATGCAGAGCCTTCACTTTTGTAGATGTTCTGCGTGTTCCAGTTTGTGTACCTGCCAGGCATCAATGGCTGTCATTGGCACCCACCCTGGAGTTAGAGGTAATCAATCTCCTGGCAAGGTGAATGTGTAATGACGATGTGAATCACATACACTCTAGGCTGCACTTCTTTGTTTCTTTTGTAAATGTCTTATTGTGGGCTTTCCCCCCCTCCTCTGTATATATCACTGTCACATTCCAATGATTCCTTCCTTTTCCCACAATAGAATCCTCCCTCTCATAATATAAAATGTAAGGGTAGCAAAAACAAATCCTCAGAGGGGCCATGCTTGAAATGAGTGCCTCCGTTGGTACCAGCTGTCCCAAAATCTTTCTGACAAACAGTGGGCAGGGAACGGAAGTCACTGTCAAATCCTCTGATGCCATGAGGGATCCCCTCTTTGAGCAGATTTCTGAAAAACTCACAAAGTTCTTCCCCTTTACATTACCAAGGTCATAATGTAAATTCATCTCCTGGTTCAACATACTTTGCTCTGCATTAGCTCTTCAAAAGTTTTCCTACTATGTCAGAATGCTTTTTTCTTCCAAATATAAGATCACTATTCATTTCCTCCATCACAAGACAAACATTTAAGAAGTTGTAAGCACACTTGGACAAATGCTACAAACATGCTGTTGCACCCTCTAACTCCTAGCCTCCTCTGGAGTGCTGAGTTCATAGTTAGCATTACTGCAGCGCCTTCGATTTCACAAAGTGCTTTCTGTCGCTTATGTCCCTTGATCCAGAGGACAACTCCACAAGTGAGATGCTGATATTATAATATCCTTATTTTACAGATGAGCAAACAGAAGCAAATAGCAGTTAAGGGACATGACCAAGTCACACAGCTATTAATTGTCTGAGGCCAGACTTGAACTCAGGTCACATTTTAAGTATTTATCCTTGCACATCAATTTCACTTTCAACTCTGACCTGCACTGTCTGTGTAACTTCATAGGATTGTAGGACCATCGATTTAAAGCAAGGATGGATATGAAGGGCCCTCCATTCTAACCTGCTCACTTTTAAGGGAGAGGTCTCATGTACCTATGCATGCAGATACACATAGACATTTTTTTATAGTAGCAAAGAAATGGAAGGAAAGTGGATGATCATTGATTAGCAGACAGCTGAACAAATCATGGTGGGCTTGAGAGCTCAGCCCCTCAAGGGATCTCAAGAGGAGCTGGGTGTCAGTGAACCCTGACTGGGCAAAGCAGACAGAGCTTAAAAAGTCCTGCCTCCTGCAGAACAGCGAGCAGGGCAAATGAACAGCTTTGTGGTTGGTGAATTTGGCACCTGAGACTGATATACATGCATTATACATGTATATTACATATATTATTAATATTATGTATATACATATATATTTATAGACATGTGTTATATGCTGTCTGAATTATGTATACTTTATGTATTTTATATACTATGTGTATTACTTACTATGTATGATATATAACTTAGTCATCAACAAACACAAATATACTCATATATGAAGAACAAAGCAGAGTATTGTATATAAGAACATGACCTTTTGTTGCATTGTGTTTTTGTCTATTAAAATTAACATTAAAATAACAAGATTGCCCTATTTGTGTCCCCTTTTCAATTTTTTTGTTTTCTTGAATGAATGAAAGAATGAATGGAAAAGCATGTATTCAGTAGTTCCTGTGTGCCAGATCATAAGCAAATCATTGAATACAACCAAGCAAGAAAGCCCCTGCCCTCGAGGAGCTTAGGTTTTAATAGACTTGGGCAAAATTTAGAGGAAAGTTACATCCACGGAAGAGATTTTTTGAGAGGCAAGCCATAGAGAATGGTAATTAATCACAGAGTAGTTGATTAATGGATCTTTTCTCAGAATAGTAGCATGGATTTTGTTTACTATTCCCAGAACTAGAAATAGAAAAGAGGAGTAGAAGTGGGGAGAGGCTACACCCAAGGGAGGTGGTGGGGAAATGGCATGGCAGCTGGAGAGCAGTTGGGGGTGTGTGTGTGTGTGTGTGTGTGTGTGTGTGTGTGTGTGTGTGTGTTAAATGTCTTGTTGAGATTCTTTTCATCCTCTCTCTCTCTCAGTCTCTTTATTCCCTCCCCTTCTCTACTTTGCCTTTCTCCTTTTTTTATCTCTGCCTCTTTCTTTCTCTCTCCCTCTCTCTGTCCCTCACTCTTTGTCTCTTTCTCTCTTTTGTCAAATCATCAGGTTATTTTTCTTTAAAGAAAAGAAAAACAAACTTTCTTCTCTTTCTGCCCAGATAAAATAAATTCAAATTTCATCCCTGCAGTTAGAAAACCAACCCAACTTGTTAAACCAACTATGTTTTCCCACACACAGAGAACTAGAGGGCCCCCCTTCCTCTTTTTTTCTGTCTCTTTTGGAAGAAAACTCTCTTGAGTCAAAGTCTCTGTTAGGTGCTTATCTCCAGTTAGTTTCCAGTAACTGTGGGTGGGAGCAGAACATGTGTGGAACCAGGGCCAGCTCTTGCTTAGCACAATTCCTGAAATCATTTCATAGACATTGAAGGCAGAAAGAAAGGGATTTTTAGATTTAAAAAAAGTAAGTCCCTCACTCTCTTTGTGGGAGTTGAAACCCAGTCCCACATTGGGCCTATGACCAATGGGGTATCACTACCATGATAATGGGGAGGTTGGGTAGCTCTTGTTCCTTCCTTTCTCCTTTCCTCTTTCCCTCCCTCCTTTGTTTTCCTTCCTTCCTTCCTTCCTTCCTTCTTTCCTTCCTTCCTTCCTTCCTTCCTTCCTTCCTTCCTTCCTTCCTTCCTTCCTTCCTTCCTTCCTTCCTTCCTTCCTTCCTTCTTTCCTTCCTTCCTTTCTTCCTTCTTTCCTTCCTTCATTCCATGAAGTGAGGACAGTAGTGACTGGTTGACCACTCCCTGAAGGTTTGCAGTTCTCCCAGTGGGGGATTGAAAAGTCCTTGACTGGTACAGGATGGAACACATAAACATATCAACATTTTCCAAAGAAGTCTTAAACCCACAGAGCTTTCACAGCTGATTAGGGGATGCCATTGTTGGGAGGGGCAAACTGATTATTCTCTCTGCTTGGATTCACCTTTGTTCTGCCCAGAGAACACCCCTCCTTTTTTTTTCTCATTAGCTTTCTTCACTAACCCCCACATGTACAAATACCAGGCTTTGCAGAATGTACAAGATCTGACTTGTTGCAGGGAATATATTTGGAGAACTAGTCATCAGAGGTCTTATTCTGAAAGCTGGCAGCCTCTGAGGCTTAATGGTGAAAATGGTCAAGATCTTTGACCCCCCTTTCTCACCCCAGGACCAACTCGTCATCTTTCCCCAGGTTTAAGTCACATACACTATTCATCTACTTCTTGTAGTTGCCAAAAGGTGTTGACAAGAAGGACCTCTCTTACCTGCTGCTACAGAAAAACAAAATCATCAGACTTACAAGTGGAAGGAGTTCTGTATCATTTCATCTCATCGGAGGAACTCAGTGAAGTAAACAATACATGTATCATTGTTCCCATTTTACAGATGAACATACTGATGCTCAGAGAGGTTTGCCCATCACTGTTTAGATCAATTGCCATGGAGAGGAATGGTGGCAAGAGGGGAGGAGCTGTCCAGCTGGGGAGTTTTGAATTAGCCAGGGGGCAAGATCAAAGCTGAGAGGAAGTTCTGTAGCCTAAGGTCAGATGGAAACTTTCCTATCCCTGACTTCTCTCCATACGCCTTTTTCTTCTCTGACCTTATAGCTCTAGAAGTCAAGTCTCCATTCTTTATTCTCTGTCATAACACAATGTCTCTGCTTTCCAAATAGGGAATCCTCATGGTCATTTCTTCCTCATCTTCCCAGTCAGGAAAGCTTCAGACTGTACGATGGAGTCCAGTTGGGATTGGGCCAGGGAGGGGAGGGGTGGAGCCTCAGAACAAAGATGACAATTTTGCCCTTGGGTTAGAGCTCACAAATGGAACAGCTGGAATTCTAACTTATTCCTCTGGGGAGTCTGCAGTGCTGCTTACTTCACCAGGTTAATTAACAGTGTGTGCCTATTGATATAGCAAAGACACGTGTGTGTGTGTGTGTGTGTGTGTGTGTGTGTGTGTGTGTGTGTGTTGTGCATGTGTTCCCTGACTCCACCAACATGCTATTGCCAGAGAAATGTGGTCTTTCTCTCACATGGTATACCTTACCGCAATGGGATGCAATGTGGTACCATATAAAGAGTAATGGATTTAGAGTCAAAGTATATGGTTTCAAATCCTAAGTTTTGCCTGCTATGATCCTGTGAACTTAAGGTAAGCAGCTGTGGGAGTGCTAGCTCTTCAAGCAGACCTCAATACTTTGAACATCCTAAATGGTGAAACTCATGGGGACATTAGCGATCATTGGAGAGAATTTGGAGTGTTTTGTCAAGCTTCTCGACTTACAGGGATCCGTCATTCAGATGAAGACATACCTGGAGACAGGAAAGATCACCTAACCATCAGGTCAATTTATGAGAGCCCAGAAGTTGGTAGAAACAACACAAATCAGAAATTCCAAGATGGATCCTAGCTGCAGAGCTGCCTCCTTTTGTAGAGGAGACAACTCTGCTTTGAACAATGAAGGTACTTGCCCAGGGCCACACAAGATGTGTGGCTTACATGGAACAGGAGTGTAGGGCCAGTGACTCCAAGGTTTCTCAGCTCTTTCACTGTCCATTTTTATCTGTTTCCAGAGAACTGTGAACTTAGTGCTACTCATTGGTACTCTCTCCTCTACAGTATCCTTGGAAGATCTCAAAACCCTTCACAGCCATGGAATCCTAGAAGGGTAAGCCACCCCTATCCATTTTATAGATGAGGTACTTCACTGGCACTCCATCAGCATGTCAACACTGTGACAACTGAGCCTTCCATCAAGACAGAGAATTCTGGAGCATTCCCTGGGCAGCCTCGGATGGAGGCAACAAAAATGGCTTTTTCTCAAGCAAAGGGAAGCATGGGGACAGGGAATAACCCAGAAGGCATCAGGACTCCACTTGCTGGGAACTGCAGAGAGCTATAGGAAGAGCTCAGACCTCGGGAACTAGAAGAGCCTCAATTTCATAGGAGCCTTTCCTGTACTTGGCAGAAGTCACTGAGGTTATACAAGTTTGGGGGAATGATGACTCATCAGTTGGTGACATTAGCGTCTATAAGCACCATCACTAATTCTATTTTTTCCTTAACCAGTAAATAAAGGATTTTTTTTTCTTCTTTGAATTCTGAGAATCAAAGTATTAAAAGGAGACTTAGCACCAATACCCTGCCTGACCTCACATGGTGAGTTTCCCAGATTTGGTGGGTGGAGCAGTGAGTCACAGAGGTGGGAGATTGCTTAAAGTGTGCCTATCATAGGACAGCCTTTGATACAAAGATTCTATGGTTAGTACTACCTACTGGGATTCATCTGCTTGATGCTATTGCTAGTGGTACAGTGAAAAGGTTTGCAGTCAGAGGACCTGGGTTTGAGTTGTGACTTTGTCATTTAGGTGATGACAAGTCACTCTGTGGGCATCAGTTTCCTCATCTATAAAATTCGGGGGTTGGACAAGACAACCTTTGGGGTCAATTACAGCTTGAAATCTCTGCCCCTATCATCCAATATTTGGAAAGGGCTTTGAGATCCTCAAAAAACAGTTGATGGAGGAGTTTAGGAAATAATTAAGTTCCAGTATATCCAGTATGTCCAAATCCATTCATAGAGAATTGAGGTATAGTGGGCAAAACATTGGACTTGGGTTCAGAAAAACCTGTGTTTGAACCCCAAGTTATTTGCTAGCTCTGGGATCGTGGGAAAGTCACTTAACTTAATTTAGGCTCAGTTTTTCCATCTGTAAAATGGGGATAATAATTGTTCCAGCTTCTCAGGGATGTTAAAAGGTTCAAATGAAACAACATATGTAAAGTGCTTGGTAACTCTAAAAGCAAAATCTAGTATAGATTCTGTAAGTGAAACCATCCAAGCCACATTTCCTTTTGCCTTTTAGATAGAGACACATACTTAGAACTCTGCCAAGCCATCTGGGGTAGATTGGAGCCTGGCTTTTCTGCATACCCCCACCCACCCATCTACAGCATATTTGACTTGCTTTATTTCCCAGAAATGCTGAAGGGCCAGGAAACAGTATCCACTTCAGGGTAGAGGTCATTGGCTATGACTTTTCCCTTCACAGCCTTTCTCTGAAGGTCATGTGGAAAAGTTCTTACTTTCTCACCTATTTGCAGCTTCTGGTTTGTTTTGTTTTGAAGGTTCCCCCCCCCCATACTATAATTTATTTTGTAACTCAACATTTAATCTTACTTTCTTTCCTTAGTGTGTGTGTGTGTGTGTGAATTATGAAGCTAAGAAATTAAATAGTCCAGATGTATGAAAACCATTTGTTGGCATCAACTCACTATTTTTTTTTTTAGGGAGAGCCTGGCTCCAGGGTGGTGGGAGAAATGCATCTACTGCGGACATGAGTTATTTTATGTATTGTGACGAAGGGATCTAGGCATTTGGGAAGTTCTTGAAACACTCACAAATGACAGATTTATTTATCTTCCCAGAAATGATGTGGGCTGCTGATGTGAATAACACAAAATGAGAGATGGTCCCACTGGACAATCTCTGGACTTCACTGGACTTCATGGTCAAAATTTGCATGCTGTGCTTCAGGTGACCTCCATGGATTTCCCATCTCCATCCCTCCCTTCAGGATGAACAGGACCCAGATAACCCTCGGCTTTAGCTGGCTCTCACCCCAATGCTTGGTCATTTCTTGGAATAATTTGTGTAAAATCTGTCCCTGCCCACACTTGTAAAACATGATCCTTCTTAACTTGTTTATAGAAAATCAACTCAGCAATGTTAATTCACCCAAAATGAAATGCTTACCTGGTCATGACACTCTGCTGGGTGTTAAGGGATATATAATGGTGAAAAGTGAGATAGTCCTTATCCTCAAATGTACTTGCAGTCTAATGGAAAGGGTTAAAAGCAAGAGAGAAAACAAAGCTAAAATGTATGTCAGAAAGCTACGTAATTTGGGATTCGGGAGGGATATCAACAGTCACCCATTATGACTCATCTCCAAAATGAACGTATGACATTCTGAACAAATGCCTTTCCAGGCTCTGCTGAAGACCTCTGAAGAAGAGGAACCTGGTACTTCTTCAGGTGATCCATTATACTTTGGGAAAAATTTAATCCTTTTTAATTTTTCCTCCTCCCACTCAACTGACCCCCTTGCAGCTTAAACCCATGGCGCCCCATCTGCTTTCTGGAGCCAAATGGAATCATTCCAATATGGCCAGCACAAGAGAGCCCCTCAAAGACTTGAAGACATCATCATGTTCCCATTGGAGTTTTTCTTCTTCAGTCTGTATGTGTTTACTTCCTTTAATATATCTTCATATGACAGGGATGAAAGACTCTTCACCAGCCTGGTAGCCTTCCTCTGGACACTGATAGGATATGCAATGATAGCATGGTGACTGGGGTAAGAGTACAAAAGAGAATTAAGATCAGGGCTAGGACACTTTGACCTTGACTGCTTGACCCACTAACAGATGGATGTAACAACTGACCAACCCAGTGGTTAATAAATGGACAGATTGAGTGGGGTCCTGATGAGAGATCTGCTCATTGAGAAGCCTATCAGATCCCTTTTGCAGCCTGACTTTCTTAAAAAAAGGGGTTTGGAGAAGATTGGATCAGATGATCTCACATGTCCCTTCTAACTGCTCTGATTTTAGAAAAGACAAAGGAGCTTGGATCTCTAGACTTTTAGATCTAAAAGGGGCTTATCTAATGAAGGGATTCTTCACCATTTTTATAGACCATGCTCACTGTGGGCATTCATTTCAGGATTCATGGATTGTTTCTCATAATTATATTTTTAGTTAATTAAAATCAAATGCAAAGGATTACAAAAGAAAACAGTCATAGGAAATAGTTATTAAACACACACACACACACACACACACACACACACACACACATTCAAGGACCCCTGGTTAAAATCTCCTAATCTAGTCCAACTCCCAGGACCATCCCCATTTCACAGATGAGGAAACTGAGGCCCACCAAAGTGAAGTGATTTGTCAGAACACTGATCGTATCAGAGCAGCTGACTTCTAGCCCAATACCTCATTTGATTGCAGCATAGGACAACGTGGCAATGACCATGGCCTGCCCTTTGATTCCTGAAGCCTCTATTTTCCAGGGAGTCCTGCACAGCCTCAGCCTCAGGCTCCCGTATAAAAATGAAATGCTGTTTCTTATCCTGGGCTCTTAAATCCTCCCTTTCTATTCAAGCCCAATGAAATTTTACTGAGGAAGACTCTTATCAGTATGTTTTTCTTCATCCCTTGAAGGATTTCAACTCTTTCAAAGATTGGCTTGAGGCGATCGTGCTTGGACCCATTGTAAAATGAGAGGTTAGAGAAAACATTGAAGAGACCATTGGTGAGGCCCTGTAAGACTTTTTCTAGAACGTGTTGCTAAAGGGCCTGGCAATGTGACATCCCAGGTGAAGACTTGGAAGGCACCCCCGGGGGGCACTTGGGCTGACCTCCCTACCCGCCCCCCCCCCATTTTACATAGGACAAAACCACTAGACAAGATAAACGACTTGGTCAAAGTCACCTTGGAAACAAGCATAAAAGGAATGTTCACAGTTCTAGCTTCCTCCTGTAAATTTCCCCCTTATTCTGCACTCCCATGACATTTGGGGAGCCCTGCTTTGATTCTCAGGAGCACCTTCCTTGTTATCCTGCTACAGTCAAACAATTCACCTGTCATGGCTAGGTCAGTCATTGAAAGGCAAGCTAAACAAAAGTGTCCTGCATGTCCAGGAGGTTTGGCATCATTCATTAATTTTCCAGAACATGTTAGTGATTCTCCTTCAAAAGATGATCTACCAATGGTTCGCTCTCATTAACTCAAGCATTAGTATATGGCGATGGTCACAGAGCTCTCTGGTGAGCATATATGTGGAGGGGTGCCTTCTGGGTACAGTGCAGCACAGGGAGCATTTGTGCCCGGTGAAAAGTGGAACAAATATCTTCGAAGTAAGGTGTTTGCTTCACTTTATAGTAAGGAACTCACAGCAGGAATTCACAGAACGTCAAAGTTGATGGACTAACAGAACTATTAGGTTAATCTCTATTAAAAACAAACAAACAAAAACAGCTCATTGATAGGCCTTGATTTTACATTATAATAGTTTCCATATGTGCCCCTTTCTGCCTGACCTTATTCTGAAAAGAAAAATAAAAGCAGTTAATAAAAAGCAAATGACACAGCCACTACATGCCAGTGTATGCAAAACTCTATACCTATAGTCCCTCGCATTTCCACCCAAGAGGGAAGGTACATTTCCCTATTTCCTCATCAGGACTAACACTGTAATTATATAGCATTCCTTCCCCCAACCTTTTTTTTTTTTTTAAATAAGTCAGGGAAATGAGGGGGCACAGAGAGTGGAAGGAACTTGTCCAAGACCATAAAGCCATTCCCTAGCATCCAAGTTGAGACCAGCATGACTCTTTCAGGTAAAGAATTGAAAATATGAACAAAAATATATAGTTTCTTCTGTTTTAAATTCTACTGTGTTGACTCTACAATTTAATTGATTTTCTGCTGTATTAATTTTATAATGAGCCTTCATCTGCTTAAATCCACCTTGCTAAACCTTGAGTTGAACCCAGGAATCTGGATTTCCTTCTGCGTTAGTTTAAAGGTAGAATTAAAAGAATTTTTTTTTTATCTCTCATACTGGTAATCCCTGGGATACTTCCAACCCCCACAAGTTCCATCCCCAAAAGATAAGTCACATGCTGGCCTTGTGAAATTGGGGAGATTTCATCTCTTACAAGGGGACAGCAAGTCTGGTAGCACTGATCTCCTAGCAAAGATTACAAAAGGCAAATGGGTTCCATGAAAGAATTTACATTCCTTGATTGTCAGAGAGAGGTGTGATTAGCCTCACCTAAATGCCAGACCACTTTTCTTAGTATAACATAGCCAATTGTTTCATGACTACCAAGATCCTCTTTTTCTTGTGTGTCAATAAAGAGGGTCCCCCCTTCTCATTGGGGTTGCCAGCTTTACTGAGGTGGCCAGTCTGACCTGCTTTATAAACAGTTATATACATTGCTGCTAATTAATTGATTTTATTTGGAGTGTATACTTCAGCTTATGTTTAGTAAATTTGCTCTAGACAATATCTCCCAGTCTCCCACAACCCTTACGGGAAGAGCTCAAGTGGCCAGGTCTGTGAAAGAGAATGAAAAAGGGTTAAAGGGTTTGCTTCAGCTTCTCCCTATGATTTTGCTAAAGAAAAGAGGAAAATCCAGCATCATGATGGTTAGAACCCTTCCAATCATCCAAGGGCTAGAACTTGAAGGCTTGCCCTTTTGCTTCTATGATTTATGGACATATATTTGTTGGAAGAACAAGGAAAGCCTTCTCAGTATGTCTTTCTCAATTTTGAACAGGCTTAATCAGCCCTTCAGTGGTATTCCTGAGCCAATGAGGAGCCTGGCTGTGAGGGGCACATTGCGTGGACATTGAAGGACACAATGAGAACCTAGGATCTTGTTGGCAGGCCAAGTGCTTGTAACCACAGTGTGTGTGTGTGTGTGTGTGTGTGTGTGTGTGTGTGTGTGTGTGTGTGTGTGTGTGTGTGTACGTAGAGAGAACAATGTGCTGTCTTGTATTCTATCACTCTCAGTATTTATATAGTCAAGGATTGTAAAGCACTTTAGACATATAAATTTGATTCTTATTTAATCCTTTCCACAAACTTGAGAGGTGGGTGATATTTTACCCCCATTTTACATTTGAGACTGAAAGAGTTCAAGTGACTTATCCAGCGTCATTCAACTAAGAAGTATCTAAGGCCAAATTTGAACTCAGGTCTTCTTGATGCCAAGTCCCCAGCTCTAGCCACTGCCTACCAAGCTGCTGTTGTGACAATTTTCACTTCACAACAGCCCGCGAAGGGGGGCTGTAAGTGATAAGACCTCTATTTTATATTAGAATTGTATTTTTATTATGATCTTTTGAAACGTGAACATTTCACATGCAAAGAACAGAAATGAGAGGATTGCTTTTGAAACGCTGACTCTTATTGTGTACAATATCATTTGGAAGTTCTGAGGACCACAGTGGTTAACTGCATTGTGTGGGTTGCTCAGCCAGTCAGTGAAAGGGGTTGAAGGGGAATCACGTTCTTTGCATGAAGCTACCATGATGTTGGGATGGAAGACAGGCTTGGCTAGTCGCACATTGGACCAGATGCCTCTGATGTTTCTTTCAGCTCTCAGATTCTGTGACTGAGGCCTCTCACTTCCTTGATCTGACTATTATACATGTGTAAATGTGGCCTCAAGGTGCAGTTGCATTTGCCACATCATGCTCTTGGCTGATGGGAAGCAAACAGTCAACTAAAACTCTCTGTCCATTTCCGCCCCATAATTTACCATTAAAACAGTTGTAGTGGTTTCATAATTGTGTGGCTCATTCTGGTCACCCAAGAGCAGGCCTTTAGACTCCAGTACTTTGATGGATCCAGGAATGCATCCATGAGCTCTTCCTTCTACTGGTACTTACCTTAGCTCTTCCATGTCTTCTCATTCTTCATGATTGCCCCAAGTAAAAGGACCACATAAGGGAGAGGGTTATAGTCGTTATTTGCATTGTGCCTTGCCATGGCCCGTGAACTCGTCATCTCCTGCTCTGGGCCTTTTAGGGCAAGCGTGTTATCTGGGGCCTGTTTTTGCTACTTTTTCGCATGTATTTGGAGGTTGCTATTTCTTGTGTCACCATGACCCAAATAAGCATCACTTAAGTGACCTAACTTCTGGTGCTGAGCCTCTCGGTACTTAGCTGTGCTGGTCCTTGAAAGCAGACTTGGTCTGTTCCTGGAGTTCTACTGGATGCATTTCTAACCTGGTGGAACTTACCAGAATTTGTGCTCTGTTTGCTTAGTTTTGGTGAATCTAGGGTCATCATCGTACCACAATAAGGCATTGGAGTAGGACTCTGTGGAGGACGATTTGCATATTTGAGATTCCTCCCTCCATTCTGTCCGGCCTCTCTGCTTAACGTTACCTACAAAGTTCATCAGCAGCATAGCACGCCTTCGGCTATAATAAACCAAATCATTATTGAACATCTTGAATCAGACGTGGACCAGCAAAAGGGCTTTTTACCATGACTTCCAGAGTCGAAGCAAAGCATTAATCCATGTTATTAACTTTTGGTTCTTTCACTGGCTCAGAATAGACCCACCCAAACTTTCTTCTAGCATGCATTTGCATGCCTCAACGATGAGAAAAACGTGAGAGCTTCCATTCAATGTTTGCTAAAATTGCTGTAATAATGTCTCTCATCTCCATCTGATCTTGGAAATGCCACTTGGCAATGGATTCTTTGGCCATGGAAACCTATGAAACAAAGCAAGCTGTCAACTGGCCCTTTGGCATCAGAAGCCCTTTTACCCTCATCAGATGATGGCGGTGGCATGGTGTAAAAGAGGCCAGAGAGTGCTGATCATCTAGCTGTTTTTATACTACCTGCAAACATTTAGCTATCGGACATACTCACGTGGCATTGCCAGTAGCTCAAATACAACTTGAGCAATGGGACTGTAGAAATCTTGACATTCTTGCTATAAATGAAACCAAGGAAATCAAAGGAATTTGCAGCTCGATGGAAGGTTGATTAACAAGTTATCTCTCCCAAAGCAGGCTAATAAAGGCATAAGTAGAATGAGTTTTGACACATACTCAAAGGAAAAAAGCTACATCATTTCACAGGAAAGAATCATAAAATTTTTGTCAGTCAACAATATTTATCAAATGCTTACTTTGTACCAGATACTCTGCTAAGTGCTGGAGATAAGAACTAAGAAAACAGAGTGCCTGCCCTCAAGAGGCTCTCATTCTAAGGAGGAAGACTAACCTGCTTTCCCATTAATTATGTGTGTATGAGAACATTTCAGAGTTATCTAAGGTTATCTTATGGGTGACTAAATTAGATTTCCGACAGAAGGAAGTATTTCAGCTGAATCTTGAAAGTTAGGAAATACTGGAGGTAGAGATGAGGATGAAAAGCATTTCAGACTTTGGAGATGTACAGGGAAAAGGAGATAGTGTCATGTGGGGAACAGCAGAGGCCAGCATAGCTGCATCCCAAAGGACACAGGGAGAGGGAAATAGTAAAAGGAAAAAAAAAATAGAAAAGTAGGAAGAGGACCAGGTAGTGAAGGCCAAACAGAGGATTTACTATGGATCCATGCCATGAGGTAATAGGGAACCCTACAATTTATTGAGCAAAAGAGCAACCTGGTCAGACATGTACTTTAGGAAAATCATTTTGCCTATTGAATAGAGGGTAGATTAGCCAGGGGTGGGGACTTCAGGTAGACATTCCAATTAGAAGGTGATTACTGAGCCCCAGGCAAGAAATGTAATTCAGGGTGATTGTTGCTCAGAAGAGGGAGTATAGGAAACAAGCATGATAAAATTTGAAAATAGATTACGTAGGTGGGGTGAGGAATAAATGAAAAATTGGGAATGACAGTGAGACTGTAAGCCTAGATGATTGAGAGAATGGCAAGAAATAAGAAAGGTGGGAAGAGTGGAAAATTTGGGGGAGGAAGATACTGAGTTGTGTTTGGATCATACTGAATTTGAGATGCCTACTGGACATTCAGTTTGAAATATCCAATTGGTAAGTGGTAATATAAGACTGACAATCAGTTGAGAGCTTAGTGTTGAATATACATGAGAATCAATGGCATAGAGGTGTTAATTGAGGCATGAGAAATGGGGAGACCAAGAAGCAAGATAATCTAAAGAGAGAAGAGAAGAGGGCAGAGGATAGAACTTTGGGAAATGGCCCTGGTTAATGGGCATGAAATTCACAAAGAAACATCAAAGTGTCTAAGGAGAAGTCATTGAACACAAGGGGTAAGGAAGGAAGGGATCTCAGTAGGCATCTACATCCACACAGATCTGCAAAAGAATTCCTTCTCTCACATGCCCTGCAAATGGTCCTGTAGAGTTACAATGCATGGGCACGCATGGGTGCTCCTGATCTCCATGCTGCCACTCTCCTTTCTGAGGGGTTGGGAGGCTTTTTCTTTTAAATGTCAGTCTAAAGTTGCCACTTTGCCGCCTATACCCATTCGTCCAAGTCCTGTTCTTAGAAGCCAAATAGAATAAGTCCAGCCCTTCGCAGAGGACAGCTTCACTAAAGGGATTATGAGAGCTTTCCTGAATCTTCTCTTCTCTCACATGTCTCTGGGCCCTTCCCTCTACTGCTTATTTTCTTCTGCATTTTCTCTAGCATATTCATTAATATTCTTCTTATATTGTGGTAAACATAACTGAACATGCTCCACCAGAGGACATGTGACTGGACAGAGGACAGTGGACCAATCACTTTCCAATTTCTAGGAACTTGGCTTGTCTTCATGTAGCATGAGACTGTTCTCTTGTCTGACACCATGTTGTTGATTCTTAAATTTTATGGTCCACTCAATCTTTCACTTATTTTTCATACAATGTGTGGTACTGTCATGCCTCCCTCATCTTGTACTTTTAAAATTGATATTTTTGAAGTCCAATACGAGTGTGTGTGTGTGTGTGTGTGTGTGTGCGCACGTGTGCGTGCATTTTGGTCCTAAATCTTCCATCAGACATGTTAGCCATCCCATTTTGTACCATATGCAAATCTGATAAATGTGCCATCTATGCATTTCACAAAATATTTGATAAGCACGTTACAAAGCACAGCTCAGCACAGATGCCTGGGGCACTCCACTAGAGACTTTTTATCACGTTGGAATCAAATCACTAATTCAAGCTATTTGGGTGTAGCTACTTAAGTGGTTCCAAGTCAATTCAGTGGCACTATTGTCCAGCACACATCTGTCCATCTTATTCTGAGATATTGTATGACAGACCTGATCCCATGCTTTCCTGAAACTTGGCTGTCTCAAATGGCAGTGGTAGGATAAACAGATGCCAAAAGAACACCACAGGAAAGCAAATCCTGATTTCTGCTCTACCATGTGTTAGAGAAGCAGAGGAGGCAGCAGCATTTGAGAAAGAAGGCAAAATAACTTGCCTCATTTGCAAAATGTGTATTGAACACTCCAGGATTTCATTTTGGATCTGGACGTAAGGGAGGTTGGTGAAAAGCATGTCAGGAGACAAGGTTCAAAGTCATCGCTAGAGGAAATTTAGAGTTTGATACATCATGCTGGGAAGTTCTTGGAGTACCTAATTGGGCATTGCCTCTGAGCCTAAGGCACATTTTTAAAAAATGTGCTTATTGTAAGCAAACCATTATTTTATGTTTTGTAAAGCATGTCACATATGTTATTTCACATAATTCTCACATTAACCTATGAGGCTAGTGTTATTATTATGATTCCCATTTTACAGATGAGGAGGCTGAGGCTCAAGAAAGTTAAATGACTTGTTCAGTGTCACACAGCTAATAAGTGCTTGAGGAAAGATTTGAAATCTGAATGATTACAAGTCTAGCACCATCCTCATTGCTTATGTGGGGAGGGAAGTAGTGGCAAAGGAGGGAATGACAGGAAGGGAAGAGGGAGTAGAGCATGCACTACACGTGCCCTGAGATTGTTACAATAGCTGTGAAGGCCAGGCAGGAACCCAGGATCAGTGGCCAGTGGGACAAGAAAGGAATAGTTATTTATTAAGTGTTACCATGTGCTAGGACTGTGCTAGTTTCTTTATAAATAATATCTCATTTGACCCTCCCAATAAACCCAGGAGGTAGGTGCCATTATTATCCTCATTTTACATATGAGGAGACTGAGACAGATTAAGACTGAGACAGTGAAGTGACTTACCTGGAGTCACGTGACTAGCAAGTGCCTGTGGCTGGATTTGAACTCAGGTCTTTCTGACTCTAGGCTTGGTGCTGTATCCACAGTGTCACCCTGCCCTGGTGATTTCCCTCACTGAGTTGGTCCCTCAGCCAATGTGATATAACTGTTCCCATGAAGCAGAGACATTTAAAATGCAAAATCTGGCTGTGGGCTGGTCCTACTGGAAACTCTGTGAGGATTAGCCTAGTGTTAAGTACAGTGGATTCAGGGGAACTCATTGTCTGGTACCACAAGATGTCAGGCAACATTGGAACTATACAGAAACTCCTGCTAAAAAACCTCAGTAAATGGCCCAGGTGACTCAACCAGGAAAATCCTGTGAATGCATGAAAGGGATCAAGAGTAGGTATGCTTTACTGAGTTTCAGGATGAGATCAGAAGAAAACTGAAAATCAACCTCCTCAGCTTGAAGCCAGGATTCCAGACTGGTTTTTATCAGTCATATTCTCAGCTCCAAGTCACACACGATGTGTTGTCAATCAGTTCACAGTCTGACTATGAAGTCACTTTATTCCCAAACTCAGATTAGATGAAATAAGAAGGAAAAGAGAAAGAACTAAAGCTATTGACAACCTACCATTAACATAGATTCATTCAAGAGGTGTTCTTCATAATGAAAGAGATGGCTGAATTTGGAAAAAAAAAGCTTGGAAAACTGAGTGAAATTTTGATATGGCCTTCTTGAGTTTTGCGGCCTAAACCCAACTAATCATCCAGGTGTTGGGGCAGCTAGGTGGCGCAGCGGATAGAGCACTGGCCCTGAAGTCAGGAGTACCTGAGTTCAAATCTGGCCTCAGACCAAATACTTGACACTTACTAGCTGTGTGGCCCTGGCCAAGTCACTTAACCCCAACTGCCTAAAAAAAAAAATAATCGGGTGTCCCAAAACAGATGAACTTAACTAAGTTGGTGTTGGCCGTAGGTAGGATATGCTGGAGCCAGCAGAATAGGTGGAGAGAGTAGATTTTTAAATTTTCGGTTGTTAGCATTGACACTTCAGAAATTGGCAATTGCAAATGCTACAAATCAAGGCTTAATTTATTATTTGTTGAATTCTAGCCTCTAAAAAGTGATAGAAAAATAATGCAGATTCAACTTAAAAGTGAGTCATGGGGAGAATTCTCAGAGAAATCATTCTTAATAAGCAATGATTTGGAGAGATTCAGAGCTCCCCCTTTTTCTATAGTCTTCATTTAAAAGTTCAGTCTCTTGATGGACATTACTGATAATGAGATTAGATTAGCTTCCTTAACCATCTGGTCCAGACCTTGCCCAGGTGGGGAAGCCATGGTACTATACTCTGGCATGGGGGAGGGAGTGCAGGATAAATTCTTTGAATAGATTGCCCAAGCCTGGGGGTAACTTAGAAGTAAATGACATAATCAAAATTCATTAGAATAGGTCCAATTTCTCATTGAAATGTGATGTGGAAAAAAGTTCTGAGAGACAGAGTTTCTGGGTAGATTAAAATCAGTTTTATTGACTACATCTAGAAAGCAGCCAGTGAAAACAGGCTAATTGTCCCCTCTGTAGACAAGAGAACAAATCTGGCAAATCTTCAATATTTATAAAATGTTTTGAAAAAGGGGTGCACCTTAGGGTGAAGATCAATTCTGATTGGTCAATAGTAATAAGAATGAATGAATATTATAATAGAAGTTGGGCTATATTAAAATAGGAATTTTGGGGTATATGACTTAGATCACCCACGTTTAGTCAAAGAGACTTCTCAATTTCCATATCACCTAACAAAAGGGAAAATCCACATTTTTCCAGACCTGTCTGAGTGAACAAAATGAGCAGGGATCCGTTCATTAGCCTAAGCTTCTAATTCCTTTTACTATTTTTGATTTACATCTTTAGCCTGGGTAAGTCTTTGACACAGATTTCCCATACTGTTTGATTTCTGAATGGGGAAGTTAAAATGGGGAAAAACTTTGGCATTGATTCAATAATTAGTTATTAATACAAGTAAGAAATAATCATTTCTCTCAGGAATATTCATTCTTTCCCATTAATTGTTAACCAGTTGGAGTTGATTGCCCCCCTCAGGAAAAGCTGTGGGCCCGCTGCCATGATAGTCTTTGGCATTTGAGAGTGCCATCGAGCTTTATTAAAATGCTAGCATTATTAATAAAATGACTAGTTACCCAGAAAGTAGGTCTCCTGAACTTTTTAAACACCATGGTTCCCCCAACAAGAGCCCATAATTAATCACTTTAGCAATACACTCATAGTTCCAGAATGAATACATTCTCCCACCACAACACTGTGTTTTAGGACCTGTTCACGAAAGCACACACTAGGGTCATTATCATGGTGAGGATCACAGGTGGAAAAATGGAGCCAACTGGTAATAATCCTAGTGAGCGGCATTCAACACCATTATGGTAGAAATCACCTGAGAAAAGGACTGACAACCTACAGAAAACACTAGAAGAGCACAGCAATATTTAGGCAGAATTGACAATGGAATATTTGAAGATGACACTACCCAATTAAAGATAACAAAAAGACACCCAGAGAGTGGAAAAAAAGAAAAGTACATAGGAAAAGTGAGAACAAAATGGCTGAAGACTCAGCCCACAACAGCAATGCAAGAGTTCAAGTGTCGCGACTTGACTTGATTGATAATGCTTCACACCGGCATGTCACTTACAAGCAGCACCTTGCACGCTGACTGAAGCCTCATGACCCCTTTCTTACTCAAAGGTATCACGTATTTTTCACCAAAGATGTGAACACCAATGACCTTCTTCACATATAAGCCAATTATCTTCTTCTGTACTTCATACAGAGCATTTGTAACTTGTATCATTGCTGCAGCACTTCAGCAAGTGAACAATATAGTGGCTGAGGAGCAGAAAAGGCTTGCCAGAAAGCCGAAGGTTATACAGAAAAACTTTATCAATTAAGTTACTATTGAGTAAGTCAGTCACTCTAAAGCACCCAAACATTAAACCCCATGTCCTGGTGATGGCAGAGCCTTTGACTCAGTTCTACACTTGTGGCCTAGTCCTATCCTGCAAACATAAAATATATCCGAGTAGAATTGTGTTGATGCACTCAGGAGGATTTGAGGTCCACAGGTAAATCAGCTCTTTACTTCAGACATGCCACAGCATCATAACGTAAAATACAAGTGACAGAAAAAGTGTTCCTCCTGGGATAAAAGGTAAGCTTGCTATAGTTCTCCCAAGTTTTAAACTTATTATTATCACTACTAAAGAAAATGAAGCTTATGATAGAGAAAGCTAAGGCTGAGGATGCTAAGAGACTGACTGGCATCTTGAAGTCACAGCTTATCAGAAAAAAAATTTTTAGAGCAATTAACACTAGGGGATAGAGGGTGAAGCCCGGACAGCAGGGCATTCCTCTCAGATCCTCCATTTAGGGAAGAGGCACAGGATAGCCGCCATATCATTGAACTTCCGCATGCCTCTGCTCTGGTTTCCCTACTTGTCCTCTTTCTCTTTTCCATTTTCAGCTTCCTTTTTTGTGTTGTCTTCTCCCACTAGATCATACAGTCCTTGAGGGCAGGTACTGTCTTTTGTCTTTATGGAAGCCCTAGCACTGTACTTGGCATAGTGCCTGGTACATAGTAGGGCCTCAATAAATATTTATTTATTGACTGATTGATCTTTAAAATATCAGTCTTAATTTATAATTTCGGCATGATGAAAGGGGCAAGGGTTTTAACAGGTATACCAAAAAAAACCCAACAACCCTGAATAAAGTTAATGAAACACAGGGTTCATTATCCCAGGATTTCTCTAGAAAGATGAACATTTCCTCATCAAAAATAATGAAGACTTTTGATAGATGTTCTCAGACATATTATGGATATAGGACAAATACTACAGAAGTACTTAATTTACTAAAAACTTAGAAAACTATAATAGAGGGGGTGAAGAGAATAACTTTATTAAGGAGATATTTTATGGCACACACTCACAAATATTATCTCATTTGATCACAGATCAATATAACAAGTATATGCCAAATGATTTGTGGAATGTAACTGAAAGCCATTCATTCCCTTATGAGCCATGAAAAAGTCCAGGTCTAAGAGTAAAACCAGAAGATACGCCATAAGTGATAAGTACATCACCTTAACCAACAATATAGTAATACTAAGCATTAAATAAATAGGTGGAACATTCAGATCTGTTTATACAAATATATATTTTTAAAAAATAGTTTTTTAAGTATGGGGAATTCCTATTAGATATTACAGAAAACTTAGGCTTCAGGAGCCCTGGCTTATGTATTGCTTCAGAGAATGCAATGTGGAGCAGCTAGTGGTGCAGTGGATAGAGCGCTGGGCCTGAAGTCAGGAAGACTCATTTTCTCAAGTTCAAATCTGGCCTCAGACGCTTCTTCGCTGTGTGACCCTGGGCAAGCCACTTAACTTTGTTTTTCACAGTTCCTCATCTCTAAAATGAATTTGAGGAGGGAATGGCGAACCACTCCAGTATCTCTGCCAAGAAAACCTCAAATGGGGTCATGGAGAGTTAGACGTGACTGAAAACAACTGATCAACAACAACACAGATGGTGAAATCCAGTGATGAAAACTGCAGTACGGGCCATGCTGGGATAAAATGAACAGCACTTAGTGCACACCCAGAAATGCCCAATCAAATGGCTGGAACAATGTATTAGAAGGTGACTTTCCACGTCAACAAAGAGGTTACACATGCCCATGCTGTAATGACGGACCTCAAAATACGCTGGAGAACTTGGCCAATACAGTATCCAGAGGCAGGAGAACCATGACAGACACAGGCAGAGCTGCTCACCACAGCTGCCCAGGAAAAATAAATGAACAAATAACCACTGCCTCATAAAATTTAAGAATGACTTTTTAAATAGGTGTGACAGGATTGCAAGGTCGCTGCCACATATTCTGGGCTCATTTTCCCCTTAAAAGGCATGTAAGCCATCCTACAGACTTGGCTGGTCCATGAGGATAAGGTCCAAGTGGTTGACTCCCCTTCCCTGTCTTCAAGGCCATAAAAAAAGCCAGCCAATGAGGAGCCCTTTGGACTTTTCATATCCCATGCTTGACACTGTGTGTGTCAGTATGCCCTTCTGAGCAGATAGATCGATGTGTGGCATTGAGGATGGCTCTGGGTCTAGCTGACCCAGAACTGTATCCTCATCAGATAATCTCTGTATGGCCTGGTTCTTGGCCTTTTGTCAATGGTCAAGATGGTCTAGAATTGTTTCATTCAATTCCGGTCCCCAACTGAACCACTAGACAAGACCAAGTCCAGGCTGACCCTCAGATGATGTCACTGTACTGAATTCTTCTAATCACCAAATGAAATGAAATGAAGGGTTTTTAAATGATACAGATGTAGAAGAAGAAATTGAACCATTGGAGCAAGATCTGGAGTACATCTCAATCATTACAAAAATGGTGATATTCTTATCCCAACAATTACGTTGTTGGAATCTGCCCTGAAATTGTACCAGGAAAACAAACACAGCATTGAGAGCTAAGGAAAGTGTGGTACATGTATGTAATAGAACATTACAATGGAATTATGATCAATAATGTGTAAATGCACAGAAACATGGAAAAAAATCTTGATGAAATAAAATACAGGATAAATATTACAGATAATTTATGGGGGAGGGGGAAGGGAGTAAGCATTTTTAAACACCTACTATGTGCCAGGGACTGTGTTAAGTGCTTAACAACTCTTATTTGATTGCAGAGATAGTAAAGGCTAACAACAGGTGAATGCCAAATGAAAGGGCAACAAATGAGAAGACTGGCTTCCTCATGAACTACCATCACCTGAATGACGATGAATAACAAGAAATGGACAAAGAATCCTAATGGAGTCTTACCAGGAAGGATAGGAAAAAAAAAAAGCATTATGGAACGTTATGGGTTGAAAATTAATTCTATTTTAAATTGTTGCTAAGCAAGCTTCCTTTTTGTGTTGATGTTTAATATTGTTGCTAATACAATGTTTAATAAAACAGTAAACAAATTGAAATTAAATTTTAATTAAATTGACACATCTTTTCTGTCTAAAGCAAGAAAACACTTGAGTGTTTCCTTCTGGAGCAAAAGTCATTCCCAGGGTGTGGCCATCTCTGAATGAATCATGATAGGGCTCTATATTTACTATGGGAGGCTAACCTGCCTCACGTGGAATTTAGAATGAGAGAAAAGACAGGTATGGACATGTTCAAGATCGTAGATTACCAACTGCCTCAGAGTTAGAAGAGATCTCAGAGGACACTGAGTTCAGGTTTGCCTCCTCAACAGATCGTGGGACCAGTGAGCCTGCCTGGGGTTCTTAGAGACTCTGTTTATACATGCAGAGGAGCTAAACTCAACTTGGCAGGAGATGTAGTGACAGAGGAGTGGCTAGGAGAAGGTGGAGAGACAGAGACAGGGAGAAAGAGAAAGTAACAAAACCAGAAAATGACACAGACAGACAAAAAAAAGGGATGGATGTGTATGTGTGTGAGAGAGAAAGAGAGAGAGAGAAGAGAGAGAGAGAGAGAGAGAGAGAGAGAGAGGAGAGAAGGAAACAGCAGGGAATTTTCAATATTGCTCAAGAAAATGTAACAAGTAAAAGAAAGTGTTTTGCTTATAAAATTAAACATAGATATATGTATATATGTGCATAAAAAATTCCTCCACCTCCCATAGGAAGAAAGTCATCCCCTGTAATAAAGAATTTTAAGGGGAGAAAAAAAAATCAAGTTGGTAAAACCAACCAAGAGGTCAACAGTGACCATGATGGTGATTATGATGATGATGATGATGATGACAGCAGCTAGCGTGCGGTGGCACCTCAACGTTTGCAAAGTGCTTGAAGTGAATTATCTCATGGGAGACTTATGACAACCCAGGGCAGGGAATAGGTGCTGTTAGTAACCCCATTTTATGGGTAAGAAGCAGGCTTATGGTGATTAAAAGGGATTTGCCCATAGTTTCACAGCTCATAAGTGTCTGGGAGAGGATTTGAAATCAACTCTTCCTTACTCCAAGACTAGTACTCTTTCCACTATGCTACTGAGCTGCAGTTGGCTAGGGTATGCAATGTTCCACCACACAGTCCCTCACCTCTTGTGCTTGTGACATTAAACAAAATATACCCATTTAGCTGTTCAAGTCATCTTCCTTATTAGTAAAGGCAGGGTGCTTGTGTATGTATGTGTGTTTGTGTACGTACAAAATGTGTTTCCGTCTCACACGTCACAATTCTTCTTGGGAATTTTAACCACAAAGCTCCAACAGCCAGTGCTCTTCTCCCAGCTTGGCCCTAACAGAAGGGAGGCAGCTGGTAGTACAAGGGATAGAGTATCAGACCCTGTATCACCAACTGCATCTCTCACAGTCAGATAGATCTGAGTTCAAATTCAGCCTCAGATACTTACTAGCCGTGTGACCTTGGACAAGTCTTTGCCTTATCTCCATTTCTTCATCCATAAAACAAAAATCTTCCTGCTAGGATTGCTGTGAGGATATATTGATATATGTAGAAAGTACTTAGCATGGTGGCCGGTACATAGGTGGCACTAAAATTGTAATTGTTATTATTCTTGTTCTTCTATCCTGGTGATTCAGTTGTGTCACGATGATCTCACCTTTCTGCTGGTCAGCTCTGTGTTGAGCTGTGACCCTGCAGAGCTTTTGAACTCAGGGAATGATTTCAGGTGAATGACTCAGTGGTGTTAGCCTTCAGTGACATCGGCTCCTCCTGGGGCCAGAGAGGAACTCAGTTAGGTGATGGGAGAACAGCTCTTGGTCTTCCCAGACTTCCTGGGGAACCCAATAGTAGCACTCGTGATTATCATGTAAGCAATGAGGACATGTTGCTCCAACACTGAGACTTTTTGTGTGTGTGTGCATGTGTGTATGCATGTATGTATGTGTGTACATATGTATGTATATATGTATGTATGTATGGGTGTATATGCATGTATGTGGCTTTGTGTGTGTGTGTAATTCCCCTTTCAAAAGATCTTGTTTCATATGTGTCTTTTGCTTTAGATCCTGTTAACAGCCTGTCTTCTGAACTATTCTCCAAGCTGAGCTGTTTGTGTTTGTTTTTAATTAAACTAACCTGCTCTGTTTTTCCTGGGGTTCTTCCAGTTCAAAAATGTTCTTATTTATGGTCAGAAACTCCACTGAGACCTTAGATGTTTCAGTTAATCTTCATAGACTTCTCCTTTCCTGAACAGATCAATTCTGATTGGTCAACAAGTAATAAGAATGAATGAATACTATAATGGAAGGTGGGCTGTATTAAAATGGGAATTTTGTGGTACATGACTTAGATCACCCATGTCTTAGTCAAAGAGACTTCTCAATTTCCATATCACCTGTCTAACAAAAGGGAGGATCCACATTTTTCCAGACCTGTCTGAGTGAACACAATGAGCAGGGACCCATCCTTTAGCCTAAACTTAGGATTTCTTTTACTATTTTTGATTTAGGTCTTTAGTCTGGGTAAGTCTTTGAGAGAGATTTCCCATACTGGTTGATTTCTGGAAGAGGAAGTAAAAAAGGGGATTCAAACTCAAGCTGAGCCCCACTGTTCTGAGGGAAATAGCACCTAGTGAGTGGGTCCCGGAAGTTAGGGAGCCCCTACTTCTTTTCATCCACTTATCCAACAACAGGATTCCACCTGGTCTTTCTTCACCACTCAAAGGTCTGTATATAGAGATTGAGACTGCCCTGGGATTTCACTAGTTTAGGGAGCTCCAGGTAAGAAGACTTCCTCTACTAGTACATGTTGACACCTTTTTCTGCAGCTTAGAATCCTGAAAGGTTAAATGACTTTGTCCAACCAGCAAGGTCAGTGAGCCCAGGACTTTTGGCTTTAAGGGCCAGTGGTCTCTCTCTCTCTCTCTCTCTCTCTCTCTCTCTCTCTTCTCTCTCTCTCTCTCTCTCTCTCTCTCCCTCTCTCTTTCTCTCCCTCCCTCCCTCCCTCCCTCTCTCTCCTCTCCTCTTCCCTTCCTTTCCAATTTTCTGCCTTTCTCCATCTTTCTCTTCTCTCTCTCTCCTTCCCCCTCCCACCCATATATATATGTATGCATCAAGTTTATTTGTCAGCTTTTTCCTTAAGTAATTTTCATTTTTTTCCCCCACAGGCAGACATTAGTTTTTATTCTACCACTTGACTGAAACTATTTTCTTCCAAGAAAACTGATGACCTCCTCACATCCGACTCATAGGACCATGGATTTACAGCCTTCTAGGTCACCCCCTCATTCTTCAGATGAGGACATGGAAGCTCAGAGGGATGAAGTCATTTGCTCCAGGTCACACAGGCAGTAAATGGCACAGTTAGGCTTGGAAGGCCATCCTTTGTCGCTAAATCCATTGAGCTTTCACTTGTGCCAAGCAGCCTTCCCACCAATCCCCCTTTCTTGGTCTTCATTCTGCTTGATATATCTTTACTTTTTGCTGCCCTCTTCCTCTGGATCCTCTCCTCTCCTTTGGCTGCCATAGCATTCTGCTGTCTTGGTTCTCTTCCCATCTGGCTGACCCTATCTCTACCTCCTTGGTGGGTTTGCCATTCCTACCAGGCCCCCTAACAATGGGTGTTTCCCAAAACTCTGTGGGAGGCCCTCTTCTCTTTCTGTACTCTCTCTTAATGATCTCATAAGTTCTCCCGAGTTTCACTGTTATTTTTATGCAGATGACACACAGATCTACACAGCCAGAACCAATCTATTCCCTGAACTTCAGTCCTGTATCACCAATTGCCCAAAGGACATTTTAAACTAGATGTTCCAGAGACATCTCAAACTCAGTATACCCAGCAAACAATTGGTTATCTTTGCCACCAATTTCTCCCCGTTTCTGATCTTCCCGATTTCTGTTGAAGGAATTGCTATTCTTCCAGCCTCCTTCCTCACCTCTACCTCACAGAGTCCCAATCTTACATAAACTTTCAGCTAATGGACCAGCACTTTTTAAATGTATTTTTTTCCTTTTCCTTTTGTTAATCCTTCCCTATTCCTATGGCCATCTGCAATTTAGATAATAATAACAACAGTAACAGTAATAATAATCATAATAAAAAAGAAATCCCCCCACCTAACCAAAAATAGAGCCCTCAGTAACAAACAAGTTGCCACACTGTCCCTGTCCACCAGCAGAGGTCTGTTTCTGGCTCTGGCTCTTTCTACATTTCCAATACATCACTTCTCTGGTCCGAGGTGAATGATGCATTTCATCTGCATTCTTTGGGACTTGGGCAATCTCACTGCATTGTCAAGAGTCCTTGAATCCTTCAAAGTTGGCTTTCTTTGTAATGTTGTTGGCAATTGTATAAGTTGTTCTTCTTTGCTTTTTTTTTTACACTACATCCGCTCATAAACTTTGTCCTAGTTTCTTCTAATTCTGTTTCATCATTTCTCATGACTCAATAGTATTTCATTATGTGAATATACCATAATTTATTCAGCCATTCTACCATATGAGGACCTCCTCTTAATTTCCAACTTTTGGCTATTAGGAAAAGAGCTATCATAAATGTTTTTATATATTCAAATCCATTTTTTTCCCTTTGATTTCTTTTAACTATAGGCCTACTAGCTGTATAGCTGGGTCAAAAGATATTCATAGTTTGATAATTCTCTGAAGATAGTGCTAAGCTTTCTTCCAGGAGAGCTGGAATGCACGAAGACTTCCATAGCCACTCCACCAGGCACCAGTTCTTTCATGAAGCTCTTCCTGATAATGCCGGTTGCTAGTGACTTCCTTTCCTACTGCCTTGGATTTACCTATTTTGCATGTATTTGTATTTATGTCTTCATATTTATTCTGTATATGCTTAGATATGCCCTTGTCTCCCCTATTAGTGTGTGATTGCTTTGTTTGCTATGTTTGTATCCCTCATGCCAAGCCTAGTGTCTGGCCCATAGTGAGTTCTTAAATAAATGCTTATTAAGTTTTGATTGCCTGCATATGAGTCAGAGGTGTCTTACAGCAGCCCAAAAATGCTGATGTGATTGTATGCTGAATGGAGAGAGGCAGAGCTTTCTGGAAGAGGGAGGTGATAGTTCCACTGTCCCCTGCCCTGGTCAGTTCATGTCTCAAGTATGGTGTGGGATTCTGGGTGTCATGTTTGAAGAAAGATCCATGGAGGCTGGAGAGTGTTGAAGGGAGAGATCCCAGGATGCAACAGCCTCAAGTTTCTAGTGTTTGAGGACTTATGGAAAAAGGTCACAATGTTTAGAGGAAAAGGCTTGGGGAAGACTAGGGCCTGATGGCCATCCTCATGCATGTGAAGACCTATGTCATGGAGAAGTGATTGGACATACACATTGCACTTGACTCCAGAGATCAGCATGAGGAACAGGGAAGGACACCGGAAAGAGGCAGATCTGCACTGGACTTGAGGGATAACTTCCTAAGATCTAGAGCTGTCTAAAGGAGAAGGAAGTGGATTTATCCTTACTCAATGTTTTTTCCCCCAGGGAATTCTGTGGGCAATGGCATTGTGTTACCAACAACAATGTAGGCTCAAAGAGGGGAATCTAGGGGATGTGGTCAAAATAGTAATGGAGGAGCCTTGAAATCTGAGACTGTTGATGGCTTCAAGTCAAAGACACCTTAGAAGTCACCTGATCTAAGTCCTTCCTTTTATAGCTCAGGAAACTGAGGCACAGAAACAAAGGCATCTATTGAGGTTACACAGTGGCAGGACCAGGCCTTGAAACCAGGTGCTGCTGACTCCCAGGGGAGTCTTTCCACTATGCCAAGCTATAGAGGAAATGGGGAAAGTTAACCCCTACACATCAACCCTTGCTTATTCCCTACTCCCACTATCACACACTCATCTGGATATCACTGAGTCAGGAAGAGGTGAGTCAGGTGAACATGCAGGCAGGCACCTGACCAGGGCTAATTAAAGGACAGTGGGTTCTTCTTCTTAGGGCTGATGACAGATGGCATACTTTTGGGTGGTACCAGTGTTGCCTATGGCCTCATGCCAGTATCCATCCACCTGGATCCTGGAAGGGATGTTTTATAAGTTTGGGAAGAATATATTACACAAGGCAAGAAACCCTTATCAGTTGTTTCCTATGTTCTAGCATTGTACAAAGAAAGGCAAAGACATAGAGATGGGGCCAGGGGTGAGTCAAGATCTAAAAAAAGTGGGTTCATGTACACCCTATGGTTATCGTCCTTCATGCCTAAAGAGGACCACAATGACATCAGTACGTTAGAGTCAACTGTGTCTGACTGTGGCTGATCAGACCAATATGAGCCCAGAATGCTCTACCACAGGCTGGGCACAAATAGTCTATGTGAACTTTTGGGGTGGATTCTCTAAATTCAAGCATCTTGCATTTCTCCTGAGCTGCTTCAATGCTGCTTTGCTCATAGAGCACAGCACCTTCTCTGATGTGGGCACGCCATGCTGGCTGTTCTTGTGCCAGGGTCTCCCATATCTCACAACTGATTCTAAAGTTCTTCAGAGAGCCCCTGAGAGTGTCCTGTATTGATTCTTCCAATCACCATTTGAGCACTTGCCCTGTGTGAGTTTTCCATAAAATAGTCTTTTAGGCAAGAGTATGTTTGGCTTTGGAACAACATGGCTGGCCCATCGGAGTTGCACTCTCTGCAGCAGAGACTGAATGCTTGGCAGTGCAGCTCAAGGAAGGACCTCAGTGTCAGGTACCTTATCCCGTTGGTGATCTTCTGAATCTTACTAGGACAATTCAAATGCAAGTGGTTCAGTTTCCTGGCATGACGCTGGTGGATTGTCCAGGTTTCAAGGTCATACAAGGATGAGTTCAGCACAATGGCTCTGCAGACCTTCCGTTTGGTAGGCAGTCTAATGCCTCTTCTGTCCCACACTTTCCATGCTCTATACAGAGCAGATAGAAGGCAGTGTGAGAAGGGAAAGGGTTAGTCCATCTGAATCTGCAGCTGGTACCACAGTGGATAGAGAACTGGGCATGAGTCAGGAGGCCTTGAGTTCAAAATTGATCTCAGTCACTTACTGGTTGTGTGGCTCTGGCCAAGTTCCTTACCCTCTGTTGGCCTCAGTTTCCTCAACTGTAATATGGGGTAAAGAAAGAGCCCACCTCCCAGGGTTGTTGTGAGGATCAGAGGCGATAAAACACTTAGACCTATGTGGTGGGCACGTAGTAGGGGCTTCATGAATCCTTGTGTCCTTTCTCCTTCCTTCCTTCCCCGTGACAGACACGCCCTCCCTCTTCATCTCTGCCTCCTGCATTCCCGCTTTAAGTCCCAGCTTCTGAAGGCTCTGTGGATAGCGCCAATTTTTTCCGCCTAATTGGTTCCTACTTGGCTGTCTGCACGTTGCTCCCGATTAGATTTGGTCTCCTTGGGGGCACAGAGTGTCTTTCCTTTGTATTCAGGACTGTTCCTGGCACATAGTAAGTGCTTGGTGTTTATCGACTGAGAAACCAGTAATTTCAGCCGCACAGAACCCTACTTTTAAAACAGCTGCTAGTGGAGCGCATGATGTAGAGCTGCTGCCACCTGCAGGCCCAAGCGAAAATGACAGGACTGGGAACTTTGCCTTCTACTTCTGTAGAGACCATGCAAGAAACGTGGCAAGGGAGTGAGAACGCCTTGCTGGCATCCCGATATGCAGAAAGTCCAAGCTATCTTTGAAAACATTGGTTCAGAGTGGGCACAGGCCATGGTGACGTGAGGCCGACTTAGAGGAATTTCTGATATTATCCAGGATAGTGGATAATCTCTACCAAATTGCAGGCCAGGCCTGTTGTTGCTGCATGTTCAACAGGGGCAAAAAAAATGAAGTCCTTGATGCTTTGACACAGTGACACACTTTCTGACTTCCATGGATCTAGCCATTAAAAACATGGATACTGGCTGTGGCAATCAGCTCAAAGATGCGGCTGGGGAATGGTGTTGAGTGATAATGTAATACAGCCTGACCCTCTCTATGTCCCCTTTCTATTTTGGGAAGACAGCAGAAGAGTGATAGAAGAGAACAGAGAAAGTTCCTGGGGAGGATGGCACAGGGCAGGTATGAATGGGTGACTGACATCTGCAGGAATGGGGAGGTTTAGTCTGGAGAAGAGCAGACTTTGGATGGGGAAGGGAAGCCGTTGGGTGGGGCTGAGATTATGGTAACTGCTTAAAAGTAGTTGAAAGGTATCATATAAGAGAGAAATTGAATGTGTTCTGTTTAGCTCTAGGGTCAGAAAGTTCAACATTTTGCTGGATGCCAGGAAATGCTTCCTGATTATCGGAGTTCTCCAGGAGTGGAGCAGCCTGCTACAGGTCCCTCTCCCCGAAGGTCTTCAGGTAGAGGCCAAATGAACAGAAGTTGCATGTATTGTAGCAGGAATTGTTTGGGGAAGAGGCTATGTTGGCTTGGAAGAGAAGATTTAAGTGGTATTTTCCAGGTGTGTTCAAGTATTTGACAGGCTGTCTTTTGGGAAAAATATTTTCACTTGTTTTCCTTGGTCCTGGGGGACAGAATTCAAAGTGACAAAATTGCTGAGGGGTCAATTTTTGGATTGAAGAGAAGAAAAACACTAGCAAAAGTGGCCTAATGATTGGAGTCATCTCCAGAAGGAATCTGCAGCCTTGGGAGACAGTGGATTCCCCTTTAGTCTTTAAGTAGGGCTTCTCAGGGATGTGGAGGAAGGGATTTCTTTTCAAGGAGGATGAGCTCTTAGGTCTTGTCCAAATGGAGATTCTCTGATCATATCATTGTAGCCATAACTCGGTATTGAGTGAGACTGCCAATCTCAAAGGAATGAAATTGGAATGTCTTTCTCTAATGTTATAGCCCTCATTCTGATATATCCTGTCTCCCCCACCGGCTCCCCAGCAGCAGTGATTTGTGTCTCAGTTCCATGGAACCAATTACCATGAATTAGCACTTACAAAGGGATATTTATTTAAAGATATAGCAAGAACTAAAGTATAAACATTCTCCCCCAACACCCGAGGGCACCCTCTCCCTATAGTATGTGAGTCCTTGTGGAGAACCTGGTCATACTTAATGTGATTTCTACAAAGCACTTACCCAATCAAATTCACTCCAAATGGGTCACAGCTGAAAAATGGATGAGTCTGAATCCCTGCTGCTGCTGGGCTGGCCCAGACAGGTCACTCTGGAGTTTGCTTCTCACCTTCAGCCTTATGGACCCTACAGTCTTCCTGATCTCTGGTGCTAACCGTTCTGACCTGTCAAAGCGCACAAAACCATATCTTTCTCCAGTATTTCTTTACCTAATAGTAAGAGAGAACAAAGATAAAGAGGCAAAGAATAGAGGCCTGAATTCATGGGCCACAATTCAGCCTGGGATGGGGAAGGCAGGAGCCTCGTTCTGTGCCATATTGATTTTCTCTACGACCATAATAGAACCAGATGGGAAAAGATTTAAAGCCAAGAGAAAGGCTTCGGTTTTGCTGGTCAGTGACTTTTCACTGAGCCCCAGTTAGAGCTACATGACCCAGCAAGAGTCTGTGTCTTCATCACATGGGCAGCAGATAAGGACACATGACAAATGCCTTGCTTTGATTCAATGCCATGCCTTTCTGGAAGCAAGCTCCTCAGCCTCCATCTTGTGGGGGATTGCCCACCTTTACATTTTACACACTGATTTTCTTTGTTACAAGAGCCAGGAGCCTGCTAGAGAACCTGATGCTTTCTGACCACTCTGGCAACATTTTTTTGCTTCTGTTTTTCCTTCCCTGGGTTTTTTAGCCCTATTCTCAAACTCTGTCTGTCCTCACACTCTGTCCTCCTCTCCTCCCCCCTCGCCCCCACACTTTTGAGCTAGTTAAGATGCACGCTCTCTTCTTATACAGTGGGCATTTCTTCCTCTGAAATCTCTCTCCATAACCTTGTATCCAGACACCTTTGTCCCCTCCTGCCCTGGGGTGTAAGCTGCTTCAGATCAAGGATCATAGGATCAGAGCTTAAGAGTTTGAGGTTAGCACAGAAGTTCTTTTACATAGATTGAATCTGAGATTCAGGAAGATCAAGTCACTTGCCCAGTGGCATCCAAGCAGCAGAGCTGAGATTTGATACCAAGTCCCCTTTCTAGCAAATCAAGTCAACAAGGCTTTCATCAGCTCTTACCAAATGTCGGGGTAGCTAGGTGGCACAGTGGAGAGAACACTGGGCCTGGAGTCTGAAAGACCTGAGTTCAAATCCAGATGCATATACTTCCCAACAGCTTGACCCTGGGCAAGTCCTTCACCCTGTTTGCCTCAGTTCCTTGTCTGTGAAATGAGCCAGAGAAGGAAATGACAAACTGCTCCAGTATCTGCAAAGTAAACCCCAAACTGTGTCACCAGGAGTGGGGTGAGACTGAAGTGAGTCAATAACGTCAGGCACTGTGCAAAGCACTAGGGATACAAAGAAAGGCAAAGACATTTCCTCCTTTCAAGGAGCTCTCAGTCTGATTGGGGAGACAACATGTGAACGAGGGCTATGCAGGACACATTAGAGATGATTTCAGAGGGAGAACGCTGAGATGAAGGATGGGAAAGGCTTCTTTAAGAAGGGGGCTTTGGGCTGACATGTGAAGGATGCCAGAGAAGGCAGGGGATGAAGAGGGAGAGCATTCCTGGCATGGCGGAGAGCCAGAGAGAACTTCCAGAGTGTGCTGTATTGTGACTAGCATGGGGCAATGGAAAGAATGGATGAATGGCTAGCTGGCTTATAGAACGAATGAATGGATGAATGGATGAGTGAATGAATGAACAATTAAAAAGCATTTAGTAGATTATTATGCGCCTGTTAATGTGATCGTCATTTAAAAAAGAAAAAGAAAAGAAAAGAAAAGAAAAACAAAGAAAGGGATAGCCAGACCATGTCCTCAAGGAACTCATATTTCAATGAAGGAGCCCACATGTAAATAACCAGGTACACTCGAAGTAGATCCAGGGTGGTTAGAGAGGCATGTTGGAGGCAACCAGCTAGGAGATGGCTGGCCTGTGAAGAGTCTCTTGCCGGAAGCAGGATTTGATCTGACTTGGAGGAAGCCAGGGAAATGAAGTGGTGGAAGACGGACGCTTGTGTGCTGCCTCTTTTCCAGCCTTCTCATGCCTCCCTGCCTCCTTCCCCCACAGACTTTGGGAGCTAGTGCTACTGGCCTCCTGGCTGGTCCTCCAGCTCCCAGGTATTCTCACTTACTGCCCCCACCCCATTCCCGTGCCTTAAATACTCTGCTGCCTCACCTCCACCTTCCATGAACCCTGGCTTCTTTCAAGACTCGACTGAAATGCCACCCTCTCCAGGAAGCCCTTCCTGATCTTGCTCACTGTGTGCTTTCCCTCTACTCATTATCTCTAGTACATCCTGTACCCAATTCTCTGTCCATGGCTGTTTGCAGGTTGTCTCTCCCATTAGACTGGGAGCTCTTGGACAACAGGTACTGTCTTTTGCCTTTCCTTGTGACCTTAGTGCTTAGCATAGTGCCTGGCATACAATAGTGCTTACTAAATGTTTACTGACTTGAACTCTTCCTTTTGATCCTTTTTAGCTCTGTGACCTTGGGCAAGTTACTGGGGCTTCCTAAGCTTAGGTTTCCTGATCTGTAAAATGAGAACAGGGAAACATTCAATGTGCTCTTTACTGGAGTGTGAGAAGGAAGTGCTTTACAAATCTGTAAAAATGTGACTTATTGGCTCTGCAAACAACCCACTCTTATTTTCCTCACTTTGGCAGAGTCCTTGAAAAAAGCACTGGACCTGGAGTCTGGAAGACCTGAGTTCAAATCTTGCCTCAGACACAGTACTAGCTGTGTGACCTTGGCCAAGTCATTTTTGTTCTCTCAGGCTCAGGTTCCTCCTATGAAATATGAGGACAAAATAGCATCTATTTCAAAGCATTATTATGAGAAACAAAGTGGAGAATATAGGTAAAACCCTTGGCAAATATTACAATGTTACATAAATAGTAGGTGTTATTCTGATTCTTTTTTCTTTGGGGAATAGCTCTTAGATTCCATTCTCACTTGCCTTTGGTCCAAGGCTCTCTTAAATCCCTCCTCTCCTTCTTGCCGGTCCAGTACAGCCACTTCCTCCTCCAGGGATCCAGGACCTGAAGGCTGGCCTGCCCACTCACTTGGAATGCAAACCCCTCTGGGCAAAGGTTTGTTCAGTGCTATTGCATTAGAGACCTGGATGTCTGAAGTACTGAGTGAATATTAAAATAGTCCTAATAATAAAATTGTGCCCAGTCAAGTGTGTCACCCTCATTCAGCAGGGAAGGGTAACAGCCCCTTTCCCCTGAGGCTTGGGAGAGATCAGCTTACACTTTCCAGGCTGGGCACCAACTTCTTTCTCTCCATCTTCTTCCAGAACTGAAGTAAGAGCAGTGATCAGCCAGAGACCATCACTCCATGGATGCCTTAGCCTTCAGCCTGGGCATTCGGTGCCATCAAAGGTCTTTCCTGTATCCTGCCCAAGACCTAACTGGTTCTTGACCTGGCCTTCCTTCTCCTGATTGGCGGGTGGTTGCTCAGGATAATGATCTTTCTGACCTGTTTGGGGATTAAGGAGGGTATGAGATTTTTTTCTGGCTGCAATTTGAAGGCTGGTTCCAAAGGCTGTGATAGGAAATAGAAAACTCTGACTCCTCCAGCTGTAGGCACTGGCTGAATCAGGCCACTTTGAAAAGTGTGGAAGACTTCTGGATGCCAGTTGTGAGAGGTTTTGCTCTTTTTCCCCTGCTGGACCGAGTAACTGATAGCTCACCAGGCAGGATGAGGGACCTTCACCAGTATTTTGCATGTTGCTTGGCATTTTTCTCTGTTGGGTTTTTGATAGTGGCCACCGGGACAGACTGTTGGATGGTGGATGCTGATGACTCCGTGGAGGTAAGGAGAGAGAGGCTTATGCCTGGCAATCTCTTTTTACCCTTTCCCAACTTGGCATAGGCACCCACATGGACTCCCATGTAATGCCTCTGCTTTGTGTGAATCTCAGCTCTTTGCTCAGGGACAGCATTGACAATACTTGGGGATAGTTGGAGTCCAAAAATGGAAACTGTCACTCCCAGATGCCCCATGTGACCAAAATCACCAAAGGTCACAGAACAGAACTGTGAACTAGGAGGCATCAGATTAAAAAGAAGGGTGGTGGTGTGGGAAAAGCCCAGAAATCAGAGGAATTGGGTTCAAATCCCCAAACTAATTATTACTACTCATGTGATTATGGGCACATGCTTTATTGCTCTGGCCATCTGTCTCTCCATCTTCAAAAGAAGGGGATTAGAGCCCGTGTCCTCTGGGGTGTCTTTCAACTCTGGCACAGGAAAGTTGACTCTGTGTAGGGATCGGCTTACACAGAAGGAAGAAGAGCTTGGTTTCTCCCACTCCTTCCCATCTATTCATGGCCTTGAACTAATGGTCCTGGATGCTAGGCTGAGAGCTCATAGAAGTTTTCCCACTATCACAGAGACTGCATGTGGTGGGGCTGGGACTTGAATCAGGGGATGAGAGATTGAAAGTGGGAAGAGACCTGGAAGTAAACAACCCACAAGTTTTGATTAAGCAACTACTGATGACCCACCCGGACAGAGCGGGAGCTGGGGCTCCAAAGGAGTAACTAATCCTTATTGGGAAGGAGATTAAATTCAAATGGGAGAGCCAAGTACCAATAAAAATGCATAAGACAAAATACAAAAGGCTATTTAGTCCCATCCCTTCATTTTATAATTGAAAAAGTAGAGGCTAGAGAGCCAAAATAACTTGTTCAAGCTCATCCAGGAAATAGGCAGAAGATCTGGGTTTAGATCATTGGTCCTTTGACTCCAAATTCTGTTCTCTGCCCACAGTACAGCTGCCCCTCTCTTAAGAAGAAGCCACTACCGGCAGCTAAGCTCTGCCCCCAGCAGGATCACTGGGGTCACATCCAGGGCTCTTTTTGTAATGCTTCTCTGGGGAAGGAGACTTGGAGCTCAAGAGCCCTCTCTGTTGCCATAGAAATGGAGAGAGGTGAGCCAGAGAGAGCCCCCACTTCCCAGGCATGGCTCCCAGGCTGGGGGACAGGTGGTCATAGGGTGGGAGCAGAAGCCAGCTCTATCAGCATCTCTAATGAGTGGTGTATGGTAGCACAGTCCCTGACTCTCCGGAAGTCTGTTTTCTGTTGTCCAGGATCTTTTATCATCTCTGGGAAGAATGGAAGTCTGAAGGGAGTGGGCTTATTCTCTTACATTTGTAGGGCTGATGTAGGAGGAGGCAGAAATGGGGAGAAGGAGTTTTAATTTCCTCATCAGCTACAAAGAAATCACACATATAACCTACAAGTATATATACATACATACAAAAGTTCGTATGTTCCCCCCACCACCCTACCCCTCCTTGTGGAGCTTTAAAAAATCACTACCAGGCAGTTCATCACACACACACACACACACACACACACACACACACACACACACACACACACACACACACACACACACACACACACAGAGACACTTCCCTCCTCCCCTACATTCTTTTGCCCCACATTTCAAAGCCATTTTAAGATCCAGTGGCCAGCAGTTAGCAGGCAGTTGCTCAGAGGAGATGTCCACAGCTCTTGATGCCCAGGTTAAACCAGATCCGAGAATGGAGGGGGCCAGCTATGTGAGTAAGGCTAGCTCTCCATGCTGAGCCCAATCTCAATTTTAGCAAGTATTCTAAGCTGGCCACGGAAGCCCTTGAACCTGAATTGAGAGGAACGGAACCTATTTTAAAAGGCAGCACCGCCGAGCTCTGCTTCCTTTTAAGTGGTGCATCAGGAAGAAGAGGGCCCTGCTTCTGGGGTCTGTGAAGCTATGGGGCTCAGAGCCTCAAAGCATTTCTTAGGCACAAAAAGGAGGGGAGAGCGAAGGGAGCCTGCCAAAGTCAAGAACGCCAGCGCTCCGTTTTAATTAGTTTCTCAACGACTTTGGATACAATTCAGCTTAAACTGGCTGAGCTGCTGCCTTCAGTCGGCCAGACAGAGACTGTCAGGGTAAAACTCTGCTAACAGCAACAACGATGGTAACTTTCACTGAATGACAATGAGACGAACAACAGTAACTGACATTTAGAATAATCATGCAAATTTCCAATTTCACAAAGCACTGTCCATCCCGAGATCCCGAGGGATCCTGACACAACCCTGGTAGTTGTTAGATTATTCCCATTTTGAGGAGGAAGAAATCAGGCTCTGGAGCAGCTGGGCTCACGGTCACCCATCTGGGAAGCGTTGAGGGCAAGTTGCGAACCTAGCTTTCTCCTCCCTTCAATCCCAGTCTTGGCTCCAAAATACTCTGCTGCTTCTAGATCTGGACATTTTTGAGGGAATTCAGACTGAAAAATAAAGCAGAAACTACAGTATTTGGATGCTTTAAAATGTCTGAATACCATATACAACACCTTTTAGCACTTCTTTATGTGTTGTTCCTCTCACTCGAATGTAAACTCTTTGAGATCCAGGACTGTCTTGTTTCCTTCTATATTTATCCCACCCATCCCCACTACTTAATGCAGGATCTGGCACATAGTAAGCACTTCATGATCTCTCTATTATCATCTATCTATCTATCTATCTATCTATCTATCTATCTATCTATCTATCTATCTTTTTGTTATTGTTGTTCAGTCATTTCAGTTGTGTCTGCCTCTCTGCGACCCCATTTGGGGTTTACTTGGCAAAAATACTGGAGTGGTTTGCAATTTCCTTCTCCAGCTCATTTTACAGATGAAGTAACTGAGGCAAACAGAGTTAAGTGACTTGTCCAGGGTCGCACAGCTTGAAAGTATCTAAGGCTAGATTGGAACTCAGATATTCCTGACTCCAAGTCTGATCCTCAATAAACCATACTACCTAGCTGTCTCCATCTATCTATCTATCTATCTATCTATCTATCTATCTATCTATCTATCTATCTATCTGTCTATCTGTCTATCTATCTATCTATCTGTCTATCCATCCATCCATCCATCCATCTTCTATCTACCCATCTATCTTTCTATCAATGCATCTGTCTATCTAATTAATGAATATCTACCAATTAATATATTTCCATCTTTTTTTTGCTATTTAAATCTCTATAATCTTTTGGTTTTTCATCTGACTCCCCACATATATGTCTTTTCTTTCATTCATATATATATACATATACATATACACAACCATTTATGCATTTTGTAGCATTTATCTACCTTGCTCTTTATTTATATCTATCCATCTATCTGTCTAGACACCTATTCATCCACATATATGTGTAGCTATCTCTTTATTTTTCTATCCATCCATATCCATCTATCTACCTACCTACCTCTCTAATCCAATCCAACAAACATTTATTAAGCCCTAAAACATCCCAGGTACTGTGCTAAGTGTTGGGAATACAATTAATAAAAAGAAAGACAGTCTCTGCCCTTTGTGACGTTGTGATCTAAAGGAGGAAACAACACATAAAGCCCAATCTTCACATAAGTCCTGAATGAGGCACTTGCAGTATTATTATTCTAATTTTAAAGATGTAAATACTGCACTTCAGAGAAATTAAGTGCTTTGCCATTGTTCACACAGCTAGAAAGTACTGGTGGTGGGATTTGAACCCAGTGCTGTCCTGCCTCCTGTGCCATTACACCATCTTATTTGCGCAATCTGGCATTTAAGATGGAATAGTATGACTTTTATGGAAGCCCTGTCCACTTGGAGCCCAACCCATGAAGACAAAAGCCATCAACAGTCTGGTTCACATCCTTGGAATGAATTCTGGCTCTCCTTGGCCAAACAGATTTGTGATAATTTCCAAGCTTCCATCCATGCTTCTGATGTGGGTAGAACCAAGGCACAGGAGAACGAATAGGGTCTGTGAAACTTCTTCTCTATGGCAGGGATCTCATGGAAGCCTGATACTTCCTATTCCTCTAGGGATTTCTTTCATTGCTCCTTCACAAAAGGGAAGAGAAGCTTGCTGAATGCTGCACTGGGGTATTCAGAATTTAGGCATCCCCTCCTCTGAGTAAGCAAGCTTGGCAGCTGCACAGTGGAGCAAAGGAGAGTACATTTACATTCTCCCCCCAGTCCAAGCCTGTAGCTATCTCTCAGCCTCAGTCCTCCCTATGGATTGGGTCCATCATGCTGTAAACACTCATTGCTCTGCTTAGGAGGCTGCTGGATTATGCGAGGAACTCAAATGTCTGTCAGGCACTTACTTCATTCAGAGGAAAAAACTTCAGAAAAGCTTGAATCTATTCACTAGGAAGACAACCACTAAGGGCTTCTGTGTGTAATGTGCTGCTTGACCGAAGAGATAAACACCGTGAATTTGGAAAGGACCTTAGTGAATGCTCATGCCAAGCTTTTCATTTTAGAGATGAGACAGGGAGAAAATCATAGAACTTCCAAGATGGGACCTCGGAGGGAGACCTCACCTTCCCATAGAAGTCAGGCTACAATACGGCCACAAAAGGCTTTCTCACTTTTACTGAAGACCAGTGAGAGAGAGCTCCCATTTCTGGATGGCTCATTCCACTCTGGGGCAGCTCTTTTGGATAAAGTTCATTCCAACAGAAATTTTGGGACCTCCCCACTGTCAGAAAGGGAGCAGATGTCCTCAGATGAATGCCTGAATGATGTAACTACCCTACTACACGGCCTCTGGTAAAGGAAGTTAGATACTAAGTGGTCTAATTGATGTGAAGACACAGCTTCAGGTAGCTTGCACTCCAGACAAGGCAATAAGATGCACTCACACAGAACTATGGGGCCAACCAATATTCCCAAGAAGACAAGAGGCAAAACAATGCTCATTATAGGGGCAGGAGAGAACAGCTCCATTTAAGGGCATGAGAGAAGGCTTGGCACCGGAGGTGGCCTTAAGTTGGGTCTTGAAGGATGATGAGAAATTCAGTAAGTAATTGAGACAGGCAGAAGGAATGTAAATCAATCAGAAAGACCTTTTTGATTCACTTAATTAGGAAAATCATGAGATTCTACTGCATGATGCTGAAACTCATAGAGGGCTGTGTGGAAGAGGCGGACATAGGAAACAAGGACTGGAAAAATGGCCTTATGGCTATAACCAGACTCAGGGAGACCAGGCAGGGTCTTTACATACTGAGCTAGAGAATGTCTCGTAGACTCCCAGGGGCTTTGATCTGGGGTAGATGAAGTTGTTGTTTTTGTTTTTTTAAATAATAATTTATTAACTATATTTCAGAATCATTTTCTTCATAATCCTATGCATGCTAATTTATTCATTGAAAAACATGATTAAGAGAGAAGGTTCTTAGGCCTCACCAGACTAACTGTCAAAGGAGAACATGACTCACACATGCACCCAATGTTAAGATACCTCTCAATTTAACAATGAACGAACTGAGGTCTGAAGAGGTCCAGTGGTTTGGTGGAGGTCATGGAGATGGCCAAGCTGGGATTCGTCTGAGGGTTACCTGTCTCTCACCACCATGTCATGTCTGCTTCAGTGCTGGTTGTCATTGCAGTGAAGCAGAAGAATGAAGTGGATAGTAAGGGTCTCACCCGGCAGACAATTCCCTGTCTTCATCCATGCCATGGAGCTCTGTTCTACATTGATATGGTGCTTTGCTCCAGCTGCTCAGGTTTGAGTTATCTTTTTAGGTTTAAGATGAGACTCTGGCCTCCCCTTATCTCCTCAGGAAGGCAGCATGGTCAGGAAGAAGGAATTTTGGATTTATATCCTGACGACCTGGCTTTGACCTCTCCTGGCTCTCCCTCCCTGCCCACTGTCTCAGCTGAGAACCTTGCCTCATATAGTTAGGAAAAAAGGGAGGCCATTGTCTGTGAGCAACCTGTTCCTCTCTTCCATCTCCTATCACTCAGGTGCCTTCTGCCTCTCTCCCCTTCACCTCCATCTGGTCTGATGAAAGGTCCTTGCTCTTTACCAAGGCTGACTCCTTTTCCTTAAGCGACACCACCTAACCCATCTCCTCCAACAGATGGCCTCCCTCTGGCCTCCCAATTCTCTCACTTGTCTTCAATTTCCCCCCCTCTCATGGCTCATTTTCTACTGCCCACAAATGTGCCCATTTCTCCTCTATCCTGAGAAATCCCTTGTTTGACCATTATATCCCCACTATCATCCCATAGCTTTCCTTCCCTTTGTAGCCAAACTCCTCTAAAAGACACAAAAGGTGCTTCTGCTTTCCTATAATTTCCTTATTAATACCTTTCTGTCAGCTTCTGACCACTGACCAGCTTGGTGTCACCAAGAATCTCTCTGCACAGTTACCAATGAGCTTGCTAATGTTACTAAAGTGTTGCTAAGGCCAACGGCCATTTCCCAGTTCTCATTCTCCTTGCCCTGTCTGAAGTTCTTGACCCTGCTGACCCTCTCCTCCTTGATCCTCTCTTCTTTCTAGGTTTTGGGGAACCCATTCTCTTCTGGTTCTCCTCCTCCCTCTCTGACTGCTCCTTCTCAATCTCCTTTGCTGGATCCTCCTTCAGATCACTCCCTCTAACCATAGATAACCCTCAGGGCTCTGTCCTGGGCCCTCTTCCCTCCTCCCTCTGTACCAATTCACTTGGTGATCTCATCAGTTCACACGGATTTAGTTACCATTTCTTTGCAGATGATTCTCAAATGAACCTATGCTGTCCCAACCTCTCTTCTGACCTCCAATCTCAGATCTCCAGCTCCCTTTCAAACAACTCAAATTGAATGTCCTGTAGACCTATTAAACTCAATATTCAGAAAGCAGAACTCATTCTCTTTCTGCCTAACCCCCCACCCTTTCCCTTTTAGCATAGAGGGCAACACCATTTTTTCCAGCCTCACACTATAGTAGCTATCCTCATTTACACAGAGTTTACTCTGTTCCTTACACAGTGTTAAAGACTTTACAATTGTTATCTCATTTGAGGCAAGTGTTCTTATTTCATCCATTTTACAGATGAGGAAACTGAGGCAAACAAAGGTTAAGTGACTTGCCCAGGATTACACAGCTAGTAAATGTGTGAGGTTGGAATTGAACTCTTGTCTTCATGACTCCAGGCCTGGTGCTCTATCTGTTGTGCCAGTTGGCTGGTATAGCAGTAGGAATATTGGGTTTGGAGTGAGAAGATCTGGCTGTACCACTGCATGTCTGTGTGATCTTGGGATCTCCCTTCTCTTTGGTGAGTCTTGGATTTGTCCTCTATAAAATGAAGGGGTTGGGCTAGCTGCTGTCAAGAGTGAAGTCTCCCTCCCATCCCAGTAAAGATAACAACTCTGGGTTGCATGTTGTCCATGGCATTTCTGTCACTATTTCTTTTAGAAGGAAGGACGTGGAGAGTTTCTGTATTTATTATGACCTCTCCCCTCAGACTTCTATGAATTAGCTGGAGACATATATCTATGCTCTAAAAGGCTTTGAGCACTAATAGGCTTTAGGCCCTGAAATAAGGACCTGCCCATAAATTCATCAGGATCCCTCAATCTGCTGTCCCCAAGTGCCATCTTTAAGGAACAGCATGCTATGTGACATACACGTCAGGATTCCATTTTGGACTCAGGGAAATATGGTGCCTGGTATGGCAGCCCGTACAGACTGAGTCCCAAGCAGGGATTTATAGCTCAGCACTCCCATCATAGATCCCCTGAGAGAAAGTATGATCTCTTCTCTGGGTTTCTATATAGTTTCCTCATTTCTAAAAAAAACATTCATTTACCCTTTCTCACTCATAGTTGATAAATGGAAAACAATACTGCTTTAGAAATCCAAATGAATCAATAGCTATTTGGTATTCCCATTTAATAAAGGGAAGAGGCAGTGTGGTGAAGTGGGTAGAGACAGAGTCTTGGAATCGAGGAAGACAATTCAGTTCTTGCCTCTGACACATACTGTCTGAGTGACTGTGAATAAGTCAGTAAACCTCTCCCAACTCTCCAAAGCTAGAAGTTGCGGAGAAGGTACTCACCTGCTTTGGTAGAAGGACTTCCCTCAACTGGGAGTTTCCTTTTCCCACAAAAATCACAGGGCTAATCCAAAACAAAAATAAAAATTAGAAAGATAAGGCAGTTCTCCTTCCTCCCCTCCTCCCCCCCCTTCCCCCCCCTCCTCTTCCCTATGGGATCCTTCTAGGCCTGGTAGAAGAATTTCTAAAGTTGTGACCAAAGAAATTATCCCTTTGTAGTCAAGGTGAAGAGGCCTCCCAGAATGTGGCCAGACTGATTTTAACCTGTCACCAAGAGCTTGCTTTGGCAGCTTCCACTATCTGGTGCAGCCTTTGACACTCCAGGCTAACTTTTATGCCTCATAGGGCATCAGAAGAAGATGTCCATATTTCCCAATAGAGACAAGTCATGTTGGGAGATAAAGGAGTGTCTTCCAATATATAACATCCACTTTTTAGATGGTTGGCCTCTCAAATATTTATTGAACATCTGTCATTAATAAATCAACAAACTATGGCTATTTATTAAGGTACTATTCTCCAACAAGTAGTGAGAATATGAGTATAAAGAATGAAAAAAAAACTACTCCTAATGAGTTTACTTTCAAATGGGGGAGACAAGTATATAGGTTATGTACTAAATATACATTATTCTACATACAAGTAATTATATACACATAAAAACAAAATTATTATGTACATGCAGTATACAACGTAATTAGACACAGACATACACAGAGTAACTGGATACATGCATGCACAGAGTAACTGTATATACAAATATGCAGCAAAATTAGTTACCAGGTTGTTTGGGAGAGAGGGCGCTACCAGTTTGGCATTCAGGAAAGTTGTTCTGTAGAAGATGGCACCAGAGCTGTGTCTTAAAGGAAAAGAGGGACTCAATGAGGTGGAGTTAAGAAAGGAACACATCCTAGGCATGAGGGACAGTCAGTGCAAAGGCAGGGGGATGGGCGATGAATCAGATGTGTGTGAGGAAGAGAGAAAAGGTCAGTGTGGTTGGTTGGATGGATGTGTGTGTGTGTGTGTGAATGTGTGTGTGTGAGTGTGTGTCTCTCTGTGTTTGAGTGTATGTGTCTCTGTGTGTCAATGTATGTGAGTGTGCATGTCTGTGTGTGTGTTTGTGTGTGTGAATGTGTGTGTGAGTGACTGTGTGTGTCTCTGTGTGTATGTGTGTGTGAGTGTGTGTGTGACTGAGTGTGGGTGTCGTGTGTGTGTGTGAGTGAGTGTGTGTGTGTGAGTGAGTATGTGGGCATGTCTGTGTATGCGGTGGAGGAAACGTTCAATGAGGTTGGAAAGAAACTAGGTCGTGTAGGGTTTGAAAAGATTAAATGGAGAGTTTAGATTTGAATCCAAAGGCAATGGACCTGGCAAAGTAAGGGAGAGACATGGTCATATCTGCTGTTAAGAAAAATTCCTTTGGCAGTCTTGGGTAGGAGAGATTGGAGTGGGCTGAAAGTTGAGGCAGGGAGACCATTTAGGAAGTGGTTGCAATTATGTAGGCTACAAGTGATGAGCACCTGAACTAAGGTGGCATGCTTCTCACCCTCATATGTGAATAAAGAAGAGATTGCATGGGAGAAGCTGGGTAGGAATAGCAGGATTTGGCAATGACTGGACATGGCAATTCAGGTGATGGAGGAATCCAGACTTTGGACGTGTCACTTTCCAATTCTGGGCCTCATTGCCCTAATTTGTACACTGACAGAGTTGGGTTGGATCACCACGGAGTTACCTTTCTGCTAACAGCCTGCAAAAAAGTCACATCAACCTCTCGGAGCCTGTTTCTTTATTTATAATTTGAGGAGAACAATATAGCAGGCTGCTCCCTGCCTCAAAGGGCCCATGTGATGGTCATGTAATGGCTACAAATGCTTTGTCAAAGGCAAAGCCTGTCTAAGAAGAGCTGGTGTGGATGTGGTCCCTTAGGCCTTACTAAGTGCTTTACAAAATACATGCTCTCACATGAGCCTCACAGCTAGCCTTTGAGGTATGTGCTGTTACCATCTCTATTTTACAAATGGTGAATCTGAGTTTCTGAGAAGTGAAGTGACTTACCCAGGTCAATGTGGAACTCGCCTCCAAGTCTGAAGCTCTATCCAATAGACAAGACTGCCTTTCATCCATTATTGTCACTTCCTGGAAACAGAAAGCATCTTTGCTACGGGCACCTTTTGAAGTCAATCCATTGGATGGCAGAGCCCAGGTCCAACAAAACATCAGCAGGCTAGAATGGGATGAAAATCTAATCAGATGGCCTTTCCTAGGGGAGAATTTGTCACCCTAAAACAGGATTTAATTCATCCGCATCACAAACACAAAGCCAAACAGGCCTTGGGTGGGGAAAGCAAAAGCAACCAACTGCAGTCTGTTAGAGAGCTTAGTGAATAATAAGGTGAATGTGGGTCAACCATGTGACCTGGGAACCAAGAAAGCCTCTCTCCATGGAGGTAACATGGTCCCCAGTGTCAGACTTTGCCGGCGTCCTAAGCTTAGTTCTGTGAACTCCACTTTAGAGAGGATATTTGGAAGCTGGAAGGCGACCTGAGCTGCCCATAAGGATTCACTGTGACGTGGACAGCCTTTCTTCCCCTACTGAGGCTCAAAATTACCTGAACAAGATAAGGGCTTTTCACCTTGTCTTCCCTGCACAAAGGCACCTTTGAGGTTGTCTCTCCTAAGTGGTCCATTAACAGGACCTGGGTTAATTACAGTCCCTGTTCTCACATACCCAAATGAGGCTGAATACCAGAGTCAGTCGTCAGTGGTGCCCCTGGCGTTAATGCCTAATGGAATGGGGTTCCTTGTGTCCCCTAATGAGCTCATTGCTGATCTAAGTATGTTCATTGCAGGTAAATGATCAATAGCCTTGACAATGGCCTCACCTGTGTCTGCTTTAGGTCAGACTAGCATTCTTCCAGCTGGAGCTTGGCATGGCTGCTTGGACTGCTCCAGCCACCTTACACAGAACCTGCCCTATACAGGAGGAGATCCTGGCACAGCAGTCTGTGGGCAGAGGTCAGGGAGCCAGTGGAGCAGGGCACCAGCCACCTGGCCTGAGAAAAGATTCTAGTCTCCATCCTAATGATCCTTACCCCAAGCTATCCTTAATTAGCATAAGAGGAAAATGGACTCAGCCAACGGGAAGTGCAAATGACCTCTTGAGATAGTATTGAAGGCTGTAGTTATTGGATACTCACCAGAAAGCTGTTTGGTGGGACCTTTTAATAGCCCTTTCCCTGTTCTGTGAGTTCTCTCTATAGCAATGGCTAATGCTCACATAGTGCTTTAAGATTTGCCAAGCAATTTCTGAATATTATCTCAATAGACTCACTACAAGCCTGGGAAGTGGGTGCTGTTATTATTCCCCTTTTACAGGTACAGAAACTAAGGCTGAGGGCACTTGAATCACTTGTCCAGGATCACACAACTAAGATCTTCATTACTTTGAGTCCAGCACTACAACCTTGGGAGCACCTAGCTGCCTCTGCAGCTCCACTGGGCAGGGGCGGTTACAGCTTTGTCGCTGTATCCTGTGCCTGGCACATAGTAGGGGCTTTTTAAGTGCTTGTTGATTGTTTTGTTATAATCCAAGCTCCACTCAGACTCTGCTGCCTAGGCACGGCCGTGTTCTTGAGTACCATGGAGCTAACGTGCTGAGACCACACGTTTGAAAATGAAGATGAACCATGCCCATCCGGAACATGTCTGGTTTGCTGTAGTGACCAAGACTCATTTTCCTTGTCAGATTTCCCAGTGCATGGTGATATTTGGTGCTGTTGTCTGACATCTAGGAAGTGTTTAATAAATGCTGGTTGACTTGGCAAATTTTCTAGTTTCTTGGGTGGTTACATTGTCCAGCAGTAGTATTCCTGCCCAAACCATCAGCTTCCATGAAAACCTAAGGTGTGGGGCTGTGCAGAATGCTTAACAGCTTAAATAATGAAGACTGCCTCCTAGTTTTTAATACAATGTATTTTCAGACCCTTACTCACTTTGTGATCCTAGGCAAATCACTTAGCTCTATTTGCTTTAGTTTCTCATCTATAAAATGAGCTGGAAAAGGAAAATGGCAAACCACTCCAGTATCTTTGCTAAAAATAAACAAAAACAAACAAACAAACAAAAAAAAAGCAAATGGGATCACGGAGAGTCAGACATGACTGAAATGAATCAACGACAATAAACACACAACTTGGACACATGTTGAGCTGTTCAACAAGCGTTTCTTAAGGAGTTAGAAGGGGTTATGTACTATGCTACTACACTCCTGTCGATAAAAAGAAAAGCCCCAACCCAGGCCCTGACCTCAGAGAGCAATGTCTAAATGCTGCTGATCTTTTTAGATCATTTCATCCAAATGGGTTTGGGAACAACCATGCCATAAGCCTCAGGTGAATAGAGCTCACAGATCCCTGGGGTATCCAAATATTGTCCTAGAGATGCCACATGAGGAAGGAGGCTTTAAAATGCTGTCGTGCTTTTTCAACTCCTTGTTCACCAGGTTTCATTCCAAATGCTGAAGAGGGGACTCTGCTTATGTGTTCTTTGATATATGTATATATTTTTTTTTCCCCAAGGGTACATGTTTTTATATCTCTCCTCCAAGTCCTCAGTCCAAGCTTTCTCCCTTTGCTTCCCCCTACTGACCCAGCTCCCTTCTATATCAGTAAATGAAGCAACATGTGTGTTTTTCATTCCCTGAGATAATTTTTGTTCAAACCTGACTAAAGTTATTCTCAGATTTCCGAGGTAATAAGAAGCACTCATTGAGGCAGAAGGAACAAAAATATTAACTCTGCTCAATATGCATGAGGTCTCCCAAGAATACTCCAAACCATTTTCTCTTGGCATATTTACAATTCTGAGAACTCTACCATGACTTTCAGCTTATGGATACATTATGAAAAGTCTCAGGGCTTTGGTGCTTTTTAGCACTAAGTAGCTGGTTAGAATCCTCAGCACGACATTTCCGAGGTAAAGTGGTTTGCAGCTGTCAGCCTGGCAGAAATGAATGTTCCATTTGTCTCTCACCCTCACCCCAGCTGCAGCATTTGTAATCTTGCAGAGGCCCAAAGAAGAGGTGAGCGCTGGGCTCCTTAGGGCCACACTGCTGGGAGCATTCTTTGCTGTCTGTTCCGGTTAGGACTCAAAGCAAGATAAACATTCGTGTATCCAAACCGAGTCCACAAGCTTTTTCTAAGCACGCACTCTCTGCACTTATAGTTGGAGTTACAGACACAAGTATTCAGCAGTCCTCAAAGCCATTGAGGAGCTTATGTTCTATGGGCAAGATCTACCAAGTCCATAAATGCATGGAAAACACATGCAAGGTAAATGGAAAGTGATTCGTAGGCGTTGAAGCAGAGGACTCTGCTGAGAGGCAGGATGGAGTGGGATCGAGATAGACCATGTGTATGGGATGGTATCTGAGCGGAGCTTCATAGTATTTTAAGAAAGTACAAAGTGGGAGAATATTCTAAACCTGGGAGAGTGCCTGTGAGTTCCCTATATTCCTCTATATAATATTCCTAGGTACTAATGTTATACATTATTTTTTACTATACACATACTCAGTATTCTTCATATGACAAATATGATGATATTTTCCATAGAATTAAAAACATCATATTTTGAGCCCAATGGACAATATTCACTCCATTCTTACAATGGCATGAGGGGAGATTATACATTGCTGTCTTCATTTTCCAGCTATTGGGAAGGGGAACCCAGAGGAAGGAAGTACATTTCCTCCAGGGAAAACACTCATTCCACGGCTGAGCAGAGCATTGGTGCCTCACTCTACTCAGTCCTGTTTTCTAGCCATTCTCTTCATGACTAATCTCACTAAAGAATCAGGAAGTGAGTTAACTTCCTCATGGTGAAAGCATTTATTTGTTGACCAGAGTGCTTTAGGGTAACAATGGTAAGTTCTTTGCTGGGAATGAACAGAATTCAGATCACGTTTCTGACCAGTTCATTTGGTTATCTGAACCCCAGCAGCCCAGGTCTGCCTTTGATCGAAAGTGTGTCCATGGATTTTCTTTCACATGGTGTCTTCTTTGCATCTAGGTTAGTTCAAGGTGCCGTGGCCTCTGGTGGGAGTGTGTCACAAATTCTTTTGACGGCATTCGAACCTGTGATGATTATGACTCTATACTGGCTGAGCATCCCTGTACGTATACTTTAGACCTCCTTCCCTGCTGGCACAGGTACAAACTACACATCTGGCCACTGAGGCCTGGCCATCCAGGCTTGACTTTGGAAGGTTGTCTTGAAATGTATTGTGTCTGTGGCTTCCTCCCTCCCTGCTTTACAAACAGTCTTGTTGAATTTCAAATGTCTCTTTTGAGTGTTAGGAGGAGTATCACAAAGAAAGAAGCTACATTGGCCCAGAATGAATGAAAGACAAAAAACAAACAAAAACCAACACTTCTTATTCCAGTATAATTCCATAGATGGCCAGTATTTAAGCTATCATTTTCCCTTCATAGCTCCAAAGCAAGAGCTCTTATTTCTTTCTATAGAAGTTGTGTTGAAAAAAGGATTTAATCACCACTTTTCCCTGCCCTCTAAAGGACAGAAAACAGACATTACTTGCTAAACAAATCAGCAAACAGCACGGGAGTGCTGGCTCTAAATATTCTACATCGGATTACCGGTCCTGTTCTTTGGGTTTTCTTATTTCACTTCACAACCTGAATCTGTCAGAAGGTTTCCTACACATCAGAAGGAAAAATTCTCCAGAAGAGAGCGAGCATGGTTATTGCTCTTCCCAGGCTCTCCTCTCTGTACTTTCTGGCGAACCCAAGTCAGTTCCGCAGCAAAACAAAATGAGAATGTCAAGAAGACGGGGCCCATCCTTCTTTTGGTTCCGGTCCCTGCTGACACCGGTGCCTGGCATAGGGGCTTCTAGGCAACTGCTTTCCCTGTGACAAATGAAGCAAAGCTCTGGCTCTTTCCCCTAAAATAGTTTTTCGGGGGAAGAGCAGCAACCCTTCAAGGTAACTTAGTAGAGCTCATCTTGATGCCATTTTAGAGCCAGGGGCCTGAAATATGGTTAACATAATTCAAAAAGCCCATTCATTTCCTGAAAAGCCTCACTTTGCAGTAGAGTTATATCTCAGGACTTGCCTGAGTCTGCCTGCTAATAAGGCCACATAATTCAATGGGGATGAAAATGTGTATGTGTTTCATGCCTGATAAAGAATGCCTCAGCATCATTCAGAAAAGTGGAAAAGGAAAGGAAAAGAAAGGAAAGGAAAGGAAAGGAAAGGAAAGGAAAGGAAAGGAAAGGAAAGGAAAGGAAAGGAAAGGAAAGGAAAGGAAAGGAAAGGAAAGGAAAGGAAAGGAAAGGAAAGGAAAGGAAAGGAAAGGAAAGGAAAGGAAAGGAAAGGAAAGGTTGAGAATTTCCGACATTATACATTTCTCCTATGCACATTTTATACAGAAGACTTTTTTCTTGGATCGTGATTTACTTTAACCTCAACAGAAAGTAATTGAGGTTAAATTCTGGTCCATAATTTCATCTGACTGTTTTGGGAACAGAGAAGAAGTGTGACACGGAGGATAGAGAGGTGGCTTGGACTCAGGAACCAGGGACTGGATATTTAGAGTGGAAGGGACCTCAGAGGCCAAAGGCCAGCGTCTTATTTTAGAAATGAGTAAATTGAGGCACAGTGAAATGATTTCCCTGGTCTTACCCAGCTTGAGTCTGAGGCAGTATTCAAACTCAGGGCTTCGTGACTGGGGCTGCCTTTCAGTGGCCTCAGGGAAAAAGTAGCTAGTTTCACATCACTGTCTCTGACACACATTGGCTATATGAACCAAATCATTTTACTTTGTGCTGGCCCAGACAATTCTCTGAGGCTACAAGTTCAAAAGTTGGGGCTGATCTCCATTAGAAGAGAGAATTCACACATTGTAGTTTTCCATTCCAATGAAGTCAAATTCTGGTCTCCAAATCCCCATACTCAATCAGAAACCCAATTTTATATTCCCATTATGTGCGCCTCTAGTCAGCACCTTTCTCCCGTCTTTCTGAAGTTCCTACGATTTAAGTTGACAGACACTCATGCACAAATTGATGGCACCTGATTATAGCTGAACTGAGCATAGAATCAGAAACCAGAGATCTGGACAGACTATTCCCATTGGACCCTTCTCTGCCCTCCTGATCATTTCAAGGGTGGTCCTTACAGGAGAGCAGCATTTGGTTTTAAGACTTGCCTGAGGCCCTGAAAGCCTTAACCCCAAATGGATGCCACCTCTCCTTCCTCCTCTCTGTTTTCTTCTCAGAGAAAATGCCGTGTTGGTCATGATGACCTAGTCAGAGATTCCTCCTCCTTGCTGATGCCTAGGAACACAGAAATACAAACCCACTGACCATATCATTTTCCCCAAGTTTAGGCTATAGGAGAGAATTCATATTGTCCCACATGTCACTTGCTTTAACTTTAATGTAGTTCTGACTGTCCTTGTTGAATGGAAAGGTTGCAATAAAACTATGGAAAGACTCCCCTGAGTCTTCCCTGTGTACATTTTTAAAGCTAGTCCATCTGACAAATGATACCATATACCATCTTAACGTTCTGAAAGAAGCTAGGAATTTAACTAAAATATGTCCAATGGGGCTTTGAGCCAGGGTACCAAAATCTAGGGAAAGAGTGGCCTTCCTCCCTGGAATGGGGAGTTTCTCCCCATACATTCTCCTCAGGGTAATCTGTTATCTTTCTCTGTGGTCATTACCTTGTCTCACACCACCATCCACCACACTTGCCCCTGGGCCATCCCTAAAATCTGATTGCCACCCCACCTTTTGCCCAGCCAGAGCTCCACTTGGGCCAGCCTGAAACCATTTGAGGGATGGGATACCACTTTCCCAGTGACTATCCTTTCTTTCTACTTTCTCCCTCCTCCTTCCCAGTAGGAGTGGAATTTGGCCAGGGCTCAAGAATACCTGGTTAGGGCCCTGCTGAGAACTGAGAAGGAAGTTTCTGCTAGATCTGCTTTGCTTTTGTATGAATTTTTCTAGGTGAGTTCAATGATGAGCTATTCTAAGGATCTCTCTGACTCCCCATTGTCCCCAGCCTACATTTCCACCAGTTCTTATTTATTTATTTATTTATTTATTTGGTTAGAAAATGTCATGCATACTCAAGCCACAGTGTTCTCTTTAGCAGCCTAAGAAAAAAAGAAAGCCTTTATCCTGTCCATTCTAAATGGAGTCTATCTTCAGGCTGATGGGCAGGCACTGATAGATTGATGGACTGTCTGTGAGGGTCCCAGTCCTCTGAGTGCCAGGGTTCTGGACTTCTGCATGCCTGGGTCCCAACCCTCGGCAGTCAGGGTCCCAGCCCTCTGTGTTCCAGGGTTCTGGCCCCCTGCACGCCTGGGTCCCAGCCCTCTGCAGTCAGGGTCCCAGCCCTCTGTGTTCCAGGGTTCTGGCCCCCTGCACGCCTGGGTCCCAGCCCTCTGCAGTCAGGGTCCCAGCCCTCTGTGTTCCAGGGTTCTGGCCCTCTGCATGCCTGGGTCCCAGCCCTCTGAGTGCCAGGGTCCCAGCCCTCTGCCCTTGGATAATCTTGTGACCTGAGAGGGTCTGATGTAGTCCAGGACTTTCAGGAGAGTTTGACTAACCAGTCCTTCTCTTCTTCTGTCTCAATACAACCACCTGTCCTGCTTTTCTAGTGAAGCTGGTGGCGACCCGGGCTCTGATGATCACTGCAAACATCTTGGCTGCCCTGGGATTCCTCTCTCTGCTGCTCGGGCTGCACTGTGTGAAATTCCTTCCCAATGAGCCCCTCGTCAAAGCTCGGATGTGCTTTGTAGCAGGAATCTTTCTGGCTATGGCAGGTACTTGTGGCGGGGGGAGCTGATGACTCACAGGCTGTAGGATCCGGTATCTCATCCTGGAAGGATCTCAGCCCAGCCCCTCCATTTCCAGAGGGGGAAACTGAGGCGCAGACTGTTGGAATGGCTTGCTGTCACCAAGTGGCAGACGTGGGGTTCACCACCGGGTCACTGGATCCTGAAACCAGAGCTCTTTCCAGCACTCCGAGCTGCCTCCCTTTTGTAACTGAGCTACTTTGGCAAGAACAAAAACACACAAATCCATGGGGAATAGTGACTTGGAGAACGCCGTGCCACATTCTGTTTTCTCCCAGGGAGACCCAGATGCCAACCTGAAGATTCCTCGCCCTATAGCCCTAACTGATTAGAGAAAGAATTCAGGTCAAATCCACAAACCTTCAAGAAACAAAAGGACCTGGGTGGGCCCTTCACAGAAGGGGAGGCGAGGGCTCTCAAGGTGCTGATGGGGATAGCCAACCGATGAACACTTTCAAGGGAGAAGTCTTTGACTGTGGGTCCAGGATGGGGCTGTGGGCCTATTCTTCCAAGGATCAGCCTTGCTAAATTCACAGATTACAAGGCTGTCCTCAGGAGGATGACTTCTCAGGCACAGAAAAAACTATCTAAGATCCAGGGTGGCCACACCCACATAAATCACATAACATCAAGACATCAAAGGAACATACTGTGCTAAATGTGGGAGGAAATTTAAAAAAAAAAAAAAGATGAAAGATGCTGCAATATGTGCCTTCAAGAAGCTTGCAATCTTACAGAATGTAAAACTAGTTTTGTGAAGAAAAGAACTTGTAGACCATAGATTTAGAGCTGAAAGGGACCTTTTTACAGATGAGGAATCTGAGGCACAGAGAGGTTAAAGTGACCTGACCTGGGCCACATGCAAAGTCAAGAGGAAAAGCCAGGAATCAAACCCTGGTCTTTTACTTTACGTGCAGAAGTATTTCCATTCTATAGTGCTGCTTCCAAGTAGACCATAGCAAATGTTCTCTCATCACATGACAGATGAGGAAAAGGCACAGGATGGGGAAAGGACTTTTCTGTGGACCACTAGGTATTGGGAAGGCACAAACAGCAGGCAAAGATCTACCTTTCCATCTCAAGCTTTGCCTAGCAAATCCCTTGACCTTTCTCACAGGACAAAGGGTGGTATAAGAAAAGCCAATAGTGATTTGCTAAATTTTCAGACCTGAACATGTGAATAACACATTTCATTTATGAAAACAAGCAGGTCAATTTAATCTCAATTTGTTTAGTGTGAGAACAGAAAATGAGCATTTTTAAAGTTGATAGATTTCTCTCTTTTTAAAAGTTTTTAGGGACCTTGGGAAATGTTGAATTGCAGATTTAGAGTAGAAAGGAGGCTACCATCCCCAGCCTAAACCTTCACTAAAATCTCCAATTCAGCCAAAATGGACAATAGTTATTTATTTGATGGTTGTCTGATATGGAACTTGCTTACACTATTATTTGTTAAATAATAATAATAATTTCCCTACAGTGTTGTCCATTTTCAAGATGCTTTGAAAATGTGTGAGCCTCACAACAATGCTAGAAGGCAGATGCTACAATTATTATTATCCATATTTTATAAATGAAGCATCAAAACCACAGAGAAGTTAAAGTATTTGCCCAAAGTTACACAGAGAGTCAATTGAAGAGGTTGGATTGGAACATGGGTCTTCTTCCTGACTAACTCTACTATCCATCCATGACTCCACCCTGATTTTCTGATTCGTTGTGATTATGTGAAAGGCACTCTGCTATACTCTGGGGATAGAACGGGGAAAAAGAAAGAAAGAAAAAGAAACAGTCAGTGTTCTCCATGGCCTTCTGTTCTCCTAGGATAATGAGGAAACTGAGGCCTGATGCTGACAAACACCCTCCCCATGCAGTAGGCAGAGGTTCACCGGGGTTGGCCGCCCTGATCTCCTGATTCTATTCCAGAACTCTTTTCCCAGCCCATGCTGCATTATGCTGGTGTCAAGGTCCCCCCAGTCTAGGAAGCATGGGCTGCTCTTTCTGCCCATCTCTGAGTGCCCCTTTTGTTTCAGGTGTTCCTGGGATCATTGGCTCTCTGTGGTACGCAATCGATGTCTATGTGGAACGCACCTCCCTGATTCTACACGACATATTTGTGGGCCTCCAGTACAAGTTTGGCTGGTCCTGTTGGCTTGGGATGGCAGGGGCCCTGGGATGCCTTCTGGCTGGAGCTGTCCTCACTTGTGGTTCATATATCTTTAAAGGTAAATAAATGTAGAGAACATAGTTACACACATGTGTACACACATATACACATATGCTTGCATATATGAATATTTTTGTATAATAGGTGCATAGGCATACAGTTGTATACAGGATGTTCCAAATGTCTTTTTAACTATTAAAACTGAAACTGTGTATATACTACATATTTATGTGTATATACATATATAATGTAACATATACAGATAGAATATCACAATGATGTATGTTATTGTATAGATAAGAGAGAGAGGGAAGGAGAGACAGAGAGAGACAGAGACAGAGAGAGACACAGAGACACACAGAGAGAGAGAGAGAGAGAGAGAGAGAGAGAGAGAGAGAGGAATTAAAATTAAAAGATGAGTGGGCTTGTGATTATTATTTATCTTTTCAAGTTTTAGTTTTGACAACACATCCATTTAGGCTCCTTCCTTGTGACAAAGATCATTTTACTGGCCAATACTCAAGCCTGATTTGATTTCTTCTTCTCTGAATCTCTAAATTCCAAGTACCCTAGGACAACCTGACTCCCAAATGTTCCAAGAGTTAAATTGTTTGTGTAGGGGTGTTTAAGCCAGCTCTAACCAGCTTAAAAGAGCCTGCTTATTAAATGTTGGCCATCACACACTTCTCTTGTCGTATGAACAATGCTTGAGCTTGACAAGGGTGTAGTAGAAGGGTGTGGAAATGAAGTCATCACCACACTGGAGGCCTGGGGACTGTTGGCTCATAACAACAATAATGGTAACAGCAACGACAATAACAACAACAATGGCATTTCCATGATGCTTTAAGTTTGTGACATGCTCCCTGTTTTCGTTTGAGCCTTGTAATACTCCTGGCTGCACGAAAACATGATCAGTACCATGAAGGGAAAAGAAACAACACAAGCACCAATTACACCTGACTCAGTTTTGTGTTAAAACCTGAAGTTTTCCTGCACATGTGACCTATTTTTGTAGGCACATGTGACTGAGTTGAGAGGTTTAGGGTCCCTCTTGTCTTCCTCTAATGCTTCTCCTGGTGTGCAAGTGCCCCTTGGTTCTCACCTGTGCAATTTCACGTTCTCCCAAGCTGACCCAGGAGCTTTGAGATGGCCTGTGCACCTGCAGTTCAAAGGCCAGCCCAGCTATGAATGCCTTTGGCTACAAGGGATGGCTTTTCCAGACGCAGTTGTCCTCTTGCCCTTGGAGGAAGGCTCGGGATGTCCTAGCCTGCCTCTGGGGAGGAAGGAGTGATGGTGATGGTGAACGTCTAGACAAACAAAAGAAGGTCTGAGTTCACGTGATTGGGCAGGGAAGAAGTGGTGATGAGGACAGGCCAGGGAGACCTAGAGAAACTTTGGGATCTTATTCCTTGCTGCCCCTCTAAGGTGATGCCTGCCACTACTTTTTATTCTCAGACAACCTTCAGTTTACATTGTACGTATCCCATACGTGCAGAGTTATTTGCATCTTGTTGTCCCATTTTAATATGAGTTCTATGATCATAGACCTTATTCTGGCCTTTTCTTGTGATCCATGCTCAGGGTGTAGTCAACATGTAAGAAATGCTTGTTAACTGTCTGACTGACTGACCCTCGACCCCAAATTGGGTGCCATCTGGAAACAGAAATTATGTTTTACCATGTAAAAGACCTACCTGCCTATAATTGGGAATAAAAGCTTATTTCCAGTTTATATGTTAGGTACACGGTAGGTGCCTAATAAATGTCCATTCAGTAAATATTGATTAAAGGACACTTGTATTCAGGCATTATACTGGGTCCTTGCTATGTCTGAATCTCAATATATCAACAAGTATTTATTAAGCACCTACTATGTGCTGAGCACCATTAAGGACTGGCAATAGAGAGATGAAAATTACAGCAGTCTCTGCCCTCAAAGAGCTTCCTTGAATTGTATCAGGGAGACACTATGAATGTGTTTAAGGAAGTAGAGAAAATATGAAACATAAATGAATACAAAGTAATGGGGAGGGACAAAGAGGGGGGGGCTTGGATCAGCAAACACTTTATGAGAAAAATTCTGAAGGAACCAGGAATTCTAAGGGATGGAAATGATACATGAATGCATTCTAGGCATAGGGGACAACAATGCAAAGGTGTGGTGAGAGGAGATGGAAAGGAAGATGTATGTAAGAGAGAGAAAGCCTGTTCTGAGGGATTGTAAAGAGGGTAATGTAGAATAAGGATGGGAAAGTAGACTGGGACAAGCTTGGGAAGGACTTTAAACATTGGCCAGAGAGGGCTATATTGATTTTAGAGACCACTGCAATGATTGGAGTTTATTCATTAATGAGTGTTTACTGAATTGAATTAAGTACACACCCAATTGGGTTGTGGAGGATGAAGTATCTGGAAGAGGAGCGTAAAATGGGTCAAGTGGAGTCCCCAGGGGCCTTGTGGTTTTATCACCCTGACCACAAGAAGCTTCTCCTCGTCCACCCTAATCTGGTTGCTGTCTTTGGGAGACGGCCTCCATAGTCTCCTCTATGCATTTTGATTGTACAGAGTTGTTTTCATGCAGTCTCCCCCATGAGGGCATATCCACCGTACTACCTAGCTGCCTCATTCTCAAACCAGAGGTGGTGGCAGAGAAAAGCAGGCACAAATGGGATGCTTTATCTCTCTCCAACACTAGAGGGCATCAGAGAACACTAGTTATCAATGAAGCCCTTGGCTAATCACTTAGGTTAAGACTTCTGTCAATTGACTGCCTCTTGGGACCACCATTCCCCTAGGACATTCTTTCCACCTTTTGCTGTAGCTTTACTCTTTATGCCGGATCCTTCTTATCCCAGCCTCATATAGTAGCTATCTGTATGTACAGGGGCCACCAATGAGAACTAGGTGGCCTCAGAGACTCCTTTTTCACTTGAAAGTAAACAGTTCTCACATTTTCCCCAAATAATTGAAAATCTAAAAAATCTTACCTCCATTTCCCAATATTTCTCTTTCTGTATCTCTCTCTATTGGTCTCTGTCTCTCTCACCATATCTGTCTCTTCCTTTCTCTGTCTCTTGGTTTCTCTTAGGTTGGTGGCATAGCAGATAGAATGTTTGACCCGGAGTCAGGAAGATAGGATTTTAAATCTCGCCTCAGACTCTTACCAGCTGTGTGACCCTGGGCAAGTCATTTAACCTTTGCTGCTTCAGTTTCCTCATTCGTAAAATGGGGGAGGGGTAATAGCACCTGTACCTCCCAGAGTCATTGTAAGGATAAAATGAGGTACTATTTATAAAGTGTTTTGCAAACCACAAAACACTATGTAAATGCTAGTTGTTATCATCGTCGTTGTTGTATGCAATTAAGCTGAAGTAAAACAATTCCCTCAACCCTAAAGTCTTCTATATGTTCCTTCCACCCACTGTTTTGCCATGGATTTATTTCTTCATATTCATATTCTTCAGGGTGTTTTTTAAATAAATTTTTTTTCCCTACTGACCCTTTTAAATCATTAACCTGTCTGTAATGCTATAGGGCATCATTCTAAATCATTGACAAGGTGGATTGAATGCTTATTTGTAATCCACAATTCATTTCTTCCCCAAAGCTGATCAAATCCCATTTGATTTTTTTTTTTAATCCAGTCCTGGTTCTCATTCTTGTCCTACTCCTCTCTGTTATTTAAATGCTTTTCTGTAATGTGATACTGTGTTACATCATTTAACACAAGCCATAACACTTTCTTTTTTAACATAAAATACGTGTCCCCATTTCTCCATAAGAAGGAGCAGTATTTTAAAAGGGAGATATGTTATGGCACACTGAGGAACTTGCCTCTTGAGGCATGGTTTCCCCATGTCCTGTCTGGAGTCTAGAAAGGCAGCGGAACCCAAGGTAGAAAACGGCCTTGTGTAGAGAAGAAAGTCATGTGGAGATGAGATCCGAGTCATGTGAGGGATGAGGGGCATGCAGTTAGTCTGACAAATTCAAAAGAACCCTCTCCCCCTGAGACTGAAGATACAAATGGGTGAAGCTGTGGAAGATTTTGAAGTGGAGATGAGAGTGTTTAAGGTGGTCCACAGAACGTGAAAGGGTTAAGGCTGGCCATTATTATAGCTAGATAAGTGCTGCAGAGGATTTAGTGGCAGGCCACAAGCCAAGCAGACCTGAATTCAAATTTATCCTCAGACATCACTTAAACTTTGTCTGCCTCAGTTTCCTCACCTATAAAGTGACAATACTAATAGCATCTACCTCCCAGGGTGGATGTGAAGATCTAATGAGATAATAGTTGTAGAGCAGTTAGGATAGTGTCTGACATAGAGTAAGCAGCATATAAACATTAGTTGTAGTTATTATTATTATTACTTTTGGAGCAGCTAAAGGAGGTTTCAATAGGTTGTTAGAATTAGGAAGAGATTCCAGATTTGATGGAAAAGACTGTGTGTATTGAGAGCACACATTGCCGGTAGAGGTATGGAGGCAAAGCTGGAAAAGTCCATGGGAATAACCTAAAAAACATAATGGTATTCCCATCACTCTAGTATCATGGGCCTTCAAGCCCAATATGGCGTCTCTGACATGGTATGAATGGAATGTTGATATCACTTGAATGGCTAAGATGAATTTTGCCTTTTAGTTTAAAGATAATTATTTCATTTTAATGTATATACCAGAGAAAACCAGCAAAAATGGGATTTTATGCTAATTTTTAAAATTTATTAATTATTATTAATAATATTTATAAATTAACATCTATACGTTGCTTACTATGTGCCAGGCACTGTGCTAAGTGCTTTCTAGTATTCTTTCATGTTATCTTCACAAGGACCCTGGGAGGTAGGTATTATTATCATTCACATTTTTAGTTAAGGAAACAGAGGCAAATGGGAATAAAGTGACTTGTCCAGGGTGACCCAACTAGAAAGTGTCTCATGTTGGCTTTGAACTCAGGTCTTCCTGAGTCCAGACTCAGTGGTCTGCCCACAGTACCACTTTGATGCCCGAAGTTACATTCCTTAGTTATGTTTCAGCCCAGTTATTTAAGTGGTAGATAATTTAAATTAAACCTCTAGGACTTACATAAGGTAGAATGAGTTTTGGACTTAGAGTAAGGAAGACCTGAGTTCGATGCCTGCTTCTGATGTTTACTATCTATGCGACAACAAGCAAATTGTTTAGTAGCCGACGACTCACTAAGGCTTATTATGTACTAAATAACAAATAAAAATCAGTCAGCATTCGATCCACAGGATCATGCATACTCATATACTGACTTGATGCCATGGAACATGTTACAGCTTATTTTCTCTTTCAATTTGCCACATTTCAAAACTCATCTCATTTTCTCCTTTCTCTTGGTTTTATTTATTTTTATGCAGTATTTCTATGTCATTATTTTTGCAGATTTGGGACCAGAGAGGAGCTATGCTTATTCCATAAGCAAGGCCTACTCCCATGCCAGGATCTCCATGGCAAATTCCTATGTCCCAACTCGAACAGAAACTGCCAAAATGTATGCTGTGGATACAAGAGTGTGACTCCTCTTTCCCTGTGGGAGGCTGTGCCCACACCCCACTCAAATACCAGTCCATTTACTCAGCTCAATAAAGATCCATCCAGTTAGGCCAAAATATCATTCCATTTATGTCTTCAGTTGACAGGAGTGGTTAAGATCACTGGAAAGGTTAACGTAAGAGCCTCCGGTTATCACTCTTATCTTCTTTACTTCCATCTACTTCTTTCCTCATTTGCTTAAATGCTCATTATCTTTTTCATTAAAAAAAAGTCCACTTTGGCTTTCTGATCAAGTTGCCCTTAACTTTGACATGTGCTTGGAATTTGTCTATTGGTGTTACAGATGAGAACTTAGTGACATTAAGCAGGGTGTCTTTTTTAGGGAAGAAAGCTGGGTAATATCAAGAAAAGAACAGAGATTAGGATCTTGGTGACTAATGGGAGCCTTCTTACTCTCTCATGCTCTCATGAATCTCACTTCTGTGAATCATACAATAAGTATGAGAAAAGATAAATCAGTCCGGCAAATCAATGTCTACAGCTGTCCTCTTGCAGAGAAAATGAGAAAAACTGGGCAGCTGCATGAAGCTGCCATTGGTGAGAGAATGAAGATGAAACTCATTCCCCTCCACATGTTAAATGAGCGGCTGTGTTAGAGGAGAAGAGCATGGATACCATCAACTTTAGGAATAACAGGCAAAGAGATTTGCTGTATTTCTGCCACGGCAGCTGTCTCAGAGACTGCAGGCACTAAGGACTTGGACTAAAGCAGCATGCTCAAGACATGGTTTAGTCAAACACGGATTGCACCAACCTGGCCCACTTTTCCTCATGAGGTATAGCTGAATGGATGGCTCTTTCAACTAGAGGTCCCCCGTTCTAGCAGAAATCAATTTCATTGTTCCTGCTTACTAGAAATGCATAACTCTCCTGAGAAAAGTTCTGCGTCTCCTGTAAAATACGTTGTTTTTATACAGTGCATGAAATCTTAAAGTAATTGCGTATTCTGAATTTCATTGTATTTGCATCTATGATGTAATCATGAAGAGCTTCCCCTGCAGTAATTGTGGGCAAATGGCAGCCAGTGGGGTAGAAGCTATATCTAAAAATAAAGAAACCATACAAATATTGTATTACGTTTTTCCCTTATGCCTAATTATTCATGTAATTTTGGGACGTATGTAGGATGAACACATTCACGGTACCTTAGGAAGAATCCCTATATGTCGGAGCTAAGAGAGACCTTAATGATTAGGGTCTACTCCCACACCCAGGTTAAGTAGATGAGGGTCAACCCTGAGGTTTCAGAAATTGAGGTGACTTGACCAAGGTCATGCAGTGAGTTCATGACAAAGCTAGAACGAGGTTCCAGCCACCTGGTTAGCCCATGTTTTTCCCCCTCTGCCACACTGCCTCCAGATAACTGACCTCAATAGAGGCTCTTGGAAAACTAGAAATAAAAAAGTCAAAATTGAATGTCAGTCAGATTAGAGTTCCAAGAAGTGCTTGAAGTATAAGATGCAAGAGAACTAGGTTTTACTTCATCCTTTGTCCTTGTGTATGGAAGATGAAAGTTGACCCTGGTGTATTACATGTGAAAGTAAGGGCAGCCTTTCAAGGGAACTTTGACAACTTTCTTTCTTTGTCCTTTCTTAAGGCCTCTTTTTTTTTTTTGTATGGATGAGTGTGCCAGAGGGTGATGGTGATTGTTGAAGAGTTCGAATGATCCAACACATTTCTGCACTAAAAATGATTTTTAATAAAAATATGTATTTCTAATAAGTTGAATTGTTTGCTGATTTTCTAGAGGGAATTGTTTTCTTATACATCACATCTTAAGGAGGTGCAATGTAATAGGTTTTTGGCTGTGCTCATGCTACATGTAAGATGTATAGAATTGGGGAGGGGAGGAGGAATGTGCTCCCTTTTATTCATCTTCTCAATCATCAACTCTTCCAATTACACAGCCAATAAGGGCACTTGTACAATCTCACAGTGCAAATCTTAGTGATGAATAACACGTGACCAGTACCTGGCTCCCTAAGCTGTCCCATAGCTTCACGAGGTTTGCTGTGTTCACTCCTCCAATTCACTTTGGAATTGGTAGGTTGGATCTCCACAGGGGTTATTATAGTGGTGATGACTCTCAGGGTTCTTATTTTGTCCCTAGGAGTCACTAGTCTCCTTCCCTGTAGGTCATGAGCCCCTATCAGTGTCCTTTCCCTAAACAATCATCCAGTACTTTGGCAAAAGCTAATGAACTCAGCTCAAATGGCATGGGAAGAACAGTAGTTCAAAAGTGTTTTCCCCAAATCAGGGCATTACCCTATGTCAAATGCATGCAGGGTCAGGGGGACAGATTGGGAGGGAGAGAATGGGCACACATGTAAAATATGATGGTAGGAGAGGTGACACATGGCCAAGTCAATTCCAAACTCCAGGTTTCAATGCCCTTGATGTGCCTGGGGATTCCTCGTGAAGTTTGCTGCAACCTGTGATGTCAGAGATGGATGACTGAGTGTCCCATTCAGCCGGCCTGACTCTTTACAAGGCACAGATTATCTGCTTTGTGGACAGCTTAGGTGGACCTGCTTATTGTAGGTCTCAGTGTCCCAGCTGAATGGATTGGGTCGTTCTCTGATGGGCTGAGCCAAGGTGGACATCTGCTAGTGTATTGGTTTATACCAGGCTTTACTACTGCTGGGCTGGATTACACAGGTTATTCAGTCACTGGGCAAACATGCTGATGGGCTGGGCTGGACATGTCAATTGACCCCTGGGCAGCTGTTGCTGGACTAGGTCAGGTTGGTCACTCAGCTGCTGCCAAGCTCCTGCCAAATTAGGCTTGCAGGGCACTCTGATGCGGAGCAGCTGGTCCTGGAATGGTCTAGGCAGGACACTAGGCAAGTTTGGTCACTGGCTCCATTCGAGGTGTAACATCTGTGAAATGGATTAATCCACGGGACTTCATGGGCTCAGCTGTATCACCACAAGCCGCTGGCATGGCTGAGTGGTATTTTCTCTTCAGCTGTAGCATTACCTAGTCCTTTGACCTCGACACTAACCCTTAGGCTAGAATGGACAGAAGTCTCCTCTTTGATTCCCTCAGAGCCTTGGTTCCAAGGTTGGTAATGTCTAGACAACACATGTTAGAGATCTGACCTCTCATATGTGACCATCTTTCCTACTTTAGGGTCAGGTACCTCAGATAATGACTTTTCTTTTGGTAATATGGGCTTCTTCTGACCACATACTCTAAGGTCCCGGCCTGTTACATTTTGCTGCACTTCCTTTACACACCTGGGATTCTGTGGTCAATTGAGGGAGGTAGAGATTCTGTCTTTTCTGCCATTAGGTCAACTCCTCACTAATTGTGTCTCGTCCTCACTTTAGGGGGCCCATGATAAGCAGTCTCCATTAAACACTGAATATCAGATTTGCTTTTACAAAGGGATATTTACACACATCTCCATCAATGCGTTGGGATATAGCCTCCCCCCTCCCTGCTCCTTACGATCTCAGTCTCTTGGGGAGGGGGGCGAAATATTAGAATAAGAACTCAGTTCAGCTCTTGCATTAGTCCCACCAAGTTCAAAAGCAACACTGTACTGGGTTGACATCCCCAACCCTTCTTCCTCATGTGTTATATCCTGGGCACTATCTGGTCTGGATTCCTGGATTTCCGGAACCCCATGGCTCAAGCTCTCAGGTTGGAAACTCTATTCCCTACATTTAGGATGGTAAAGGAGGAGGCATGTGGAGAGGGGGTCTTTAGGATCTCTCCCAAGTGCCTCATGATATTGCCTGAAATGAGTGGAGGAGTTTTTTACCCTCAGATGAAAATGCATGAAAAATTCTGAGATGCAGTTTTAAAAACTTAGCCAGTTATGTCTTTGTAGCCAATTGAGTAAAAGACTGCTCTTGTCTAGATGGTAAGTCAATCTAGAATGTCCACACATGTTCTAGCTCTCCTGTCTCCTAGAAGCAGTCATGCTCAGTGTATCCCATTTGGGTGACACAATTTTAGGTGTGCACCAAATCCCCATTACCCTTGGCACATGGTGTTCAGTTCTGAATGGGCTGGTACCCTTCCCAGAATTCGTTTGTGGTCATAGGCAGGTGAGTGATTGGGAATAAAGACAGGAACATAGATGATGCCCTAGTGACAAGATCATTGTGTTTGCTAATGTCTTTGAATCCAACTGAGTTATTCCAGATTCAGATTCTCTCTGAGGTGTGGAATATTCATTTTGCAATCTAAGAATTTCTCCTTTTGCATGTCAATGGCTATCTCCTTTAGCCTTTTCTGATCTTTTGGCTTTACTGAAGTCTGTTTGGGACACACTCTTCCACTTGGTAGCAAAAATGGATATGCTAATCAAAGCTCTCCTTATACTCAATCACAAGACATTCCACAAAAAGCAGAACTCTGTCTGGTAAGAGGGTGTCTCACACACCTTGGGCATGCAGTGTGAGTTCTGGTGCCTTAATGAGCACCCGGTCTCATCGGTGTCGGTGCTCCCTCTAAAGAGGCAGACCTAACCCACTCACATGTTCTCATCCTCTGAGATTCTTACTCATGTTCTCCTGTAAGCAACAATTGTTCAGTTGTTTCAATGGAGTCTGACTCTTCATGATCCTATTTGGGCTGTTCTTGTCACAGATTTTAGAGTGCTTTGCAATTTCCTTCTCCAACTCATTATATAAATGAGGAACTGAGGAAAACAGGGTTAAGTGACTTGCCACATGTAATATGTATCTGAAGCCAGATTTGAACTCATAAAGATGAATCTTCCTGACTTCAAGCCCAGTCCTCTAGCCACTGTACCACCTTATTTGCTGCTTTAAAGTTGACAAAGTACTTGATGTATGTAACCTGTGGCCCTGAATCCTGCCCCCTCCCCCAAACTCAAAGTGATTGGGTTTGACTTCAAATTAATCTTCTTTTGCCTCATTGTTCCCATCTGCACTGATCTAGTAAAGTCTCTCTCCCCACCCTTGCACCCAATCTTCAGGGTAGTTGATGTCTAGGGCATCCCAAAAAAAGAGGTGTGGTCTGCCAATCCTGCATGCACACTCAGCGTATGGTGTGATCACTGCCTATAGGACACTCTAATCTCACCCCATATAAAATGCATAAGACTGAGTATTCACAGATGCCCTTGAACAAATGAAAAATCTCAAGGTATTCTAGTAGTCTATAAGCTTTCCCAAAGAAGGGAACAGAACCTGAGGGGTTTTATTTTTGAAGCTCCCTTCTGCCATTTTGATGATTCTTTATTATAGAAAGAGAATGTCCACAAGTTTTCCTTAGACTTGGAGTATTTGCCTTGTTGCTTAGACTCCTGTCAGATGGAAACATGCCTTGGAGCCTGATGAGTGAGCAAACCCTTTCTCCCCGGTCCTCCATTGTCTGAGCATGTCGGTGGTTTTGTTCTCCAAGTGCCATGCTGAAGAGATACTTGGCAGTCCTCTCTGTCTTCTAAGGATCAAGAAGTGTCAGAGATTCTGTTCTCTCTAGAAGGTCCTTTCCAGGATATTGACTGTAAAAGAGGGAGAGATATATGATGATGTCTTGAGGAGACATAGGAACAAGTAAAAAGGACTCGTTTTTAGAATGGGGAAAAAGGCACATTTATGGGTGGTAGAAGAGTCATTTTCTAAAGGCAATACTTTTATCTGAAGCATCAGCCACATAGAAGAATTAGAGGAATAATTGTTTTGTTTGGGAGCCATCCAAAGCAAGTTTTCCTTGGAAAAGTCTGCTGTGCTACACTAGTGAGACACTCATTCAAAGACTGTGTTGCTGTCCATTTTCATCTTCCTCCTTTGACTGGGAGAGTAGATCGGGAACAAGATCCCCGATCATTGCCATGCAGGTCTCAGCTTTTCCATTCGGGCAGCTCTGCATTCTCCTCCAAGGAGCCATGTGATATCTGTTAATCATTCTCCAGTAGACTTTTGGTGAGTCAGTTAATCTTTATGCGCTTCATTTTTCTCATTAAAAAAAAAGTGTTCAAACAACAACAAAGAAACTATTTCTGCCTATTCTCCAGGAATATGTGCTATGACAGGTAATAACACATGGGAGAGATAAGCAAAACTTTTAAAAAAAATTTTTAACTGCTATTTTTGTTATTAATACTAACATAAGTGGTACTTATGGACTTATCATTTTGGAAATCACCTTAGCCTCATAATTATTATTTTTTTAGTCTGATAACTATTAAAAAATACATACACATTCCCCCTTGCCAAAGTTTTGGGTCAACTAGAATAAAACCATAGAGAGTCTGATCGCAGTTGGTTTTCAATTAAGTCTTTAGGTCTCTATAAAATCAGATGCTGAGACTAGTCCTAATAGGTCAAATTTTACTATTCTAATTAGGAAGAGAGTCACTATTTCTATCTCCTCTCCCAAAGGAAGAAGCCACATTTTCTTTCTCTTAAAATATCAAGGGAAATGAAGTGCCCCACTTTTTTCATGACCCTCTCCAAAGAGAGGCTTAAACTGATTTTATTCTGTCTTCTAAAGAAGCCAGGACCCTTTTTCTTCAGGACAAATCAGTTCTAGGGGGAAATTGGTTTGGCTCCAACACAGTGGCTTCTGGGAAGCCAGCCCTGGAAAACCACAGGCTGCTATGGGTTGTCAGCAAATGTTTTCAGAGTTCATTTCCTTTCTGCTGGTTCTCAAACTCTTCCCAAAATCTGCTCCAAAGGATGTCTGTGGGCTACTTGCAGGGCTGCAGCTGGTACATTTTCACTCTGATTAAATTTGTCAAAAGTCTAGCTCCATTGATCCCCCACAGGGATCAAATGGGAGGCCTTTATTTTTGTGTTTTGGCTGGGAGATGAGTATTGCTGGTATTGTCAGAATGTCACTGTGACCAGAGGGAAAGGGTAAGAGCCCACAGTGAATATTCACGGGAGGCTCTTCTGGACCATTGTATACCCACTGGAGTCAGACACTACAACATGAGACCCCATCACACTTAAGGGAGAATGAAAAGACACAGTGTTGGGGAAATGGGGCTGAGGGCTGGCCACCAACTGGCTCGTAGGCTGGAAATTAAAATGCAGTCATCAATGACAGAAATAAGTCATACCACTTACACTGAACTTTTTCAGTGTTATTTGTTTACACTCAACTTTTTGATCCAGCTCAAGCTTGAGTTCATATCTGCTTTGGGGATGATGTTCCAGAGCCACAGAGCAAGGGGCAGTGGAGAAAAAGAAAACCAAACCAAAGCAGACCATGAGGCTTAAAGTTGAAGGACTCTGCTTCAATTCTTGCATCTGCTACGTAGTGACCTAGGCTGAATTGCTTCATTTCTTTAAACCTCAATTTCTCCCTCTGGAAAATGGCAGAGCTCAGAATGGCTAACCACTTAGCTCTCTTCTGCTGCTGCTATTTTCATCTATTATGATACTTCCCATCACCTGCTCTATTCTGGATAGAATCTAGCATCTCTCTATTCTTCACTCAATAATGAATCACCCTTATTCTCGTATGTGTCCCAAAGATTGCTTGGTGGGCCAAACAATATCCATGTTGTTCTATGACATTAACGGGACGATGTGGCAGGCAGTGACAAGTCTAGGGAACAAGGCATGCACTTTTCTAATCAATAGATTTTATAATGCTGAATAACCACCCTGGGAAAGGCACTGTGTGACCCCATTTCAATCCTTCATTGTGTTTCATTATCTTGTGTTGTGAAAGATCATTACTTTAGGCACATCATTTAAAAAATGGAATTATGATTTCATTAGTATAGAGAGCTCTCAGATGAGTAAACTCCTTTTATCAAAATCTTCTCTGTAAATTATAGTCATCGAGTTTCCTAGGATACTCAAAAGTTTAGAATTGCCCAAGGTTGCATAGACCCTGGTGGTACTTGAGTCCAGGTGGTGTATTTAAATATGAGAGGTGATGTGGCATAGTATTCAGAGAACAAGTTTTAAGTTAGGAAGTACACACGCACACACACGCACACACACACACACACACACATGTATATACAGAGAGAGAGAATAAGAGCAAGAGCAAGAGAGAGAGAGAAGGAGAGAGTTAGGAAGCATATGAAATAAATGTTGTCAGGAAATATGTACACACACACAATAACTTTATATATATATATACACATACATATATATACATACATATATATATATATATATATATATATATATATATAGAGAGAGAGAGAGAGAGAGAGAGAGAGAGAGAGAGAGAGAGAGAGAGAGAGAGAGAGTCAGGAAGTGTACAAAATACATATTGTCAGGAAATATGTACACACACACACACACATGCGCACAGACAGACACACATATACCAAAATACCATCCTGTGACAAACATGCAGTGTTACTGAGCGTAATGGGGGTCTTCCCAATAAGCCCAGCCCTTCTGAGCATGTGACACATGCCCTGATGACGCAATACCCACATGGTCTTCAAATCACGTGCAGATATTACTTTTGGTATCCACATCACATGAACAGTAGCCGTTCAAGTGATATCTTAACCAGAACTGAGAATATATTTAAAAGGCACTAACAGGCCATGGCCTTTTCTCTTTTCTAACTGGTTGTTCTGGAGTGAGCAGACAATTAGTTACATTGTAAGCCTCTCATTGGGGAGAGAGGTCATCAGCTTTTATGTTCCTACCTGAGTTACCACCATGAGGTCCATGAGCATCCAGGCCCTATTTTGCTCTGCGTCTGTTGTATTTTTTCTTTGTCCTCGTTAGGTGCAGGAGTATCAGACTAAGGGATGACCTCATGAGGCTTGAAAGATCTGAAGAAAGAAACACTAGAGATCTGGTAGCCAGAGTCAAGACCAGGGTTTGTACTCTGCCCACACATACCCAAGGAATAAATGAGATTCAGCCCAAGAGTAGAGTGACTTTCCATTCAAGAATCTGGGTCTTAGAAGAAGAAATGACTCTGGAAGTGACATTGGTGGAAGTAAATCCTTTGGAGAAGCTGTTCAAATTTTGAGGCAACTCTCCCCAGTGACTGAAGAGGCACAGGGTAGTTTCTCCCGGGGAGGGACAGGCTAATGCTTGTATCACTCTTCTTGCTGTATCTTTTAGTAAATATCCCTTTGTAAAAACAAATCTACATTAATTGGTAAAATAAAACTGTGGCACTAATCACTGGTGTTTGATACTGGGGAGAACACAGCAGAATGAAGGTTTAATCCTTCAGCATTAAAGAAGGCATTATCCTGAAAATGTAGAAAAGGAGCCTAGTTTTGGGGGACCAGCCTCAGCAGTGTAAGTGGGAACCGAGGTAAGAATCTTCACATCTCTAAAGGGCTATAAATAATTGTTATTCCCTGTTCGAAGTGATCTACTCTCCTGACATGGATAATCAAAAGCTGATCAGAGTTGACTAAGTCACAAATCAGATGAAATCCTATTACATGTTCCTACATTGTAGAAGCACTCAGTGATGAAGTAGAACAGCATCTCATAGGTCTAGGCTTGTCCTAACCTTCAGAATCCCATCTTATGATGAGAAGTCACCCTCATCGATGGGTACTAAACGCAATAAAAAGTCACTCCTTCAGTAGGGATCAAGCCTCTGGGAACAATTTCCCCCCCTTAATAGTGTTTTATTTCCCCTCAATTTCACATAAAGATAGTTTTTAACATTCAGTTTTGTAAAATTATGTTTCACTTTTTTTTCCATCCCCCTCCCCTTGCCCTCTCTTCCTCCCTCCCCAAGACATCAGGCAATCTGATACAGGTTATAAATATACAAAGGGAACATTTAAAAAAAAATAGAACACTACATGTCTCTATCCAGTGCTCAATTAGGGAAGGGGGTCTATGAATTCAAATTAATTCAACAAATAAGATTAAGTGTACATTTATTCATAAGACCCTGTGCTAGGCACTATCCTCTTCCTCAAGAAGACTACATTCCACTGGGGGAGAAGAAATGCAAAGAGCTAAGTAAATAAGTGAGCATTTGAAGAAAGAGAAAAAAACTGTCAAGTGGATAAGGAAATGCTTCTCAAAGAGAGCTATTCATGAGTTAAGCTTAGGTGAAGACAAGCATTGCAAAAGTCAAATGGTGGAAGCTTATATTCCAGGCCTTTGAAGAGTCTACCAAGGGTGGAGGACTTGAGGCCTGGAAGGGCACATAGGGCCAAACATGCCCTTTGGGCCGCAGCTTCCCCTCCCCCTCCCCCTCCCAGGGCCTATGCAAAGACATGGAGGTAGGACACAGGATATTGATTTTTGGAAGAAGTAGGCTACCTGGCAAATGACAGGTTATTTTCTGGTCCTGCCCAACCCTTTCCTGTGCCTGACAAAATCCCCCTTCCTCTCACAGTATTTCCTCCCAGTGAGAACAAATAGCTGATAATTAGCTTGGCCAAAAGACACCCACTCTACTATTGGTCTATATTCACAGGCTATATCTCTTGGTGGTACTTTCCAGAGCTCAGCAACCAGCAGTCAAGGCTCCAAGGGCCCAGGCGCACCTCCATGCCGAGTTGAGACATCCTAGGGGGCCTGAGAAAGGAAATGGATGGGGATCTGAACTAGCAGGAGAAAGCAAAAAATAGAGTGGAGGCAGCTTTTTGTAGCCACGTTTCGTCCTGCACGTGCTCCAGTTAGAAATGCCTCCCCTGATGACATCTAGTGGCCACAAACATATATGTTCTGGGTAAGTTTTCAGGCTTAACACTCCCTTTGTGTCTGTCCCCCATAACAAGATGAAGGAGAGTTTTGGGTGAAGCAGATGTCTAATGACTGCCATGGAAACAGAAGATGCAAGACATCCAATGACATTAAAGCATTTTCTGGTACTTTCTCTGAGGATTTTATTTAGCTAGAAATTATTATTTTACAAATTGATGAAGGCATCACAGTGTGTCAGGGCTGGAAGGTGCCATGGTGACAATCTGATCCAACCCTTCAGTGCATTGTGGGGGAAGCTGAGACATGTAAAAACTGAGCAGACCATCCTCATCAGTTATGTAGGGTACAGTGGTTATCTGTGGTGCTTACTAGCTGTGTGACCACAGGCGAGTCCCATAATCCCTCTGGACTTCACCTTCATCTTCTGTAAAATGGGCATAATTGAACTTTCAGGAACTACCTCAAGATGCTTCAATGAGGCTGAAATGACATAATGCATGTAAAGGGCTCTGGAAACTTTAAGTGGCACATAAACATTGGCTATTCATCTAATATGCTCTTTTACATCGCTCATATTGAAGAACACTGGTGAACTCCCCCTGCCCCCACCATAAATAACTGGTATTTTAGGCTCTGACAGTATATGGTCACATTTCAGGAATGTCATTTAATGGACGGTATTTCCAAATCCACAGCAAAGTCAGCCATGTAAAATGTAGGCTTATGCTCTCTGTTATTCCTCTAAGGTCCCTTTCAACTCTGCAATCTAAGAATCTTCCCAAAGTACTTTCAGATTGCAGCAGCCCCCAGCATGTTGACATTCTTCCTCTTTCTATGTGGAAAAGTTGAGGTCAGCATCTGTTATTCCCCAAAAAATCATCACTTCGGGGAGAGCATTCTGGTGATGAACCTCACTCAGTCAAAATAGTAACAGTTCCATTTTACATAGAGCCTTGAAGTTCCTACAACAGCCTTGTGGGCCCCTACTTGCCTCAACCCCTGAATCAAGCCCCTTTGGTGGCGGTTGTCCTTAGGATAACATATAAAATCTTCAGTCTAATGTTTAAGGCCTTCCATCATATTCCCCCACCTACATTTATAGTCTTATTATGTCGGTCTTCTTCATGCACTGGCCAATGCCATCTAACTGCCCATACAATATCTATCTCTCCACATGGTACCTTTGCCTAGGATATCCTTCCTTTTGGAGGCACCTCCTTCTTATCTTCATCTCCTGGAATCTGCACTTCATTCTTACCACAGTCAAGGTGTTAGCTGCTACAGGAAGCGCTCTCTTTCAGTCTTCTCTCCCTCTTGGAATTTTTGTTGTTTTGTACATAAATTGTCATTACTTCTTTTGGTACACATTACATCTCTCCGCCAGTGGACTTTAAGCTCTTCGACGAGCTTTTACTTCTGTCCTTGAATCGAGGGCCCTGGCACAGTCCTGGGCACATAATAGGTGCTTAATGGATATTTGGCAAATTCTCAAACCATTTGCCATAGCCCCAAGTAAGACCCTGACTCATATGGTAGGATGGAGAGCCTATGAAGCCACTAGCCTTTCCTCCACGTCTATGATGTGACAGGGGAAAGAGAACTATCTGTTGTGAGCAAATGTGAATCAATAAATAACCTTTAGAAATCTTGGTTCAGAATAGAATCTTTGTGGTTTTCTTAACTTCAATCTTCAGCCAAGTCTCTTCTTTCATTTTCCTGTGTTAGCTTTTCTTTATTTATACATTCTGGGGTCAGGAAAAAAAAAATAAAAACAAGAAAAAAGGGTCTTTTGTTTTGTGGGGAAGAGTTAGAAACCAGGTAGCCAAAATTGTACCTATAGCATCTGCTGTTGCCTTTAAGTCCCCAAATAATCAACATGGGGCAGTTTTTTTCTTCTCCTGCATTGATCAGTATAGAAAATGACTTTCTGATTCAGAAACTTTTAGAGTTAATAGCAGAAGTCATCCATAACATGAGAGAATTACATCGAGAGAGGAAATGGGGCCCAGGGAGGTGGAGTAGTTTATCCAGAGTCACTTAGGTAGGAGGCTCTTCTGTCTTCTTTGGAAAAGGATTCCTAACAATCTCTTGTGAATCACAGTATGAACCCAGAATACTTAATGTTTCTGATGGAAGTTCTCCTTGAGTTTTTCTGTCATTTCTAACATGACACCTTGAGGCCAGTGTATAACAAAGTGAAGTTGATTCTAGACAGAAAATGCTTGACTGATTCCATTCATTGCCCAGGTCAAGTGCAGAATTCATGAGAACAGAATAACAAACAAATGAGTGAATGAATATATACATATGTGCGTGCACATAAAAGTACATAAATTTAAAAAAGAAATATTGTTTTTGGTTTCAAACAGGTTAACCTTAGTCATGGCAAACACCATCCAAATACCTGGTTCCTCATTCCCTAGGCAAAATTTCAGTTTCTATCAATTTTAACAGTAAGAAAATGTGATTCCTAAGTTATTGAGGCAGACACTTGTTGGCCAAATCTCCTGCTGTACTCCTTTACACAGTGGCCAAGTCACTTACCCCTAGGGTGCCAAGCAAACAATCTATTCCTTTCAAGTGTCATTGAATCTCTGCTTTTCCTTTCCTTTGTCATTTGTCACAATGAATACCTAGGTTAAGTACTTAGCACTCCACATGCAGACCCTCCATGTTAACCAATGACTGCCTTTAAGCACTAACATAAACCCTGGCTTGTGCACAGGCAAAGAAGAAACAGATGTAGCAATGATGCAGTAGCTTTGGTTCCATTTCGTCGGTGTAAAAAAATCAAGCTGGCTTGCTCTTGGAGACAAAAGTAAGATGGTATTTTCCCAATGGGGAGGACATAAAAATACTGACATGCTTAGTAAATAAACAAGACCATTGCAGGTGTGCTAACACAGCAGAGTGAGCTGCAGGGGTGGGGAATGTCAATCCTTAGGATCCTCCCCACTCCAGCTGCTCTCATGTCATAGTACATTGTGATTTTCTGGAATCCTTCTCATGTGTGTGTATGTGCATATGTATGTGTGTGTGTGTGTGTGTGTGTGTGCACGTGCGCACACATCTGTATTTCAGAGTTATCTGGAGCAAGCTGACCAGGAGAAGCCGATGATTTCCTAGATGCACATACACTGTGCTTGACAAGGTCAGCTGCATTCCCATGCTTCTCTGTGTTGTCTTTCTTCATTCCCCAAGGATCCCAGCAAGGTCAGAGCCTGGGGATGAGTTCAGCTAACTAGGCTCAACTTTGGAATGGGAAAAGATGGCCACTGCTGAGAATTCTTCCCACAGAATAACTGATTTACAAATCCAAAGGGAACAACAAGCCAAAGGCTCATTGAGTGGCTCAGCTTTTCTGTGTTTCTCCCTTTCTAGCCAATTCTTCTTTGGGAGCCTCATGCCTTAGAATGCACCCATCCAGAGAGCAGCTCTCTGGGCAAGCCATTGTCCTTGTCTCCTTTCCTCCTGCAGCTTCCTGCAGTGGCCCACATTTTAACCAAAATATCTTATGAAGGGCAAATTTTATTTCAGAGATCTCCACTTATCGAACTATGTTCAAGGCTTTTGAAAGTGCATGGAAGGAGGTGAATATTAAAGTTGTCCTTTCTTGAGATGTTCTAGAAGTGACAGAAAACACGAAGCTTTGAAAGAATCTGGTGTTTGAGAAGAAAGAATGGAACAACAGTAGGGAAAAGTTTCACTTGGTGGCCCTACCAGAGAGATGGACAGTGAGGGTAATAATTGTATTAATGACACTCACCGATGACCCAGATGCAGCACCAGACACTTCACAAGAGGTTTACTCATATTAGCTCACTGAGCTTCACAGCCAGCCCTGTTACAGATGAAGTGTGATGAGGTTAAGTGATTTGACCATGCTCCCACAGCTAGTAAATGTTGGGGAAAGGGGTGCTCATTTGAACTTAAGTTGCTTCTGACTCCAAGCTCAGTACAGATAGGCAGCTCCAAAACTGACTCCTCATGCTAGTGAGTGGAAGCGTGGTTCATCTAAAGCTAAGCCAGTTGATTCCCTTAGTGACTGTTGCTGCTGCTGCTGCTCATGAGGAAGGGGCCAACGAGAAGATTCACTTCCATCTGTAGCACTCCCCTCACAACAGTCTAGTGTGCTAGTGAAGCTAAGGATTCTCACCATCGTTTTCCGGATGAGGACCGTTGGAGGTCTGACAGGTGAGGTGACTTAGAAGCGATTCCACCTTGGGCTTCCCTGACTTTGTCCACACTACCCCCCATGCCCAACCCATTCTCCTTCCTCCCTTGTGCTTGTCAGAGCCCCCAGCTCCCTCCAGGGCTCAGCTCATGTGCTGATTTCTCTGCATTATAGATTTGAGAGTTGGAAAGGTCTGAAGAGGTCAGCGAATCCATCTCCTTGACTTTATAGACAAGGAAACTGAGGGTCAGAGCATTGACTTGCTGCCTATGATTGCACAACTAGTGTGTGAGGTGGGATTTGAAGCCAAGTCTTCCCGTCTCCAAGCCCATCACTCTGTCCACTACAGCTGGCTGCTTTTTGTGATTCCTCAAAGTTGTTACTCTCTACCTCACCCCTACTTGGACCAAGTCACTCAGCATTTAGTACTTTGTAAATCCTGGATTTTCTGGTGTGGGAAATGTATCACCCTAGGAGACTGTGGGCTCCTTGAGGGCAACGGTGGTCTCACTTTTGCATCTGTATCTCTAGGACCTAGCCCAGTACCTGGCACATAGTAGGCACTTTCCATTAATGGCTGTTGATTAATTGATTCTGGTTCCCCTTTAAAAACTCAAGTGGCTGGTGCATCCCTTCTTGGATTCAGTCACTTCTGAGGCTCCTACCAGCTCTCAGTCAATGATCTGCTGCTTTTATCCTAATGCAAATTGGCCCAAGATCAGATAACCATTGGAAATCTGGCCTTCCTTGGCTTATGGCCACATTTATTTCAATCTGGCAAATTTCTGATGCAGTCCTGAATCTGAGTACTCAATGAGCTTCCCCTCCCTCTGCTGGATATTTGCAGTAATGGCTCCCTATTACTTGGAAGTAGCAGAAGTGAATGACAATGCCTTAACTCTGCAAGAAAGATCATGAGATCACAGGTGGCCAGTACAGCTGCAGGGGGACTGCTTGAGACCTCATCTAACAATCCCTCCCATTTTAACCTGGAGAAGCTGAGGCTTAGAGAGATCAAGTGATTTGCCCAAGATGGCCCAACTAGTAAATTTCCAACCCAGAAGTCAAAGTCAGATTTCATGACTCCCAATTCAGCATTCTCTCTGGTATTTTCAGCTCCATACAAAGTGGGCCCTGAATTATCAGGGAAGCCTGCCCATGACTCAGGAGATCAGAAAACTGTAGATGGAGTTCAGTCTGAAAGTAAGACTAACAGAGAAGGGGAAAAAATGGATTCTAGAGATGAAAAGTAATCAATAAATCAAATACAAACATAATCTTAGCTTTCCGAATACTTTCAAAGGTTATAATTTAATAATTCAGGTGGGTAATTTTTGGACTTTTTTATAGACTATCTTCTAAGGACTTAAAACATCTCCAATGCTAAATTCCTGCCTGAGAAGCAGAGCAATTTCTAGCTCACAGAAAGACAGCATGGTGCAAAAGTTCTAGTCAAGGAAAGCCCACTGCAGCTGGCTGAAAGATCCCCCCCTGTGCTGTTTGACAAGGAAGGGTCTCTAGAGAAACCCTGGGAGGGGGGAGAGAAGGGACGGGGGAGAAACAGACTCTTTCTGAGCTTGCTTTCATGGAAGTCTACAAACAAATTGTGTCCTCTCAGCCCCATTGCTACTCACAGCCAAAGCCAAGTGGTCAATTATCCTCTCTGATCCCAGATGTGCCTGTAAGAAGAAACACAGCTCAGGGAGAGAGGGCTGCCCTGGTTCTCAGCTAAATTGTATCTTACTCAATAAATGGAATACATTTGCTCAAAGCCAAAAGAAGAAAAACAAATACTCTTTTCTGTTTTATTTTTTATGTGAAGAAACTTTATTATTGGTAGGCTCAAGTTTGTTAAATTAACAGAATGCTTTATGGGCTTGTTAATTTAGTTTTATTTTTTTGGCTTGTTTTTCAGTAGACAGCACCCTCATGGGCCAAGTCTGTCCAGCTTTACAAACAGAGACACTGAGGTACAGGAAGATATCACTTGCCAAGAATAACATCTGGACCAGGAGTGAGGTCTCTTCCAGACTTGCTATGCTTGACTGCCAGCTGCCTTTCCAGTCTTATGATTCCATTACTCTCTTGGATCCAGCTAAACTGTCCCTTTTAGCATTTTTTCATAGACAACACTTCATTCCTCATCTCCATGACTTTGCAGAGGAGATTCCTCCTGCCTCCTCATCTGAACGTCTTAGAATCTGGGCTTTGCTTCAAATGCTGCTTGATCTCCTCAGCCTCTAGTACCCTCTTCTGCCCCAGCATGTCGGTCTCTATTAATACATGCACATTTTCTTTCCCCCTGATAGGAAGTAAGTTAGAGGGCAGGACCATTCTTACTTTGGTATTAGCACATTGCCAGAGATTGGGCATCCTTTTTCTCTCTGTCTTCTTTGGGGCCACGTCAGATGAAGAATTACATTTGAATATGAGACCTGTGTCCATGATGTCAGCCCCTCATGGAGTCTGTATTAAGAAGTCAGAAAATGGACGATTGACCTTTCAATGGGTTGGCTATTGTGTGGACGATAATGACCTTTGGTCCTTATGGAAAATGCTCTGGATTACAATCTGCTTGTTTTCTGAGCATCTTCATATGGAGGTGGGGGTCCCAAAGGGACAATACAGGATGGAGAATGCAGCTCAGGGTATGGAGAATGGAGGTCACCTCTTACTGTTGGAGCCATGACTGCTTCTCTGCCTGGAAAAACAAAGATGGAGTGGAGTGACCTTTCTATGCAGTACAAAACAGAACTGTATCATCCACCCATTGAAAAATGCCCCTTTTTGGACTAAGGGAACAACAGAAATCTATGTGGAGCAATATTTCACACAAATACACACACACACACACACACACACACACACACACACACATACTACCCTACACTTAGCTAGAAAAATTTACTTCCTGGAATGTGTGATGGGGAATTCAAGAAACATTTACAATTTAACAGCCAAAACTAGAGATCCCATCACCATTGGTAGCTATAATGTGCTAGCATGTGAAAAGCCAAGGTACTTCTGCCAATGGCTCCATTCTAGGAGGCAAAGGCTAACCATAAGAGAGCGGTCACTGGCTTCCTGGCTTCTATTCCCTTGTCTTTTCTTAATTTGCTATTCATTCATTAATTACGATGGATAGGATTGATGACTTTCAAGCCCCTTCTGCTGTTAAAATAGAACCCAAAGGCTAAGTTGAATTCTATTTTGAATCTATAGAGTTTCAGAATAAAGTTCAACTATATGGGGGGGGATAGGCACAGTGAAATCAAGACCTCATTAAATGTTGTTTTTCATCAGAATTCTCTTGTCCCAGAACAGATGATAAGATAGAAATCAGATAATTGGGAAAATACACTGGAATTGATGCAACCAGAGGAGGTTTTCCCACTTCAAAATAGTCCCATTGCAAAGTTCCACACTTATTTCCATGATGGTGATATTTTATGAACTTTTGTTTCTAAACCAACAGTTATATAATGCTTTAAAGTTTACAAAGCACTTTTTTTTGTTATTCTGAACTTGGCCAACCAAAAAAAGCATATCAATAGATAGATAGATACATGGCAGAAAAATCGGCCAACAGACAAAAAATGGCTCTACGTGACTTTTGGACATTTCCAGGAAGAAAATCCATTCATCACAGACTGACACTAGTGTATTCTCTGAAGGTAGTTCAAAAAAGGAATATACTAATGATGGTGATGATGATGCTGATAGTGGTGGTGGAAATAATAAACATTTATGCTGGGCAGAGCCAAGATGGTAAAGGAGAGGCAGGCATTCTTAAGATCTCTTACAACATTCCCTTTTAAACAACTTTAAAATAACACTGGAAATTGAATTCTGGAGTGGAAGAGCCAACAAAAGGTCAGGATGAAACAATTTTCCAGCCCAAGACAAATTAGGAAGTCATCATGGAATGACTGTCATACAGAGTCAGTGGTCAGGCCCACAGTGCAATGCAGGTCTCAGCCGGGCTATGACAGCAGCAGGTGTTAGAGGCAGCTGCAACAGAGTCAGAAGCAGTTTTGGGAAGTCTCATCCCACAGAAAGTAAGGGGGTCAGAGAACTAGTCAGAAAAAGATAAAACAAAAAAGGAACAAGGAGCTACTTGTACAAAAATATATTTATAACAGCTATGTTTGGGGTAGTAAAGAATTGGAAAATGAAGGCATGCCCATCAATTGTGGAATGGCTGAACAAGTTGTCTTATATGATCATGATGGAATATTATTGTGCTATAAGAAACTATGAGCAGGATACTTTCAGAATAATCTGGGAAGACATCATTCATTGTTCATCTTTTGTTTTCAAAGAGAACCAATTACATCACAGGGTGTCAATAACATCATGATGTCTTGACTTATTCATGAATTGGATTTAAATGAGGCAGAGTAGTACACAGTCAGCAGCCTCACTCTCTCTTCCAGAGTCATCAATGACCAGTGGCAAAAAAAACAAACAAAACCTCAGAATGTTTGGTGAGCTCCTAGATAAAGTGGATGATGTTGGCATCTTTGATGTCTGACCAAGTTCTAAAGCAGCACCTGCTTCAACTGCCTTCATACCTGTTGGAACATATTGTTTTCATCCACCTCTTCTTCCTTGGGGAACTCTTCACATACTTGGGGTAGACATTCCCCTAATTCCCCAATGGGCTTGAGGCCTGTCACTTACTCTCAACCTGCTTTAGCCTGTTTGCTGAGATGGCACCCGGGCTGCTCATCTAGCTTTGGTGTTCACCTGCCACCCGGCTCTCACTTGTGGCTCCAAGAAGCTATAGAATGTGCAGCAGCCACACCTCGGAAGACTAATATGAACTCATGCAAAGTGAAATGAGCAGAACAAGGAAAACGCTATACACAGTCGCAGCAATAACGTTCAATGATCAGCTGTGAATGACTTAGCCATTCCCAACAACACAATGATGATGTAAGACAATTCTGAAGGACTTATGATGAAAAAGTGCTCTCCACTTCTGGAGAAAAAATACTGACAGTCTGAATGCAGATCAAAACATACTTTTCAAACTTTATTTTTCTTGGGTTTTTTGTTTTGTTTTGTTTTTTGGCAACATAGCTAATATGGAAATATATTTTGCATTAATTCACGTGTATAATCTATACCAAATTGTCTTCTCAAAAAGGGGGTAGGGGAGGGAGGGAGAGAATTTGTAATTCAAAATTAAAAAAATGTTAAATTTTTAAACATATAATTGAGAAATATTTATGAGAATAAGTAAAATATATTGGGGAAAAGCTAATATATACATATGAAGAAAATAAGGACACAGAGAAATTTAATTATTTGCCTAAGGTCATAAAATTAGGAGGTGTCCAAGGTAGAAATTGAACTCAGGCTGTAACCCTCTACTTGTGTTACCAACTGGTTGACCAGTTGCTGCTCAGTTTATCAAGTGAAGCATGGTTGAAATAAGTGCCTAGTCTCTTCTGGTGACTACCTTGAAGGACACAATACTCATCTCCACGTTTAAGATTATTGTCTATATGTGAAAAGAATCAGTCATATGACTGACCTTACATTTCCACATTTCTAAGCTTCGCCATCCTCCTCAGAAACATTATCATCATTCATATTGAGACACAGGCAGGAGAATGGCAAGTCAAGGGCTAACAGGAGAGGCCTGGGGTATGGCCAAGCACAGCAACTAGTTGTAAATCTTCAGTTCATTATTCTCCTGAGGCCACATCAGTAATTAGTCAATGGAAAATTATGGAAATATGGAACATCTAGACAGTGCCCAATTGTCAATTGGGAAGCTTACACTAATATGAAGATGTCTTTAAGGATCATTTGACTTAGAATGAAAAGGGATTTTTGCCTGAGTTCCTTCATTTTTCAGAGGAAATTGAAGCCCAAAGGAGGGAATTGGCCAAGACCGTGCAGGTCAAAAGTTGAAGAGTCTGGATTTGAACCTGTGTCTTCTGAGTTCAGATCTGGAGATGTAGCCATGGCTGCTTCATTAGAGGCTAATACTGAGAGCCAAGCTGGGCATCATTCCTTGGCCACATATGTCTTGATAACTTACTTTTAACTTCTCCTGAAGTTACTATGCTGTCTTATGGAACAGTCCCAGGTGTGTTCAATGGAGAGTTGAGGGTGATGGTCACTGAATTAGTCGTCTGGGTAGGAGCTTCTTGTCTTCATCTATCACTACCAATGATAATCCCCAGGCAATCAAACCCTGATAATTGCTCTCAGTTGAGAACATGCTTTATTGTTCTCTTCTTTACACCAATTTAGTATCTGTGCTTAAATTTACAAGGAAATCAAAGCTACAGGGAAAAACAAAACAAACCAAAACAGAAAAGCGACAAGCAAAACCATAAAATGAGAACAGCAGCTGGCAAAATAACCCTGCACCCGATGATGTCCACTTGTCTCAAAAGTCTTTGATAGAAGGAATTGGTTTCCTTGCAAATTACAACATTTAAGAGAGTCTCAAGGGCTGTGAAGGAGGTGGTGTAATATGCATAGTTCTTCCTCTTGGTATCCTGTCTTTGGGACCCAGCTTGGGCTTTCCCATTTCTGAGCTTTTGCTTGTAAGGATCTTGTTTAGAAGCACACTCCCTTCTTTTTGCGTTACGCAAATCTTCGTATAAGGAATTCATGGGGGAACTTCCCACATTATTTTAATTCACTTAACAGGCCTATGAGATTTGTTTTAGAAGCATTGATTATCCATGAGTTGAGTATTGATATTACCACAGGAATAGTTGAACAAAAAGGAGGACAGTTCTTAGTGGCTGGGGATGGCTCCGAGTGAGTCAGTTGGTTGGAAGGCATACTTTGGTAGGTTCTAGGGAGTGGGTCTTCAGGGACTGGGGCTGCCCCCAAAGAATTCTTTAGCGATCCTTAGTAAGTGGTTATTGAACCTTTGTTTGAAGAACTCTAAAGAGGGGAGAGGGATCACTTCCTCCCAAGCAGCACTTCCGCCTTTGCTTTGCTCAGCATGTTGATAAGTTCTTCCTGACCTTGAGCCTACGCTTGACTTTGTGCAATAGCTCTGCTCTCCATTGTTCTTAGTTTGGGGTTTTGTTACTCAGCAGAATAAATCCATCTCTTTCCTGCATAGCAGACATTCAGAACTTAGAGGATCCTAGGATCACCACTCTAGTCCACGTAGGGGTCAATTTAGAGGTCATTTTATAACTGAGTAAACTGAGTCCCAGGAGTTTGGTCTGCCCAAAGTCACAAAGGTAGTAACAGGTGGAGCTTTGTTTCGAATTCAGGTCATATGACTCCAAATTCAGTGCTTCTACCATTTGAAGAAGGGAATACCTCCCTTCTCCCCTTGCCCCAGCCTTTTCCTCTCCAGGCAAAGCATCTAGTTCCTTCAATTGCTTCTCATATGGTATGAACTTGGGACCATCACAATTCTCATTAACCTCCTTAGAAAATTCTATAATTTAGCTTTCAGCATTACTTCAGTCAATTCTACCTCAGCTCTCTCTCTCTTATATCTTCATTTCCATTCCCAGTGAAATCACCTCTTATATTTCAGTGTGGCTCTTGTAACATTCCAAGAACTCTCAGCTGTTTGAAATCAGGGTATTGGACCACATGGCCACGGAGTTTCCTCTAAATCTGTGGCCCACTGGGGTATGATCTATGAGCCTTCTCACCTTGAGCTCTCCCCTCTAAAGTCTATTCTTTGTATAACTTCCTGAACATTCTTCCTGACACACGGATCTTCTCCATTGACTTCTTTTTCTTCTTTTTTGTTTATTTTTGTTTCTGGTGAGGCAATTGGGGTTACATGACTTGCCCAGGGTCACACAGCTAGAAAGGGTCAAGTGTCTGATCTGATATCAGATTTGAACTCAGAGCCTCCTGACTCCAGTGCTGGTGCTCTATCAATTACTGCACCTAGCTGTCCATCCCATGACTTCTTAACTCCAAAACACTCACTGGCTCCTGAATGACTATGGAAGAAAGTATGGTCTTCGAAACCTGATATCTGGACACCTATGCCATATAGCTGCGGTCTTCTTCTGTAATTCCTCATTTATGTGTTCTGCACCCTGGCCAAGTTGAATATTAACTGTTCCATTCTTGTCCTGGCCTTTCCCACCTCTGGGTCTTTACCTACTCATTACCACCCTCCACCTGGAATGGACATCTCCCTTCTCCAGCTTCACCTGCTTAAGCCTCTTTTGTCCTTCAGAGTCCAAGTCGTGAGGTCATCTTTTACAAGAGGTACCTTAGCCCCCACCTTTTACTGTAAGTCATTTCACATTCTTACAAGGCTTGTTCTCAATTTTGCCTTTGCAGTTACCCGATGTTCTCCTGTTTTAGTTATTCACTTGCAGGATTATCAGCACCTTGAGCGGACAGAACCCAGACCCTATCCATCTTTGTCCTTATGATAGCTCACATGGTGCCTTCCTCAGAGCAGGCAGTTAATTATCTCTAGTGAAATGAATTGAAATGCCATGCCAGGCCTCTCATTAGTGGTAGGTTTCCAGAACATTAAGCAATTTAAAATGGTGCCTAAATTGATATATTGTGAGGCCTTTGGTAAATAGATTTAGTCGGGGAAGAGTGAAAGAGTGTTGGGTTAGGAGTCCAGGAGACTGGGCCTGAACTCTCCCTCAGCCATTTACTCAGTACCTGGACACTAAGGGGAGCAGTCTTAGGCAAATCATTTCACTGGTCAGGGCCTTAGTTTCCTCATCTATAAAATGAGAAGGTAAGACTTAAGAATTTCTAAAGTCCTGTATGCAATGAAAAGTAGCCACCTGTGAGGGGATTTCTGGGCTCTTTCCCTCTAGGGACAGAAGCTGGGTGTCTGTCCTGGAGAATGACACCTATCTGCTCACCTTTCTCATCTCCCAAGTATGTACCCTTCAGATAATCCTTCAGGAATAAACCTCTTGTTTAATAGGTCTATGGGAAATCTCATCATTACCCACAATGCCCCAACAGTGATCAACTCAAAGAAGCCCCAAGACAAACCAGAAATGGACTCGATATCATTGACAGCAAATACTGCCACAGTGCGCTGAGGGAGACAGGGGTGAGACCTCTTCAGCCAATGCTGGAGGCAGAGCAGGACCATACAGCATATGATTGTGACCAGAATGATTAGCATCAAGGACCTGAAACAAAAGGGAGCACAGGAGAGTATTATGGAGAAGGCAGCTAAGAGTCCTTACAAAGGGGAACATTCGCCCAGTCCCATCTGCCATGCAATGCTTCTAAACCTCTGACCATAGAGGGTCCTTACCAGATGTACCAGCCACTCAGGGGTTGTTGATCTTGGCCCACACACCTGTCAAACCAAGGAGAGAGATATCAGACTATGAGACTGGCAGCAGCCACTAGGATTGAATGCCAAATGGTGTTATCCCGGGCAAAATCCCAGCTTCAGAGCTTGAAGGGTGAGTGCTAAGGAGTCAACTAGCCTGACCTCTCATTTTACAAATGAGAAAACTGAGGCACAGAGCCGAGAAGAGACTTGCACAAGGTCACATAGACAGTAAATGGCAGGGCCAAAGTTTCATGAGATCTTAGATTTAGAGCTGGCAAAATCTTCAGAAGCCATCACTTCAACTTTCTCCCTTTCCAAATGAAAAGACCGGTGGACTCCTCTGGGGAGGTGAACATAGATTTACCCAAGAAAAATGAGAGCAAGTGATAGAACTAGGATTTGATGTCAGCTACCCTAATGTCAGAGTCACACCTCTCTTCATCCTGAATTGCTTCTAAGGAGAAACGTATCAAGGCAAGAACAGAGAGAATCAAAATATCCAGTAGAAAAATCAAACTCAAGCTAAATAGGGAGACAGTAGGTGCATAGGTCCAGCTGTTGTTGATGAATTCTGAATACTGGGTCCAATGAGTTTTTCTTGGCAAATTATCAGAACTGGTGAGTGTGAGTGTGAACCACTGTCCATGATCTCTGCAATCATTCTTTTAAATTTTATTTATTTATTTATTTTGCTTAGGCAATGGGGTTAAGTGTCTTGCCCAGGGTCGCACAGCTAGTGAATGTTCTGTGTCTGAGGCTGGATTTGAACTCAGGTTCTTCTGAATCCAGGGCCAGTGCTCTATCCACTGCGCCACTTAGCTGCCCCCTGATCTTTACAATCATAATAGCAGTTAACATATCTAGTGGTCCTTTAAGTCTTACAAATAATTTCATATCTATTATTTCAATCCTCAAAAGAGCCCTGTGAGGTAGGTTCCCATTTTATACATGGAAAAACTGAGGCTGACAGATTAAACAACTTCCCCAGGATCATACAGCTACTCAGTATCAGAAACACGATTTGAACTCAGGTCTTCTTTACTCTGAATCCTGTACTGTATTCACTATACAGTCAGTGAAAGATGATGGCTTATGTGAAAGATACTACAAAAACAGAGAAAGGCAAATTTTGCCCCAGTTGAAAAAAAATGGAAGAGATTAGAATTTGCAAAATGTGGCCTATTGAGCTTGACTGATTCCTGGAAAAAAAATCCAAATGCATTATTAAAGCCATGGATGGTTAATGAACATCTAGAGAAGGATCTGGTGCCAAGAAGAATCCTTGGCATTAATGTGGCATTTTTTGCACATTATCTCATCTGAATCTCCCTCTGACTCTGGGGAGGTAGATACAAATTGTATTCTTCATAATTTAGAGATGAAAAGGGAACAGAAGAGAAGGGAAGGGGAAGGGAGGGAAGGGAAATAAACAGGAAGGGAGGGAAAGGAAGAGAAGGGAAGGATTTCCCCAAGGTTACACAGCTAGTAAGTTTCTAAAGTGGAATTTAAGTCCAGGTCTTCCATACCTCAATTCCATAACCATGTTCTGCACTAAGACATAATGCCTTGCCATAAATCTCACAAAATATTTTACCAGAATGACTTCATTTTCGATTTTGACAGGTAAGTAGACTAGACTTTAACTGAGTCAAAGGTGTACACATTTATCTGACTATTTGTCTCCCATTTGATTTTGACTCATTACTTTTGTGGACAAAAGTAACAAATATGGGCAGGTGTAGGCTAAAGAGTAGACATTTAGATAGATTTGATTAAATGGTTGGATCCACAGATTCATCTCTAATGGTTCAAAGACAAATTTGAATAAAGTCTATTTTGTATATAGATGGCATAAGTTGGGATGGGAGGGGCAGCTATCATACTGGATGATGGACTCAAGAGTAAAGAAAGTTTTGTCAGGCTGGTACATTGGGCAGAATCTAACAACAATGAAAATGACATTTGATAAAGATCAATGTAAAATGTACATTTAGGTTCAAAAAATCAAGGTTCCTAGTACAAGATGGAGAACAAGGAAATACGTCTAGGTAGGAGTTTGAAAAATAGTGTGGGGTTTTAGTAGGCTGAAAGCTCACCATGAGTGAAGAGAGGGATGTGTCCATCAAGGAAATTACTATGCCCTTAGGGAAGTTTAAGAGAAGCCTTGTGTCTAGGTAACACTGTTTCCAGGTGACAGTCATAGTCTACTGCGCTCTGGCCAAGATAAATTGGGAGTATTCCCTTAAATTCTGGTTGCCACACCTTAACAAGCTGAGAATGTCCAGAGGGGGTGCCTCTGGGTGGGGAAGGGCCTTAAGATGATGTCCTGTTAACACTGATTGAAGGAATTAGAGACGTTTAGTCTAGAGAGGAGAGGACTCAGTGGGCACTTAATGGCCATCTTCAAGGATCTGAAGGACTGAGATTTTGAGGAGGGTCAGAGGGAACAGAAGCAGCATTCATCTAGTGCCCACCATAGGACTGCCAGACACTATGCTAAGTGCATTACACATATCATATCATAAACTGGAGAGTTTAGGCAGAGGGTTTAGGTTTGAGCTTTTAGTCCCCCAAGGCAGATAGGGGAGCAATGGTTGGGATTGCAAAGGCTGGATTTCAGGAAAGCTGCCTTAATGAGCAGAGCTGTCCATGAGGCTGTCTGGGTGGTGGCTCCCAATTCAGGCCATTGGCCAAATGTTGGGGCTAGAGGCAGTTAAAGGAAAATGTGTCAAGGACAGTTTGGATAAGGCAATCTATGAGCATGCCAACTCTAAGGTTACTGATTAATGTGGTTCTTCTAGACTAGTCTCCCATCAAATACAAGTGATTCTGGAAGAAATCAAACCTTAAACCTTCATCAGATCACTCTAGCTATCCATTAACCCCCAGAAAATATTAGCAAGTACCGGAATGGCATAGGACAGGTACTGGGGATGGGGCAGGGAAGAAAATACAAAAAGGGAAGACAAGGGCATTGAGGCTAAGGGAAAATGAAAAGACTAATTCATCATTTTCCCCAAAGCTGGACCTTGATTCTTCCTTTCTGTCCATCTGTCCATCTCATTGGTCTCAGGTAATATGGCTATCAATAGGTTTGTAGACCTCAGCAACATTGAGGGTTTGTCTATTCAGATAAAACAGAATAGATCTAAGTAAGCTGGTTAAGTCAGGAAAAATATTCAGAACCTTTTTTTTGGGGGGGAAAAGGGGAAATATATCAATAATCTGTCCTAGGAGACATCTTTAGATTTCTTGAGGCTTAGTTTCTGCAGGAAGAGATTTGTTGTCATATGGCTTTACCTCCCAGGCTTATAGCACAGCAAATCTGTATATAGGAGGTAAACACTAAGTGAATATGATTATCCATAATTTCTGCCCACATTCAGGCTACGGGTCCGGTTGACTTGGGCCATTCTGGGTTTAGAGAAGCTACAGACTCTTCCTTTCATTTACCAACTCTTACAGGACCAGAATAATGTTCTTCAGCCCTTCTTTCTCTTTTTAAAACTATTATTAAAATAACACTCGGTATTTTTCATCTTTAGAGCATTCAGAAATGTCAAGTGATTCATTGGTCTCTCTAAGGAGGAGGCAGGTCATTTTTTATTGCTGTACCCATATAAAATGACTTCTAATATTTGTAGGGTCTCTTCTACTCAACTTAGAAATTGAACCCCAAACTGCACACCTAGAGTCAGTCAGTCAAGTTTGGTGAGTCTACTGCCTATGGGAAAGAGAGCTGGGTCTGAGTTCAAATCTCACCTCAGATTCTTGCTAGCTATGTGATTTTGGGAAGTTCACTTTGTCCTTCTGAGTCTCCGTTTCCTTATCTATAAGATGAAGGCGATGGATTTGGTGATCTCTAATGCACCTTCCAGCTCTGAAACTCATGATCATCAATCTGAACTTAAGTGATAGGGCTGAATCTCAAAACTCTCCCCGTCCACCCCCCGCAGGGTCCTCTGCAGGACAACATGGGTAAACCTTTGCCTTATTAAATCTCCATTCTTCCAACTTTCATTTACTTCCTCCTCAGCCAAAATTTCCCTGCCCTGGGACCCCTCCCCTCTGGGCTTATTTGTGTTACTCTAGAAATGGCTTCAAATGGTTTGATGGGCTATCCTTCATGGGTCCATAAACTTTTTAAAAAACTTGAATTATTACATTTCAATATAATCTGTTTCCTTTGGAATCCTATGCATTTTTGTAGTGCACTTAACCCCCCTGTCCCAACATTCTGAGAAGGGCTCCATAGGTTTCATCACACAGATTGCAAGAGGTTCCAGGACACAAAACCGGGGATCCAGGGACTAGACCATATGTAGACCTGACCTTGGTAACACCTGTCTAATCTAAACTGGATTTGGATACCAGTCCACTGATTTTCCCATTCCTTGCCTTCATGTTTACAATGCTGCCTTCCTTTTTCTCCTCAAGCTCCCTCTTTGTTTTGTCCTCTGATCACCCTGAGCTGGTACCTTAGCCCCAACGCCTGCCAGGTGTGGGGCCGTGACCTTGTCTGAAGGGCTTGACTAGCTGCTACCAGTTTCTGAGCCTGCTGATAAACTGGTGAATCAGGCATTGCCTGGCCAGCCTAGTGAAGGGACCTAGCTCCCAACTCTGCAGCCGAATTCCGACCAAAGTTATTAAGGCCGAATGCAGGGAAGCTTTAAAAATGAATGGAGAAGTCAAGGCATTGTTAAAGTAATTAACCTCCCTCACCACTTTGCATGAAATAGACAGGTAACAGAGTCCAGAGATGGGATTTTTTGACAGGAGTTAGTGAATGGCTACTCTGATCTCTGCTTCAATCTATGGGTGTCTGGGATTTCCTCTTTTTACCAAATACCTTGGCACTTGACCCAAGAGCCTGTCATCATGGATAGACTTGAAAAATCTGTCTTCCCCTCCTTTACTCAAGTCGACCTAAATCTCCCCTCCCCTTTAACAATCCTATTTGTATTCTTAAATTATTAATTAGGTTCTCCCTGTGAGGTTCTATTATTAGATTTTGAGTAATCCAGGATTTCTTCAAGACTTCAATAATGGCTTTGATCCTTTGACATTTTGAATGCCAAATTAAAGCCCTCTTGTTGTTTACTTACGTTTCATTTTCTTCACAGGTCGGGTCTGGGCTCACCAGCTGAAACAGAGATTTATAACAATAAACACTGAGCATCTTATCAGCCTAATCCTCTTCATCCAAATGGTGTCTGGAGACAAATGTGGGCTTATTGAGCTTCCTTTGTTTTTTAATTAAAAGCTCCGGAGAAGCAGGGCACTTTGAAAGGGAGTAGAATTCCAAATGAAGAAAGAACCTCTCTGGTTGTTTTCTGTTGGTGCAGAACAAGGCAAGGACGTCGATTTCCCACTTAGTGCCCATTTTACTCTTTCCCCCAGGTACAAGCTGGGGACTGGGGATCGATTTCAAGGTCTTCTCTGGCTTCAGGTAGATGCTGCCTTTAGACATGAGTTGGAAGCTCAAGGATGGTGGTGGTGATGGTGGCATGTTACAATACTCCCTTTGTTTCACAGATTGACTTTCCAAATTTTTTCAAAGGACTTTGTGGTAATTATTCGTTATTTGACCTCTCTCTGCCTCAGTTTCCTCAACAGTAAAATAGAGATAAAGATACCTACTTCACAGTGTTGTTGTGAGGATCAAGTGTTACAATAACTACAAAGCTCTTGGCGCAGTGGCTGGGACGTAGCTGGCCCTTAATATATAGATATAGATAGATACATAGATAGAGATATATAGATAGGTATGTAGATATAGATATAGATATAGATATAGACATAGACATAGACATAGTAGGTAGATAGATAGATAGATAGATAGATAGATAGATAGATAGATAGATAGATAGATAGATAGATGGATGGATAAAATCCACAATTTTGTAATCCAGTATTTTGGAGGATGCTGGATGTAGAATTGGAATAGGCCTAGAAAGCCTTTAGTCTGAGGCCATCATCTTACAGAGGAGGATCCTGGGGCTTATGGAGAATGGTCTTGCTCAAGGGCATACAAGTGCCAGGCAAGTGACTAGATCAGGATTAGTCACCAGGTCCTGGTTCCAAAACTTTGGGGAGTTCTTCCCAGTTTCCCTTTCATCATGCCCAGAAAAATAGACACATGACATCTTCCTCAACAAGGATGAAGTGTTTACACTGTGGAATGAACCTTCCCCACCTATGGAAAAAAAACCCTTCAAGAAGATCCCATTTGAAAGGGGAAGACAGGTAGCCATGTAAATATGTGCTGTCTGCTTTCCTTTCACTAGACCCTCTGGGCATTGTTCATCATCTGTCCTCGAGGGTTGAAAGCAAAATCAAATCAAATCAAATCACACCTTTGGAACTTCAGAATCTAGCCCGGATTGGATTGCATCTAGTTTCATAGAAGATTCCCCACCGCCAGGTAGAACACCAAAGTAGCCATCTTCAGAAGTGTAACTAGCATAGGTGACTCATATCCAAAAAGCTTCTTTGGGAGTTGGAGGTTGGGGTGGGGAGGGAGGAGCTTTCTCTCTCCAGCAACCAATCTCCCACCACCGTGCCTTGAGGCCTCCCTCTAGCTCACCCCCCATGGGATAAGCCATGCCCGGAACATCATCCACTAGATATAATTCCTGGAAAGACCCTTTTCTGGAGCCTGATTCCCTCTGCAATCCCATCACAGTCTTAGGCTGAGCCTTCCACATGTGACTGCCCTGGACAACAGGACTGCTCTCTGGGTCGTTATCATACATCCCCCATTCATCCTCTGTCCAGCTGGCTCTGGCATTGCTGTAGGGATCTCTAGCAGCACCTCTGGTTATACCAGTTTGAGACAGGCCATTTAGCTGAGGCATAGCCCTTTTGGGAGGTCTTTGCTTGGGCTGAGGTATTTGACTGGTTCTACTAGAGAACTGCCAGTGGCAGTTGGCTCAATGAATCGATGACAGTGTCAGGAGCTAAAAGCCAGGCCCAGGAGTGCCCTCTTCAATTCCCAAGTGGTGTGAAAGCTGCTCTGTACACAGTCCTAATCGCCTATGTCCCTTTGCATCTCTCATTCACTCCACAAGTTTCTCGCAGCACAGAGATCTGGGGAGGTACAGATGGAGAAGTGAATGAGCCATCAGAGGACATGGTAATGAACGATTTATAAGCAGAGAAAATGAGTTACCTTCCATTTTGTTCAACTATTGCAAGTCACTTTGCATACTAATCGAGATGAAAATGAAGCTGCAAATGTTGTCTATACAAGGGTTTATGTATGGGCTGAATTAATCACTGGGGATCAGGCTGAACTGAGAGGGCCACCACGTTTCAGGGCTCTGTCTTGCCTATGCAACCTGCTCTGACCATACATGGTGCAGAGGTGAGCAGTGGATACCCCTATATATTATCAGCGAGAAGCCAGCAAACCTCCCAGCCATTATCAGCCTTAGGGAGGGTGATGTGGGCAGGCAATTTGGAACTGACCCCATTTATCTGGTGTTTTGGTTCAGATATTCAGTTGTAGAGATGCTGACATTCATCAGGATGGTTCATTTCTTTTTTTTCTTTTTTTTTTTTTTGCATCCCTGGTGCCTAGTTAAGTGCCTACCATATAAGTACTTAACATGCAGTTTGATTAATTGATAGATGGACAGAATCAGAAGGAACAATAAGAAAGCAAACTCTTATAGCTGGGGGTGGCATTTCACGTTTCTAAGCTCACAAGATTTGAAATAATTTTAGAGCTGGAAGTTACCTTAGAGAATATCCAATCCAATTTGCTCATTTTCCAGATGGGGCAACTGAGGCCCTAGTTTTGAAGTGTGACCCTAGACAACTCACTTTTCCTGTCTGGCCCTCAGTCTCCTCATGTGTATGAAAGTTTTGGGCTTCACAGACTCCTTGGTCTTTTCTAGCTCTGAGGCTGGGATTCTATGATCCTATGTATTGTCCCAGCCGGGATGTGACTCTACCCCCTTGAACTCCAAATCAAGAGAAGAGACTTAGCAAGCCACTGGTAGAAGGGAATCTAGGAGCCATCTAATGTCCCTTCCTCTCAATTTACAGAGGAGGAAACTGAGATCCAGAGATCTCATGTGACTTTCTTAGAATCCTGGAGATGGAAAAAGTGAGATGTAACCTGGGCCTTCTGCTCTTTCTCCCTCACCATCCTATTCACATTACATCTTAGTCTTTAGATCCTATGAATAAGTTGATTTAAAAAAATGTTCCTGGCATTTAATCAGAGCAATGTAATTTTGCTCCTAAAGGAATAGAGTTAATGAAAAGAGGAGGTGGGGCAGAGAAATAATATGGTTATAATGGATACATATTTCATGGTTCTTTCTTATCCCAGCTAAAGTAAAAATGCCTAACAAGTTTGCTACTTTTTTCTTATAAAATTGTTGATAATTAAGTTATTCAGAGGATGAAGAACATAAGCTGTGCCTAACCCTAAAGTCTGTTCCTGGAGGAGAGATTTTACCTGGAAAAGTGTCAAGCCCATGGCTCCAGTCCTTGGGAGCAGTGAGGTGAAGCTTGCCCCTTTGGGTGGCCACATGCCGATCAGGGAAGCTCCTGGGCTGGCTGGATGCTTGGTGGTCGAGCGTGTCTTCCCGGGATGCAGAACTCAGGTGTTGCCCTCTGGATCATGCTCCGTGCATGGCATGTGTTAATGATCTCTGCCTGTGACTGGCAAATTATATGGCTGGGGAAAGAATGCCCTCACACACTCCAGCAGCCACCGGAGCCCGAGGAATGTTCATGTAAAGGTCAGGCCATCCGCAATGTGGACGCTGGCCCTTTGCAGCAGGGGATCAGGAATGATGACCTGAAAGGTGGCCTGGCATCCAAAGGCCACAGCAGGAGCTGCTCTGCCCTCTACACGTAGATTCAGCCCTCTTTTTGCTGGCATCACTGCTTGATTTTGTTCTCCTCAGTCAGAGTGCCATCCTTCTCCCCTCCCAGCTTCCTTGGCTGTGCAGTAGACTTGGAATCAGGAGCAGTATTCAAGTCCCCATAGATACCTACTGATTGGGAGACCATGGGCATATCACTTTTTCTCCCAGCCTCAGTTTCATCTCCTATAAAATGGGGATAATGGTATACCTCTAGTACTTACCCACACATCAAAAAGATAATGTATGTAAAATGCTCTAGGAATGTTGGTTATGATTCTCCAAATCCCTACCATCCTGCAAGGAACTCAAACATTTTCTTCCTTGCATTGCCTTCTCCAGGGGCTCCAGTAAACCTTGATCTAACCTGGCTCTGTACCTTGAGCATGATTGAGAGCTACAAGGAATGATTCCCTATTTCTCTGAATGACCCATGTGGGTTAGCCCAGATGAGCTCCCTGCCTCGGTGTGCTAATGTCAGAGGACACAGGGCAATTTGTTGTTTTCAATCACACCTGTCAGTAATTCTCAACCCCAACAAGTCACCGAGGCCCATGGCCCTCACTTGGATGAGGTCTCTTCCTGTGCTGAGATTCTTGGACATGAGCAAGGAGTCATAAGCAACTTGTTGGAGTAGAGAACTTAGAAATGCCATTCCTGAATATGTGTGTGTGCTCATGGATGATGCGTTTGTGTTATTCCGTTCATTTCCTGAGATAAGTGTGACAGCACTCATTAACCATCTTACGGTCAAATCTTCTATTTGGAGCCACAAGGCCTGTGTTTGAATGGAGGCTCTGCTACTTAACCCTGCGGCCCTTAGTTTCCTCTTCCATAAGAGGAGTGGGTTGGACTGGATGGTCTCTGAGGCTCCTCCCAGACTTAGCTCTACTATCCTGCGACCTCCAGCTCTAAATTCACGTCCCTATCATTCTGAGGATCATTCTAGGCATGGAGTAGAAACTCCCTGAGTTGACTGTGATGTGTGGGGAGGTGGTTTCTTTCCTGGCTAGGGAAAGACTTGTTTGATTCGTTGTCATGGACAGCTGCCTAGAATTCACAGATCATAGCTGTGTGCACTGGATCCAGGCTCTCCTTCATTCTTTGGAGAGGTCTCTTGGGGTTGCCAGTTTAGGTTCTCAAGGTCAGAGATTCAACTTCACTTCCAGCCTTCTGATCATGGAATGAGTGAGCCCCTCAGGGAAAGCTGGCACTTGAACTTTCTCCTCTAGTCATCAAATGGTCACTGTCAATGGTTAAGGTGACCAATTGGGTATGCTGTAAAGGGACAGCTGAAATAGATGGTGTAAGATGAATGGACCAATGAGTTTCACCTTGGTCAACTTCATATGAACATAGAGACAGAATTGCTGCTCTATCCACCCAAGCAGTAGAAATGGAAGGAAGACCAGTCTTCAATGAGAGACACCCTACACTTCCATTTTCCCTTTCCCTTTCTTTCTTCCCTTCCCCTCTTTCACACCCTCCCTGTGAATGACCTCCGAGAATCCATCTGGACTTCTTGACTTCTCAGATTGCTTGTATAAGATAGAAATCACCAGCTCTTTTCTTCTTGTGGGATGGACAATTACCAAGCCTTACCAGCTGCCCTTCAACTACAACCTTAGGACACCTGGGTCTTTCCATGCCTTCTTCCACTGGACATTTTTTCATGTGTCATCTCCCCAGTTGGAGTGTAGGAGGAAATACTTCATTTTTTTTCTTAGTGTCTCCAACACTGAGTATATGGTAAGTATTTAATAAAGGATTTTTCATTCATTCATTACAGGAGGATATAATGAGTACATCAATATAGTCTGAAGATTTCACTGGCCCCAAGGCTCACTCCCTTTTGAAAAGATGAACATCTAGTAATTGAACAAAGGAGAAGGTTAAAGGCCCAAATATTCCTAGTGAACTCACTCATTATGTGATCTGAAAGGTAAAACCTGGGAAATCTACATTAGAAATCACAAGAGGCCTTTCCAGGGAATAATGACAATAATAATAATGATATTATTTTAATAACAATGAGTACTTATATAGTGCCTTAAGGTTAGCAAAACACTTCATAAATATGATTTCATTTTATCCTCATAAAAACCTTTAAAAGTAGGCATTATTATTATTTTCATGTCACAGATGAGGAAACTAAGGCAGACAATGACTATGGTACTTGGCCCAGGGTCACACAGTTGATAAATGAAGCTGGATTCAGACTCAGGGCTTCTTGATTCCAGAGCCTGATTCTTAGGTCTTCTTGGCTCCCTATCCACTGCACCCCTATCTGGTGAAGGGGAGTTCCAGGAACATGTGAGGACAGAGGAAATTTAAGATAGTAAGTGTCTGGTACAGCACAGCTGTTAAAACAGAAACGAATTACAGGCTTGAGGAACACTGGACTCATTGGTTGTTGTCACTCCTTCATTCTCAAGGAGGACTGTGCCATCAGGGAGGTGATCTTGGGGCATACAGGCTAGATTTCTTTCTTTCGGATCATGCTTTGAACCTAACTCGTTCTGGTTCTCAATTACTCGCCAACAGAACATCCTGGGCCAGCCCCACTCGATCATCGTTTGGGCCCCAACTGAATCAGAGTGAATGTAAATAACAATTGTTAATGGTTTGGATTTATTGGGCCTTGATTCAGAAGATGCATTCTGAGTTCTGGTCTTCTGCACTTATTGGAAACTTTGTGGAGTCTACCTCTTCCTCTCAGCACCCTTGGCTGGGAGAATGGGGATGACAATCCTTGCACTGCTCACCTTATAGGGCAAGGCCAGGACCTTATGAGAATTTTTGAACTGTAAAATGGCAGATGCTTTTCATCTTGACTTGGAGAGCTGAGATTCATGGAAAATGAGCACTAGAGAGGAAGCATATGCCAGTGAGATTTGAATTTGGAAACTGGATTTGTCTTCATAAAATCTCAGAGTTGGAAGGAAACTGCTCAGTCACCTTGTGAAACCCTACTGTGCATACTGACCTGTCTGGCAATGGGTCATCCAGCTCTGGCTTGAAGACATGCAGTGAAGGACTTCTCCCATCCCACCCCAACACACACAGCCTATTCGGCATAAAGAGTTCTCTAATCGTGATGATGTTTCTTTTTACATCCAGCTTGAATCTAACACTTTGCAACTGCCATCCATTGCTGCTTGCTTTACATTCTAAGCCCCAAAGAATAAGCTTAATACATCTCCATATAATGCCTGAAGACAAGTTATCAGACAGCACAGCCCACCTTGCCTCCCAGTCTATATTTCTGAAGGCTAATCACCCCATATTTGTTCAACTAATTTGTGTATGTGGTGTCCAAGCCCTTTACCACTCTAGTTGTCCTCTTATTATGGCTCTCTGGCCTTGGAGTCAAGAAAGAGCTGAGTTCAAATGCTCTCTGAGCACTCCTTACCTATAAAAAAATAGGTAAGTCACTTAGCATCTCTAAATCTCAGTTTTCCCATCTATAAAATGAGGACATTTGGGCGATACCCTGTCGTGTTGTTTACCTGGGTTTAATTTGTAAGCCACTAAAACCTGTGGAGATTTTGCCCGTTACATTCTGTTTCGTTCCATCTGATACTTGTGGGGATGATTTTTGACATCAAGTATAGTACTTTATGTTTTTCCCTATAAAAATTCATTGTATTTGAATTCACTAGGCCTTGTATATATGTGTATATATGTTTATAGACTATATACGTGTGGTTATAACATATATGTATGTATACATATGTATATGTATACATATGTACCTGTTCCTATCATTCAACATATTAGCTATCCTTCTGAACTTTAAAAAAATAAATATACACTACATAAGCATACATCTTTACCCTTATTTCAATCATTAATAAAAATGTTAAATAGTGTAAGACCAAATACAGGTGCCTAAGGCATTTGCCTCCATTTTACTTTGAGACTAAAACAAAACAATCTGTATTGACACCTTTTGTCTTTACATCATCTACATTTCTTAGTGTTTGCCTTATCTTACACATGCCAGGGAACCATCTCTTATAATAAAGGGGAAGGGAGAGAAAGGATAGATGGGTTGATAGCTAGATAGCTAGTTAGGAGAGAGAGAGGGAGAGAGAGAGAGAGAGAGAGAGAGAGGAGAGAGAGAGAGAGAGAGAGAGAGAGAGAGAGAGAGACAGAGAGAGACAGAGAGAGAGATTTTTTTTTTTTTTTAGTGAGGCAATTGGGTTTAAGTAACTTGCCCAGGGTCACACAGTTAGTAAGTGTCAAGTGGTTGGTCTGAGGCCGGATTTGAACTCAGGTCCTCCTGACTTCAGGGCCAGTGCTCTATCCACTGAACCACCTACCTGCCCCCAAACTTCATCCCCTCAGGGGTACTCCTAGAACTATTTTTTTTCCTTTTGTTTTTTTTTTTTTTGGTGAGGCAATTGGGGTTAAGTAACTTGCCCAGAATCACACACAGCTAGTGGGTATTATGTGTCTAAGAGCAGAATTGAACTCAGGTCCTCCTGACTCCAGGGCCAGTGCTCCATCCACTGTGCCATCTAGCTGCCCCTTTGAGAGAGAGAATTTGTGAAGAAATTAATATATAGTCAAGCACTATGCTGCACACTGAGAGTACAAATGCAAGCAAAAAAGAAAGTCCTTGCCCTCAAGGACCATCCAGAGGGTGAATGAAACTCATGAAAAGGTAGTTGGGGCTCAGAAAAGAAGAGTCATGGGAGAGAAGTCTAGAAGGTCAGAAGCAGAGTCAGGAGAGGAGTTAAGGAATGAGCATTGCTGGCTTCGGCACTGCCCCAAATGGAGGTGCTTTGGAAGAAGTCACCGATCAGCAGAAGTGGCCACAGCGTGTAGACATCATTCAGAGTGAGGCTACTTAGATGGGAAAGATGTTCCCTGAAATGAAGAATTACGTACAAAACGTCGGATGTTACAGATGGCGCTCTAGATCCAAGGCAGCTCATTTCTGAAGAAGAGCTGGAAAGGGGCCTTCTCAAACCTCGTCTTTGAGATTGTTGGAGGTCATTAGAGGTTCTCAGGATTCCATTTGATTGTTTCTTTATTATGAGTATTCTTTGCTCTTAGATTATTGTAAGCACTACTTGCCTTTTATAATTTTCTGACTGCAATCAACCCACTGGGCAGCCACTTTTTGGTGCTCCTCTGTGTTCATCATGTTCCTCATTTCCTAGCGTAATGTTTCTTCCTGTTCATGTGCTACATTTTGTTCAATTATCCTCCATTTCTGCAATGCTGCTTTGCTTTCAGCTCTTTGTCACTGCCTCCCAAAGTGCTGTGAGGATTGTTTCGATATTTTGGGCTCTTTTTAAGTCCTTCATTGAATTCCTTGGGGTATAATCCTAGCAGCAGAAATTTTGGTTCCAAGGCTGGGGATATTTTAGCCACTTTGTTTTTATGATCCCAATTTGCTTTCCAGAATGTTTAGACCAATTAATAGCTCCTTCTCAAATGAGGAAGTGTGGTTTGGCTGGTATTATATTTTCTCATTGAAATCAGGCTGTTATTTACTGATCACCAAGTCAGAGATTGGGTTCAAGTAGTGACTATCCTAATCTTGGAATCCTCCTGTTCAATATTTGCCTTGCTACTCGACCCTGTTACATGTTTGTGACTCTGTGGCTCTTTTTATGGACTTTGGCCATATCCATTCTGCCCTCTTTTTTGATACCTTTATATTCTATGATTTTTTTTTAACATCTGGCATCTAGCCTATAATCATTCATATTTTGATGTTCTTGGGTTTACCAAAATTCCTGGTCCCCAAGTCTAATAACAAAATAGAAACTTAGACACTGAAGCAGTTAATTGACTCAATTTCCATTGCCTTTCTTTTCACTTCTCTCACATTGAAAGAAATCAAACCAGAATGACCCTGGCCTGGAGGATTGCTAGTCATCAAGATAATTGTAAAGAGCTGGTTGATCCAGTGGTGGGTTGTAGGAGGGAACAGACCTAGCTCTCTAGCATTGCCTTGTCTGTGATAGCATCAGAAGAAAGAAGGGCATCTCCTTTTCTTCCACTCTGCTTGACATTGTCCCAAAGTATTCCCCTGATGCCAGGTTAGGGACCATGTGGGCACAATAGTTTCAAGCCTCAAGCCAGCAGACATTTGCATTTTTCCTCTGACCAAAAAAAAATACACCCAAAATGAAACTGAACAAACAAGCCTTGACATTAGTTTGTTTGACATTCATTACCAGATTGTACCAGCAACTCTGGGGCCATGTCTGTAATGGGCCATTAATTTCGACTCTGCAGATTTAACACAAATTATAGCACTCTGAGAAGTGCTCTGACATAACTTAAGGTTAAATATTGGCCACAAATGCCATTATTTATGTAATGATTGACGAACCAGGTTAGTTTGAGATAGGATGAGGGGATTTCTACAAGAGTGCCCCCCAAATACATTCAAGTGTTTGTTGTTGGTGGTTTTGTTTTAAATCATTGAACATAAGTGGTAGCTGGGGCTGTCTTTTATTTAGTGAGCAAATATTGTGTAATCAGTCTCTGAAAGAGTTAGTTAAACTTATCAAGCAGTTATTATGAGCAAAGTACTATCATCACCAGGGGAAAAAATAATCACTGCAGAACAGACCCAATACTCAAGAACTTTGAGATAAAGCTATAGAAAGACAAGTACAAAAATAACTAGGATGCAAAAGGGAGGTAAAGGGGAGGGCAAGGCAAAGGGCTATGGAAAATTGGAGGCAGGAAAGACAACTTTTACCTGGGCTGATTGGGATCAGCTTCAAGGGGGAGGCAGTGCCTCAGCTAGGCTTTAAAGTAAGGGAGACACTTCACCAAATGGAGACTGAAGGAATGAGCCTAGAAATACCTTCCAGCCCAGAAGGGTAATGATGGCTGAGGGCTGAGAGAGGGCAGAATAAGAACCCTCATTTGGCTGGAATGTTGACTATGGAAAGGGGTTAATATAAGTGTGGCTAGGTAGGTTTGAGCCAGATTATGCAAGACATTAGGTGCTGGGGTCAGGAATTATGCTGTATTTAGTAAGCATTCAGGAGCTAATGAAGGTTTTGAGTGATGTGGCATGGGGTGATAACCGTATATGAGGAAGATGATTTGATAAGTGATGTGGAGATGAATAGGGAAGGGGACAGACTTCAAGCAGAAAGATCTAATAGAAAGATATTGCATTAATTTAGATGAAAAGAAGTAAGTTTTACATCTGGGGTTCCTAAAACACAATTCAGTGGAAGGTTTGAAAATTGGCCTAGAGACCCAAGAACTCTGGTTTCATATAAACTAGGTCAAACCTTAGAATACTTCACAATCAATCAGTCAATAAGCAAACATTTATTAAATGCTTATTATGTGTCAGGCACTGCGATTGGCTTTGAGGTTATAAAGAAAGACTGAAACAGACCACTTTCTCCTTGGCTTATTATGTTCTCACCTAGAATTTATTTTGGGAATAGTAAAAAAATTGATTGTGTTTAGATTTTCAGAAATGTGTATAACAGGGTCTCCAGCTCCAGCATAAGCACTCAAGTTAATAAAAACAAAATTGTTATAGGACAGCCTCAATTTCAGCCCACAGAAAATGTAGATGGTGTGAAGGATTCATAGGATCTGCAAATAAGATATAGAATGCACATAAAGCACCCACAGTAGCCCATGATTGATGGAGCACACCTTAGAAGGTAGTTTACCTGGGGACTGCCATCAGAGAAACACTGCAGCATGCTGGTGAAGGCAAATGTTCTTTGGAGCTGCTGGACATTTGACCTTCATGTCATGGGACTTCCATGGTTTAAAAAAGTAGGCAGAGAGGGTGGAAAACTATAAGTCTTTCTGTTTTTCCATCTCGTGTCTTTTGCAACTTGCTAATCTTTCGCTACAGGGCCATGCGTATGAGCTGAGAGACAAGTCACTCAGGCATTGCCTTTTCTTAAGATTGTATCACTAAAATCTTGGATTTAGTATTATTGTTGAGACAATCCTCAAGTGTGGTGCTACCCAAGAAAATTTCCCTTCTGTATTAGAAGTCTAAATTCTAGTAGAAAGCATCCCTATCCCCTACTCTACAGGTGAGGGTACAGGTGATAGATATTTACTCAATGAAGTCATCCTACTACTTTTAAAGTAAGTCATAAAATGCTTAATCAGTTTCAATCATATAATTGAAATGGAATGAAAAGTCTTTGAAAGATATTTAATGAAGTGAAATGAAACAGCAAAAAAAAATCTTTTCCAATTGTGTGACCTATGGGTCTTGGAAAAAGACACAGAAGTAGAGTCTTAGGGAGTTCCTAGGAGTGATAATCTAGGACATATAGCTTCCTAGCAAGAAGAACATTTGGAAGGCAGGGAGAGATTTCATCTTAGGCCTTGACCTAAGCCTCTTTTATCACTTTGCCTACAGGGGGACTTTGAAAGCTTCAAAGAGTTTGGAGAATCAGCTGGACTTTCCATCTTCCCATCGGATGTCCTAGAAGCATTTTTGGGTCAGCTGTTGACAATGTCTACACTTGCAGAAAAGGACAGACTAGATAGTAGTTGAAGTTCCACCAAGGAGCCATGTAAAGAAACTACACTACACCACATCTAAGGTGAATTTCTTGAGCAGCCCATGAATGGAATAAAAGGACTTCTGGCAAATAGGAAGTGTGGTTTTGGTCATATGGGCTCTCTAAGCTTAAATCAACTTTCCCTTAGACTCTGTCTATACTTGATAGAGGGTGTGTCATAGACTTAAACAAAAGAAGTATACCAAATATCCTTTTTGTGCTATTTTGGTGAATACCCCCTTATTAAAAAAATTACCTAAGTAGATCCAATTAAAATGGAGAGGACACGTAATAGTGCAGGCTCAATGACGTTATAGAAGCCCACCAACTGCTAGAAAAAAGAAGGGGGTAGAGGCTGCAGATTTGTTGTATGAACCAGGTGTTGTTTGTGAGAGTGGGAGTTGGAAAAAGAGTCTCAGGGCTTACTTTGACTAAACACACATTTTCATTTTCTGAGCAGACATTTGCAACCTGACCCCCAAAATCAACAGGGGCCAATCAAAACCCACAGAAGAATGTAGACAAAAATGGGTCAGGAACTGTGTCAATTTTTCATTTTGTATTCTCACTTTTTTTTTTAGTTCTGACAAAACATCTTTATTTATAAATGTTATATTACTTAATTTTATTTATTAAAATTCTTAAGATATGTATGTATATGGAGAGAGAGAGAGAGAGAGAGAGAGAGAGAGAGAGAGAGAGAGAGAGAGAGAGAGAGAGAGAGAGAGAGAAGATAGTTATTTCCATTCTACAGAAATGGAGCCTGAGGCACAAATAGTGGAGTATATTGTAAAGCAACCAGGTAGTGTAGTGGCTAGAGTACCCAATCCAGAATCAAGAAACACCTAAGTTCAAATTTTACTTCAGACACTTACTAGCTGTGGGCCAATTTGCTGAAAGTGAGGTGAAACCTCAGAGCTGTTTCAATTTGTTTTTCTTTATTATTAATGATTTGGAGCTGTGTTCAATGTATTGTTAATAGCCTGCAATTCTCTTAATAATTTTTTGTTCATGTCCTTTGACCACTTATCCCTTGTGTAAAAACTTTTGATCTTAGATAATTTTCTTTCTATATTGGATATGAGACCTTTGTCAGAGATAATTCATACAAATTTTCATTTTGTCCTGGTTTTGATCATTTTATTAATATTAGCTAATATATAGTATAACTATATGATATGCTATATTTTGTTGTTGTTTAGTTGTTTTCCAGTTTTATTTGATTCCTTGTGACTGTGTTTGGGTTTTTTTTGGCAAAGATATTGGAGTGGTTTGCCATTTCCTTCTCCAGTTCATTTTACAGATGAGGAAACTGAAGCAAACAGGGTAAAGTGATTTGCTCAGGGTCACACAGCTATTGTCTGAGATCACATTTGAACTCAGATCTTCCTGACTCCAGGCTCGGTGCTCCTTCCACTGTACCACTTAGTTGCCAGATATACTATAGACTGCAGTGTATAATATCGTATTTATTTTAAGCTTTGCAAATTGCTTCATAAATATTATCTCATTTGAACAACCTTGTTAAATAGATGCTGTTATTGTCCCCAGTTTAAAGGTGAGGAAAGTAGGGGTGGGATGAGGGTTAATCGACTTGCCCAATGAGACACAACTAAATACCTCAGACAACATTTGAACTCAGATCTTCCCAAGTCTAAGTGCAATTCTCCATCCATCACACCATGTAGTTGCCTTTTCTTTATATATTTAGAAAACTTTTTCCCCCTTCTAAATGTACATATCTAATGGGAGTAGAGTTCCTTCTAAAAACCCCTCCCTCATCCTCTCCTCCTTCCAAATCCTCTTAGGCTTTTATCTTTTTCTGAATTTAGAAGACTTTTTATACCCTTCCACATATATGTATCTATATAAATATATGTTTATATATATATATATATATATACATATATGTTTATATATATATATACATATATACACACACATACCTGTATACACACACATACATATGTGTGTCTATGTATGTATGCATGTATGCATGTATTGTTCCTTCTTTAACCCATTCCCAATAGAAGTAGGGTTCCAGAACTACCAGCCTCCTTCCCCATCTAATTCATCTGTGTCACTTCTTCCTCTAGCTCTTCATTTGCATAAGATAATTACTCTTTTTACCTTTTCTGAGACAATTTAGTTTTTTAGGATCATATCATGCTTAGTTCTGTCCCAATCTTTCCTGTGAAGTATCCCATTACTAATAACAATCTTAGACATACATTTTACATTTCTTCATATAAAAACTAAATGGTCTGCCCTCATTGAGTCCCTGTAATTAGACTTTGATATGCATCTTATCTTGGATCTTGTATTTCAAATTTGCTGTTAATTTCAGATTTTTTTGTGGCAACAAAATCCTTAAAGTCTGGAAATTCATTGAACGTCATTTTTTTTTCATTCACTATTATGCTTGACTTTATTGGGTAGTGCTCATTTGTTAATATTGTATCTCCTACAAAGTAAGTGGCTAGTTAATGTTAGTTGGATGAAATTGAATTGAATTCATAGTTTAGTAGATTAAAGCTAGGAGAGCCCTTTGAGGTTATCTAACCCCAAACCACTGATTTCAATTCATTCAATTCAACAGGCATTTGTTAATTATCTACTATACTTAAGGCATATCACAAGGCATTGAGGATACAGAAATCAAAACAAAAAAAAAACAATTTGGGGCTCAAGGACCTTTTTTTTAACTAAATGTCAGCAATATGTAAATAAATATGTAAATATGATACATAGGACATATCCAATAGCTTGAGTTTTTCCCTCCCTTTGGTATGAGAGAGCTCTAACAATGTGGCAAATTAGGAAAAGCTTCTTGTAGGAGGTGGCTTTTGATCTGAGACCTAATGGGAGTGAGGGATTCTAAGAGGCAAAAGAGAGAAGGGAAGCCATTCAAGGTGTGGAAGCCAGCATCAGGGCACTGTGGCGAGCCATGGACTATCATGCATGGGGAATAACATTTATGCTGATTGGGCTGCAACATGAGGTCAAGTGGAGACAGATTTTAAAGGACTTTTCATGCCAAAGTGGTTCAAATTTTCCACAACAGTTTATAGTTTGCCACCAAATCTTATTGAGTAAGGCATATTAAGTCTGTGCTTTTCCTTTCCTTTCCTTTTCACTTTTATTCCAGAGTCTCATATTAGGAGGTCTCCCCCTTCTACTTAGGAACGGATGGTGGAGATTGACAGCAGAAGCACATGACAGGTTATGCACATACTTTCCCATTCAGTTCACGTTTGAAATTCATGGACAATGTTCCTAACCCAATGCCTTGTATAGGAGGGGGGAAGATTTTTATTTTCTGAGACAATAATCACATAATCCAACTTTATGGCCAGATAAAGAATATTGCATGGGTAGTCTTAGCCTTGAGTATTGATTTATGGGCATACCATGTTTGAGAGCTATTCCCAATTTGAAGAATTCAGTGATCAGATCTTGTAGTTAGAAAAGTGGGGAGTATTTTTTGAGTAGCACTACTTATTAGAAAAAGAAAGGAACCACGCACATGATCTCCACAGTGGAAGAGATGCAGTAATGGGGACCCAGGAATTAGAGAAGCGAGGAATCTGGACATTGACACCTCTTTGCTGTATAACACTGGGTTATGTGGTCAGTGTGTATCCACTGGGAAGAAGTTATGTGTCTAATAGTTCCAAAGTGTGTTTGCCCTCTTGGGGAACTTCTAAACCTCACAGGGTGCTGCACATTTTGTGGAGGAGGAACATGAAAGACATTGTGAGAATGTATTAATTCACCAGAATGTCAAAGGGTTACCCCAGGGGCAACCCCCAAACTTAGTTCTTCTGAGGAGAAGTCCTTTGTCTGTTTTCATTGTCCCTTTATGGGCTTTGGTGAGTCCTTGACATCTACCAAATTTTCTGTGGGCTGCAATAATGGCAGTCTTAATTGGATTTAACCATTCCCTTTAATATTTGTATGAAAGCCATATTTACTAAAAAGCCAGATATGAGCTGCCTTCATTAATGACGTTAATGCCATTAATGGAACTCTGAAGAAGAAAATGAAATAGATCTTGCCTCTAGTGGGATGTTCATTTATATAGTTTATGTATTACTGGAGAAAATTCAGTAATGCATTGAGAAATGGTTACATAAACCCCTCCTCACCCATTTTTCTCTCTACCTACTCTGCTGTTTCTGATGATTCTGAACTAAGATCTCTTGAACCATAGCACCTAAAGAATCATTTGTACTATATTTCACTTGTATACAAATTGAAGATGGGGGAGGAAGAGCCCCACACAGTATAATTTGCTCCTACTCTCCCTCTATGTATATCCTTGGCTGGAGAAAATGTCATGTTAAAAGTTGTCTTGTGTTGCACATCTTGAAAGTGCCTAGGTCATGCACATTTCTAACATAACATTTTTTCAGACTCTGGATTCTGGGGTGAAGCAGGCCCATATTTTAAGAGAATCCTGAAAGGCTGCCAGCCTTTGACTGTCCACAAGTGCCAATGAGACAAATGATTCATTATCCTATGCAGACTTCTGCCAGCTGCTCCACTCCTGAAAGGCGTTTGGGAAGCTGGATTTGAAGCAACGTTGACAATTGCATGCCTCAAGGGACGAGCTGACCTCTCTGGAAGCTCCCGCCCACATGGCTTTGGGTAGGAGCCTTTTCTCTCCATAATTTGGAGTGAAGTGTGGGCTGTGATAGGGTGACACTAAGTGGCTGAACAGAGAACGGCTTATTAAGTGGAAATTAAGGGGAGAAGAAAAGAGTTTGCAAGCAGCAGCAGTGTGTAGAACTCTAGGCTATGATGGCAGTGGGGGAACACTGTCCCACATACTCACAACTGGGTTTTCTACAGCATAGTAGGGTAGTTCTCTGATGGGTAATTTGAAAGTGCAATTCTCCCTCAGGGTCTGACAAGCTCCTCAATATAGTGGTGCCCCTTACAATTTAGACTCCTTGCCTCAGTAGGCTCATGAAAGACTGAATAATGATAATAGATGGGAATTGTGTCCCAACTGCTCCATTTCAAAATTAGGGGGTACATGCTCCAAGTTTTGGGGTCTATATTGGGAGGAGTAACCTCATGCCAACATTATGTACTATTTTGAGAGACTCTAGGACTCATGAAACTGTTGAGCTTGAAAGGCTACAGCTCCTCTGAGCTCTCTGTACCCAAGCCTAGAGAAGCCTGTCTAATTGTGGCCTCCAAAGAAACTGCTCCTCTGATAAAACGTAATCTCCTCATTCAGCAGAGCTCCAGCTTGAAAGCCGGTATGGAATTACTGAAATGAAACAGGGGCTAGGACCTGCCTCTCTCCCTTCTCTCCCTACCCCCCTCTTCTTCTTCCTCTCCCCCTCTCCCTCTTTATCTCTCTTCTCCCTTTCCTCTTCTGTTTTCCTTCCGTCCTTCCCTCCCTCCCTCCTTCCTTCCTTCCTTCCTTCCTTCCTTCCTTCCTTCCTTCCTTCCTTCCTCTCTGCCTCCATTCTCTCTCTCTCTCTTCCTCTCTCTCTCTCTCTCTCTCTCTCTCTCTCTCTCTCTCTCTCTCTCTCTCTCTCTCTCTCCCTCTCCCTTTCTGTCTCTCTCATTCTCCCTCTCATCTCTTTATTACACCCATTCTTAAAATATACCAAATGCACACATACCCCAATCCACTGATGATCAGCATGGAAGCTTTGACCTCCAGCTAGGTGGCACAGTGAATTGAGTACTAGGCTTGGAATTAGGAAGACTCATCTTCCTTAGTTCATATCTAGCCTAAGATACTTACTATCTGTATGACCCTGGGCAGTTCACTTAACCCTGTTTCTCTCACTTTCCTTATCTGTAAAATGAGTGGAAGAAGGAAAAGGCAAACCACTACAGCATCTTTGCCACGAAAACTCTTAATGAGGTCATAAAATATCATATACTACTGAAATGACTACAATCAAAATTATTCCATTAACTGGTTCACCCCTTCTTTGGCAGCCTGGTGACCCCTGGAATCCTGTGGGCCCATGATATTGGTGCCAATCTTAGCACATGTAGTTGATTATCTTTATCTTTGTCACATCTCAGAGCTTCTCAACTCAAGTGATTCACGAGCCTCAGCCTTCCCAATCTAAACATTGCAGGCATGTGCCAGCATTGTTTTCCTTCAAGCCCCTGAAAAAACATGTTCTTCTCCATATATCTCCAAGTTCCTATAAGCATGGCAAGTCCATGCTGGTGCTTATGGATGTTACCTTTGGGGGTCTTTCCTTTTGAAAACCAGTGGAAACACTTTTCCTGACAGGGTCCAGTATTGGGATAGAAGTCAGAAAACTCCTCTTCACCCTTAAATTTTTCATCTGATTTCCAGAATCTTCTTGAACTCCAAATGAAAAAGTATACACATGGACTGGGCCTGGATGTGGGATAGTCGCTCATCTCTCCTTTATGTAAAACTTTTCAAATAGAATTATTTTAAGAAGAAAAATGTTTGAGATGGAAAAAAAATCTTTGTACCAAGTGTCTTAAATGAAAAAATATCTCAAATCCAAGGTGTACATGAAACTTAAATTAATATGTAAGACCAGGAGCTGGTCTCTCATGGTCAAAGTGCAATGCAACGATTCTCCAAAGAAGAACTGAAATCATGAACAAGCGCATGAAAGATTTTTCAAATCATTCATTATAAGACAAATGTGAATCGAAGCAAGTCTGAGGCTTCATCTTCCACTAGCAAACCAGCAAAGACAGTAAAAGAAGGACATTATCAATGTTGCAGAATACAAAGAAAACCAGGCCCACTGATGCTCAGCTGCTCAAGCTGTGAACCAATCCTGCTGTTCTCAAAAGCAATTGGAAACTGTGTGAACAGAGTTCCCACACTAAGGGATCCCTTCTCAAGGTATCAGAGGGAGGGAAGGATACCCCCCAAACTCATACCATGTTTCTGTCCGAAGTATGCAACTATGAAAACATCAGTAACTACCAATCTATATGTTGACTTTTGCAGCTATGTAAATTGATGGTAATAAACTACACCCCCATGGAAAATGTCCTTGATGAGGGTGCTCATATGGAAGAGGCCTGTAAGTGATCTTCTGCTGTAGACCATGTATTTACCACTGCACAATTGAAGGAAAAAAGAGGAAATGCAGTTTGGACAACTCCAATGACTGGCAGCACACTTGATCAGTATCTCATCAGTGGGTTCTCTTCAGAATTCCCACAGGCCTTCTCTAGCCCCAAACTCTCTCCTGAACATCAAACCTTCTTTATAATAGCTGGCTGAATATTTTGACTTTGTGATACCTCAGTCTCAATATGTCCAAACAAAATTCATATTTTTCCACCCTATTTCATGCCCCTCACAAAAGACTCTATCTATGGTGCTTGATTTTCCTTTCTCTACAAACTTGAAATTATCTTTCAAACCACCCACTTATTTCACTCTTATATCCTCTCACTCTTCAAGTCTTGCCCATTTTAACTTGCCCATATGTCCCATGTCTGTCCTTATGTCTTTAACCCCACTACCTCCAACCTAATTCCATTGCTTGTTAGTTCTTTCTTGGGTGTTGGATCATAACTGAGTTCATGGTCACCTGAACTTCCCAAGTCAGTTTCACATGAATTTATCCAACTAAAGCCCCGACTACAGGCAGAGGGCCATAGCATCTTGTCCTCCAAGCAGTCAGACCAGAACAGGCCAGTGCCAACACCCCCACCTCATGACTGGTGCCTTTGGTACACACTCTATTTCTAGCTATATGGTAAATCAACCATCTGACTCCTCCTTGCGTGGTTATATGACTAGAACCAGCTCCAGAATGTCAACAAATGCTCCAAATTGAGTAGCAAGGCACATTAATTAGATAGTATTATGACTTTATATGTGCACAAAGAGAAAGCAAAAGCAATCTTGTAACATGCTATAGAAGAGGTTGGGGTTATATAGTGCCTACTATGTGCCAGGCACTGGACTAAATATTTTAAAACTGTATTATTTGATCATCACAACAATCCTGTGAGGTGGTAGTTATTTTACAGTTGAGGTAACTGAGGCAAACAGAGGTTAAGTGACTTGCCCAGAGTCACACAGAGGATGGGCTGAATTTGGATTTAGGTGTTCCTGATTGCTCAAATACTCTATCTACTATGCCACCTAGCTTCCCCAAGATCAAAGGAAGAACTTTTGGAGTCTCCAGTCACACAATCAGAAGGGGGGAAGAAAAGAATGAGTACAGAAATTGCCTCTCCTTCAAAGCTCACTGAGTAAGCAGCTCTCATTGATCAGTGATCTATCTTCTTAGATGAATTTGTCTCTTCTTTGTGGGAGCAGGATCTGGGACAGTTAGGACATGGAAACCAACTGGTGATCTCTGACTAGACATGTATTTTATTAAGGTGCCCACAGGAAAGAGCCAGGGAAAATGTGTCAGTCCCCAGAAGGAGCCTAGGTCCTTGCATATGTGTTTAGTTAAATTATGAATTTTGTCTGGTCACTATTTTTCTGATTCCTTGCCCCATTTCTATATTTATCTTTGGTTATGTTCCCCATATTGAATTTTTTTGGGGGGAGAGTAGAAATGTCCCCAAAACAGCTATCTCTTGGAATAGTTTATATGTGGCTGCACTGGTCATCTTTCCCACATGTTTTAGTTTTGGTGACACTGTAATATTTGTAGGTTTGCATTCAAAATCTCTTACCCCTTTAGAACCATGTTTCTTTCTAGAACATCAAGTCATGGCATTGTGCCTATATACATGCAGCTAAAAGACAGTCTTCACTAAGAACACATGGAAGCCATCTGAACAAAAGTGCCATTCTGTTGTATCTGCTGGCTCTGCCATCTTCCTCCCCTAACTCACCTGACATTTCTCCTCTCCTAGGGCTCCATTTGGGCTACATTAACCCAGGGAACATACATGTGGACACCATCCTTCCATGTGCATCTGTATCAACACGTAGAATACAAGGACACAGAAAAGACAACCCCAGTTAGCTATCTCACTGGTGGCCTAAGGGTATGAAATGTTCTGATCCCTATTACCAGAACCTAGCTGGACAGACAAGAAGGTCAGGGCAGCATTGTTACTGAAGAACCCATTGGGTCTAAATTTTTAAAAATGCCATAATTTTATTTTCTAAACCAGCCCTATACTACCTGGGGATCTCAAAGTATTAGCATTCAGGTATTTAAAAATATAAATCCTTTCCCTGACTCCCCAAATAACATCACCAAAATATTTCTCACAAACGCAATTCTCCTTGACAGAAAAATGGTGTTTGGGGATCAAATGTGGTAGAAAGAATATTGAACATTGCAGGAAAAGGTTAGTTACTTCCCGCAGGGCCATCTCCCAATATAGCTTCATTGGAAAGGGGATCTCCTTGATCCTGAATCTCACCAATATGGGAGATCAAAGAATCTCAGAGTCAGAAGGAACCAGAACAGCCATCTGGTATGACCTCTCCCTGAACAAAAATGTCTTGTACACCAGCCTTGATAGTGGTTAGCCAATCCATCAGCCTTTGCTTCAAGACTAGCTAGGTAGTGAGGGGGCACAGTATGTAGACCTGAGGTAAGGAAGACCTAAGTTCAGATCCAGCTTCAGATGTATTAACAGTGTGACCTTGGACAAGATAGTAACTTCTGTATGCCTCAGTTTCTCCATATGTAAAATGAGGATAATAATAGAATTTACCACCAAGGGTTACAATGAGGATAAAATCAAATAATATTTTTGAAGTGCTTTATAAACATGAAAGTGCTATCTATTATTATTAAACACCTTTGAGGGTGATTCTCTTATTTCCAAGGCAGCTCATTCAACTTTTGGACAGTCTCCATCTTTTGACAATGTTGATTTCTATCAGACCTAAATCTACCTTTTGGGGGCTTCCACCCATCACTCCTAACTGGATTATCTGATGATGCCAGAGAGATCTTTTGAATGTGAAAAACTCTCAGATACTTGGAGAAAATGATTAGGGTCCCCTTCAGTTTTTTTTTCTTTTCCAGGTCCAAACCTCCTCATTTCCTTCAAATAATCTTCAAACAGTTTGATTTTAAAACTTTTTTTTTTAGTATTCTGATGGTTGTTTTCTGGACTCTTTTCAGTTTAACAATGTTCTTTTAAAATGTGCCACTTATAACTGATAATAATATTCCCAGTGGAGTCTAAGAAGGAGACAGTACAGTAGGGTTGTCACCTCCTCAGTACTGAACATTACATCTTTCTTAGTACAATCTCATTATCCTTTATGAGCTACCATATCACAATGTTCAAGTAATCAATAAACATTTGTTAAGCACTTACTATGTACCAGGCACTGTGGTAAGGGCTAAGGATGCCAAAAGAGGGAAAAGACCACTCCTGTCCTCAAGGAGCTAACATTCTAATGTTGATTCATTTTGAGTTTATGGTCCACCAAAGTCCAAGTTTCAGATAATTCTATCATTAGAATATCTATATACATATATATACTTCTATAACTATTCAGTTATTCTTCTGTTACTCTGTACGTGTATGTGTTGAACACAAGTATGAACTTTATACTCATTACTACTAAATTTCATCTTGTTAGATTTGACTTAACATTCTCTCATGAAATCTATATTGCATGGAGTATCTGTCATCCTCCATACTAGCGATCTCTCCTAGTTTTTATATCATCTGCCCATTTGGCATTTCTGTATTCTACATCTTTATCTACATCACTGATAACAATTTATGCACCTCAGCACAAGTGCAAACCACTGGAGCACTACCCCTGTGCAAACTGGCCTCACACTATCAATGACAACCCTTTGAGCCTGGGCATTCTATTTGTTTCAAGTTCGTTTGCTGGTGATCATCTCATCCACATCACTTCATCTTGTACATAAAAATAGTATTCCTTGGATCTACCCATCTAGCAAACTTATCAGAAAAAGTAATGAGAAGCTGGTCTGATATGACTGGATCTTAAAGAAGCCATGTTAGTTAGTAGTGATAATTGCTTCTTTTTTCTAAATTGTAACTAACCTTCCGTTTAGTATATATTTTGCATTTCCTCAGGAATCATAGCTTGTAGACATCACTTTCTTTTTTTATTCTTTTGAAAACAGGGACATTTATTTTTCTCTAATCCTTTGGTATCTCTCCTTCCATGACATTTTCAAATATTACTCAGTGATTGTTCAATCACACCTGCCAGTCCTTTCCATATTCGGTTTTTGTTTTGGTTGTTGTGGTTGTTGTTGTTGTTGTTCACATTGGACAGGTTATTTACACTCCTTAAGAGCAGCTAGTTTGGTTCTTATTATTATCTTACTTAGATACATAACCTCAGGTTTCAATTATTGTCTTAACTAGACACATTATCTTGGATTTCAGTTCCTTATTAGCATTTATTTTGTTAAATCCTTTCTAGTATGCATGTGCACGTATACTATCTTTGAAAAAAATAAATAGGAACCAAATAAAAGTTGAATATCTCTGCATTCTCTTTGTTGATCATTATCACAATTTCATCCATGTCTAGGCATTATCCTATCCTCGCTTTGTTCTGTACGTCCACTCTCTCTCTCTCTCTCTCTCTCTCTCTCTCTCTCTCTCTCTCTCTCTCTGTCCATCTCTGTCTCTCTCTCTCTCTGTCCATCTCTGTCTCTCTCTCTCTCTGTCTCTTTCTCTGTCTCTCTCTCTCTCTCTCTCTCTCTGTCCGTCTCTGTCTCTCTCTCTCTCTCTGTCCATCTCTGTCTCTGTCTCTGTCTCTCTCTCTCTCTCTCTCTGTCCGTCTCTGTCTCTGTCTCTCTGTCTCTGTCTCTCTCTCTCTCTGTCCGTCTCTGTCTCTCTCTGTCTCTCTCTGTCTCTCTCTCTCTCTCTCTCTCTCTCTCTCTCTCTCTGTCCATCTCTGTCTCTGTCTCTGTCTCTGTCTCTCTCTCTCTCTCTGTCCGTCTCTGTCTCTGTCTCTGTCTCTCTCTCTCTCTCTCTCTCTCTCTCTCTCTCTCTCTCTCTCTGTCCGTCTCTGTCTCTCTCTCTCTCTCTGTCCATCTCTGTCTCTGTCTCTCTCTCTCTCTCTCTCTCTCTCTCTCTCTCTCTCTCTGTCCGTCTCTGTCTCTGTCTCTCTGTCTCTCTCTCTCTCTCTGTCCGTCTCTGTCTCTGTCTCTGTCTCTCTCTCTCTCTCTCTCTCTCTGTCCGTCTCTGTCTTTGTCTCTCTCTCTCTCTCTCTCTCTCTCTCTCTCTCTCTCTCTGTCCGTCTCTGTCTCTGTCTGTCTCTCTCTCTCTCTCTCTCTCTCTCTCTCTCTCTCTCTCTCTTTTCTCCCTCCCTCTCTCTCTCTCTCTCTCTCTCTCTCTCTCTCTGTATGATCCTATGTTGAATCACCACACTCAGCTCATTCTAAGTGTTAATGTTGTTTCAATAGGATAGTAGAACAAAGGAATAACTAGAGTTATTTTAAATGGGATTTATATTTATGGTCTATTTCTTGCCATTATTTTTTAAAGGAATGTTGAGCCATAGTATTATATCTTTAGAGCTGAAAGAGGCCTTAGGAGACAATGCAATCAACCTTCTCATTTTGTATATTAGGAAACAGAACAGAGATGAAGACTTAGAGCTTCTTGGCTACAAGTTCAGCATTCTATCCCCTAAAAATTTAAGTTGATTGGTGGATTCCTTATGTATCCACATTAGCCTTACCAGACACTTTACATTTTACTGTATCTGGCATTTTTTTTTCTATTTGTATCTTTGGAATTTCCTTCTTGGGAACTCTGCATCTCTCCTGCAATGACTTCCTCTGTAAAATTTTAGTTCTTATCAATTTATCAACCCTTTCTCTGAAGACTTCAAAATCTACTCCTTGGATATCTAGAGTGCATCTCCAACAGTTCCTGGATTTCCTTTTCCTGATGAAGGCCACTTTTCTCCAAGGCTCCCATAATTTCTGGTAGTTAGATGGTACAGTTGATAGAGTTTTGGATTTGAAGTCAGCATTCAAATCTTGTCTCTGACACTTCCTAGCTAGGACACACCTTGACCCAGGACACACTTAACCTCCCTGTGTGTTAACTTACTCAGCCATAAAATGGAGGTAATAGCACTTCACTTGGAGGGTTGTTTTGAGAAGCGAATAATATAATACAACTAAAGTACTTTGAAAACCTGAAAGTATTATCTAAATGTGATATAGTATTGTTACTTCCACATAAACAACCAGTTTTTTTTTATTAGAACGAGGACCAGAGTAGAAATTCTCCATGTAGCTTCCTCTACTTGGAATTATGAAATGAACATTTAAGGGGGCATAATCATGTAAGCAGCTTGGTTCAGAGCAAAGAATAAGAAGAGTAGCAAATATCTGGATGATTTCAGTGCCCACCACTGAACATGACTTCTTGACTAGGTAGGTCTCTGTTCGCTGGACTCACTGGACAGCCTTCCAACACTTCTTTCAAGGCTGATGTGAAACATTACTTCCTTAGCTTCTTTAGGACAATGTAAAGTTTAATAGCATCAACAATGATAATTATTCTCATTCATAGGGTAATTTTCAGGTTATAAAGCACTGTACCTATCCTCTTCCTGTAAGAAAAGTGACATAATTTTAATTTCTTCTATTGTACAGATGAGTAAACTGAGTTTCAGAGTCATGAGATAAGTTGAACAGAGTCACTCAACCAGATCGTCTCAGAGCCCAGCTTCGTTGCTTACTTTGCCAAAGAGAAAAAAAAAGGAAGCCAAAAGAAAATACGTCTTACATCTTGCTTTAGAACAGGACATACTTAGAAACTTTCTCTTCTATTGCTTGTTCTGTGGTCCCATCTCTCCTTCCCTCCAATGCCTTGACCAAAACCATTAAATTATAGAAATGGCTGGATTACCATTACTTAAATTCATTCCTATTGGTTTCTTTTGGGGACCTCTTTCTAATTAACCTCTATAATAAGAACTATTCAGTGACCATATATATTACTGAAGAAATACATGGTGGGTGTGAGCAGCAGAAACATATAACATATGAGGAATTTCAAAGAAAAAAAAATCAAGTAAAGCACATTATCAGGAAAATGTATGCTTAGAAAAGGAGATGGGATGATCGTGTGGTAAAAATGAAGAATTACAGGAAGACAGTCCTATGGCTCACTGGCATCCTTGGAATGTCAGGAAAAAAATTAAGAAGGCTCCAACATGCTCAGTGAATACCCGTTAGCAAATTTATGGGAGGACAAGGCAAAAAAGCCAGACAGGTATAGAAGGGGCATGGTTTGTCCCTTTGAAGGGGATAACCAAATCAGGGAGAAAGAAAGGCCCATGTGAATATTTGTAGAACAGGCTGCTTCTCCTTTTACCATGTTTAATTTCCACAGGGTAAGCTAATGACAGCAGGAAGGGCTGCCTGAGATCTCTCCATGGTCTTCATCTTTTAGAATCAGGAGCCATCTGATTAGTTATAGCTGCAGTTTGTGGATTGAGGGCTTTAACTACAAGCTTGCATTTTTTAAAATTTTTTAAGTGCGTCTCCATTAAAGTACCTGAAGCATAATTTTAAAGTGACATTTTAGACTTTTGAGCAGTTCCTTTACCCCCTCCCACAATGGTCTATTTGGAATTCTGCCCAAATATTCTTTTAGCTAACAAATAGCTAGGGATGAAAAACAAAAATGATTATTTCTGTATTCTAGTCTTTCTGTCTCACTTCCTGAGGGACGTTGAAGGACAAAGGGGGAGTAACTTGGGAAAAAAAAATAGAAATGTATTTTCTTTTCTGCTTTTGAGTTACTGATATGGTCTTTCACATCCTATGGATAGACTGGGCTACAAAATGAGATGATAATATCTGGCACTTTGTGAGAAACTTTATCAAGTGAGTTTTCTCCGTAAAATAATTTAGCAATGAATGTGGAAATATACGAAACCTTAAGGCCCATTATCAGCTAATTTGTGCATGCTTTCAGATATTTCACATTGACATGGGATAAAGGAGGACCACAGCATGATAAATACCAAAAATGATTGCTAAAGACCTCAGGAATCTCATGACCAGAGAAATTTATCATACCCCCTTTAACAGTTTTTTAATGAATTTTGTAACTGAGTTTCCCCTGAATCTATTTGGAATTGCAGCTCCCCATCTCCCTGCCAGCTTTGTTCTTCCTAGCCTATGGATAGCTTTGTTTCTTTCTCTGAAAGTTTGCTCTTACAGGAATATTACCTCATATTTATTTAATCAAATTTCAAGATCCTTTAATTTAATATCTAAAATTCATCCCCTTTATTTTACAAATTAAGTAAGTGAGACCCCAGGTTTTGAGTTTTAGAGGCCATGGTTTGAAATATAATGCTAATCTCTTATGCTTGTCATACAGTGTACTTTACAAAGACTGATCAGAAAACGTTTTCTTGGATTCTTGCAAATTTCATCAAAAAGACTTAAAAATTAAAACTAGAGAGAGGGAAAAAAACTCTCTGTACACACATCTATGAAGCTAGACATATCCCACAGAGAAGGTCCAATGGATGATAAAGCATTTCATTATACACACACACACACACACACACACACACACACACACACACACACACATATATGCACAAACACACACACAGATAGAAGAAAGTCATAGAAGTTAAGAAAGACTCCAGTAGAAAAAGCTTCCTGATGAGTATATACAAAATCACCAAGTGTGAGCATCAAAGAAGATTCCCTAGGGATTCTAAGGCCAAATTTGACCACTCATTCTTATCCATGAGATTTGTTGGGGTGACAGTCCTGGTTGGAGTATGAGAAGGGCTGGACACTTGTTTCAGAAGAAAAGAAGACTAGTAAAAGACAAATGGGGTGGGGTGGCATTGTCTATTAAGAAAGTTTGTACACATTGAGAAATCTAGGAAACAGATAGCAGAAGTATAGTGGAGTGTGTTTGAGTAAAGATCAATGGACAGAAAAAAAAAGAAGCAATTTTGTGCTCAGACAATCCTACAGATGATATGGAAAGAAAGAGAAGATAGATGTCAAGTTTGTGACACAGATCACAAGCCAGCACATAGGCATGATTCCTTCAAAAGAGATTTTCATTGGTATCTTTGACTTTTACATGCTCTAATTTTCCATTGTATTCCTCCCTTTCACCTACCTGAACCATTCCTTACTAAGATAGTTGTCAGTGTTGTTGCTGTTGTTTTATTTTAAGAAGATGAAGAAAAAAACAAACAAACAGGAAAAACCATAAATACATTGAAAGTATAGGCCACATTCCATACCTTTGGACCCTCTGCAAAGGAGCAGAGGAAAGTGTCTTCTCTCTTTTTGGTGAGCAAACTTGGTCTTTATAATTTGATATTATTCAATTTCAGTTGTTTTGAGATTGTTATTGTTTCTATTTATACCCTTGTAGTCATTGTGCACAGTTTTCCTGATACAGCTTACTTTAATTTGCATCAGTCATATAAGTGTATCTCTATAATATTTATTTTTTATAACATAATGTTCCATTACATATATATATATATATATATATATATATATATATATATATATATATATATATATACACACACACATACATACGTGTGTGTGTGTGTGTGTGTGTGTGTGTGTGGTGTGTGTGTGTAACTCCTTCCCCAAAGCCCATTGGATGGGACTCTCTCTTTATGGGTGGAGATAAATGGCCTGCCCTGCATGAGGGCTAAATCAAATTGCAGAAAGGCCAGAGAGCTGCAACCTTCACCATTTGGTAACTTTCCCTTTAGAACTCTACAGGGTGAGTCACCTTTGGTGAATCATTAAGTTTCAAGTCTTCTTTGAGCATGGAATTATTTCTGGCTCTTCTGGCATCTGGCTTCCAGCTTGAAGAGAAAAGAGAGAAGAGGCCAACTTCACTTCTGCTTGCTGAAGGAAAAGACTCTGGGAAAACAAGAGGAGCTGGAAGCCTCCATCATGTCCTTATTTCCAGCTAGCTACACTAGAGACCTCAAGGAGTTTTCTGCTTGGGTGAGATCAAGGGTACTCTCTCTTGGTTGAGCTGAGTTATCTCACTCCCAATGGGAGAGCTCCTTCACTCTGTATTGTCAATTATATATTTCCCTGAACGTGCCTTCTCTGATTTTTGTTTTGGGATACATAAGTTTCTTTGCCTTTCACTATGTGTGTTCATTGTGGAACTTGCATTAGGTGAGAAAGGAATCAAGTCTTGGATATAGAGCGTGGGGTCCTCCTTCACCCCCAAAATGACAAAGTGATCAGAACCTGATGGAACCTGATCACATCCCCTAGATTAATAATATTTAAAGGAGACCATAGATATACTTCTAGCCTGGTATCTCCTCTCTCTGAAGACAGCATAGTGGTGTCTGCCCCCAGTTTCCTGCTTCTCTTCCTGGCAGGAATGAAAATTTCCTTTGGAGAAGGATGGGTGGAGAAAAGATGTTCATTTTGCTTCCCTTTCAGCCATGCACAAGGACAGGCTTCAACTTATGTGGACCCCCAATACTTATGGGGCTTACTTTCACTACATATATTATATACATCCCATTACATAGAATACTATAGATATAATTAAATATATAGGTATGTTATATGGTATATATGTAAGCGTATATACATACACACAAACTATAGATAAGTATACACATAAGTATTATAGATATACTATTCATTTTATATATTCTTATAGCTATATATTATATATAATTGTTAATTATATATGTATACACACACACACACACACATACATATACATGTATAAAATTTATCTCCTTGACCATCATTTATTTAGTGATTTCCCCATGCACATTGTTTCTAGCACTTGGCATGATTCAATAGTGAAAGGGGATGTCAGATATCCAGACATTTCCTGCAGTTCTCTTTTCATCCAAAAACAAAGCAACCAGTAACTATTGTCTTCCCTTAAAAATAATTTCATGCTTCAAAAAGTAGAAGAGTCAATAAGGCAAAATTCAATCCTAGGTCTCATTTTCACGACCAGAGAAGAATTCACTGCAGGGGATGAAATGATGGGAACCTTGGAGAGCAAGGGAGCAGTCTGTGTTAGAGTTTGTGATGGAGAAGGAGAGGAAAGTGGAGAATTATCTGACATCTTTCCTAGATGAGGTGAGACTCAATTTCAAAGAAAAGTTAGGTAGAACTCTATCCTCTGGAATTCTATGGGGGAACAATATCTAGGAGGGATGAAAAGCTCTCAGGGATGAAACGCTGAAGAAGTAAAGGCAAACAATTTTAATAAGGAGTAAAAAGAAAAGTATCCAATGAGACTGATGTAGATATGGATGGAACTCATCGATCAACTCAACTTTTTGAAAAATAACATTCAGAAGATGGAAGAAAAGGCTAATAATAGAGTTTGAAGACCTGGAAGAGCCCTGGCAGGGAGGCTATATTTCCTAATGAGTCAAAGATGGAAAAGAAGCATCATCCACCCTTCAATTTTCTCCCTAAAACGTGAATGGAGAAATAGAGAAGGATCCCAAAGAGGATGGAAAGCATGCTCAGAGAGAATGGGCTGATGAGAATGGAGAGAAGGAAGAGTGACTGACTCTACTTCTGTTATCCCTGTCTTGACAATGACTTTTGGACTGGAAAGGATGAGATGCAAACAGGATCATGGATTTAGAACTGGAAGAGATTCTAGGTCAACTCCTTATTTTAGAGTTGAGGAAACCTTGGCCCAGAAGGGTCACTGCCTTCTCCAGAGTCACACAACCAGTACATAGCAGTGATGGCATCAGATCTCAGGTCTCTGCTGCTGATGTCTTCCACTCCAGCTTCCAAGGGCAGATGTGAATCTTGTCTATCTCTTGGTCCTCATCTGAGCACATCTGGGCCATTACAACACTGGGATATGCATTTTAGGAAGAATCTTATTAGATTGAGGATGTCCAGAGAAGGAAAAAGGATGCTGAGGAGTATCAGAACCACCTCAGCCTCAACTGGGTCTTAATATAGGAGTATCAGCCTCATACAAGGCTCCACTGAAGAAGTGGATTTGTTACATTTGGTAAAAAGGAGATTGAGGGGGTACATCACACATTTATGTAGCACCTCGTGACTTTCAAAATGCTTACTTTGCATTATTTCATTGGATCCTCACAACAACTTGAGGGAATGGTTCTGTTATTATCCTCATTATCATTGATTTGCATTGTCACAGAATTTAAGAATGGGAAGCAACCTCAGCAGCTCTCTTGACCAACCCATACATGAAAGGAATCACTACTGTAATTTGCCTGACAATATTACAGATGAGGAAACTGAGGTTCAGAGAGGCTAAGTGACATAATAGTTGCCTTCCAATTTTATAATTGTCATGTACAAAGGGAGGATATTTTCATTCTGTTTGGCCCCAGAGCATAGATCTTTATACGTTGTCTAGGTGTTGTAGTGAGGTAGATTTCGATTCAGAGTAAGCAAGACCTTCCTAACTCCCAGCACTTAGTACAATGTCTGGCTCATAGTCACCACTTAATAAATATTCATTTCTTCTTATTATTCTTATTGCTGTCCCTAATGTGATCCTTCCTACAGTAGCAAATTCTCCATTATTGGAGGTATTTGAACAGTGACCAAATGACCACTTGGGGAATGCATTATAAAAGGGATTTCTGCTCTCGGCAGGACTTGACAGACACAACCGCAAAGAGCTCTTTTGATGTTTTAAGAGATTATGATGAACCTCCACATTGTAATGTAGCAATACAGTAAAAACAGAATGGAACCTGAAGTCCAAGGAGGTAGTATTGAATTCTAATCCTCCTTCTTACAACCTCTGTGACCTTGGCTAATTCATTTCCTCTGCCTGGGTTTCATGTCAGTCTTCTGTAAAGTGAAATGACTGTAGCTAGGCACTGCAGGTGTAGTGGTTAAAGCACCAGGCCTGGAGTCTGGAAGACATGAGTTCCAATCCATTCTCACGTATTTCCTTCCTCTGTTACTGTGGACAAGCCACTTGAACTCTATTCCTTGGTTTCCTCAGCCAAAATGGTGATTATAACACCTATTCTCCAGGTAGATTGTGAGGATCAAATAAAATGTTTGTGAAGTGCTTAGCACAATGCCTGGCACACAGTAGGTAATTGATAAATCCTTTTCTCTCTTGCTATATACTGGGCCCTCTTAGGCAAGTCACTTCACTAAAGGATACTTTAGTTTTCTCATTCACAAATAGGTAAAGCTGCATTTGGACTCAGATTTTCCTGACCTCAATCCTAGTGCTCTATCCACAGTACCACTTAGCTAGCTGCCTGTGGAAAGCTCCCTTCATGTATGTGACCTCATGCTATTGTGATGCTAGCCCAGAAGACAATCACTTGCACTGATCACAGCCACAGGAGGCCCCACAGCAGAGGGAAAGTCATCTTTCAAGTTGAAACTTAGCTAGAAACTAGGGATAACATTAATCTGTGTTTGTACCCAGGCCGGCACATAAGAACCTGTCTCTTTTCATGATTCCAAAATAGCCAGGTGGAAATATGAAAACCTTGGTCAAATAATCAGCTCCTCCTACCTTAATTGTGCCTAAGATCTCAGCTCAATTTTTCTATGAGAAAGTTCAGTGGGAGTTTATTACCAACATGTCTACACAGTGCTCAGAACTCCTTTGATAGGTCAGCAATTTTCAAAAGGTAATATGTTTGAATAATTCACTGATTATCAAAGCTGTAGGTCTTTAGTAGGTGCCATTCTGTCTCCTCTGGAAGAGCCTGTTGTGTGAGACCAAGTCTAAGGGTAGACTTAAGGCTCTGCAGGAAGGAAAGCAAAAATCCAAGGCCTGGTAGTGGCAGGTGTCCTTCCTTTTCATGTTGAAGATTTCTGTGTGTGTGTGTGTGTGTGTGTGTGTGTGTGTGTGTGTGTCTTTCTCTGTATATCTCTGTCTTTTTCTCTGTGTATCTCTGTCTTTGTCTCTGTGTACATGCATACATACATACATACATACATACTTACATACATACATAAATACATGCATACACACATGAAATTTGGCCTGGATTCAGGGAGTTTTGTTTTCCTCTTACAAACAAGCAATTGTTTGTCTTGGGCTCCATGGTGCTAATTTATGGTTTTCAAGGATCACAGAATTTAAGAGTTGTGAGAGACCCTGGTGCCTTGGAGTCAGCTCAGAGACTGGGGTTCCAATCTCAACTCTACTGTTCCCTGAGTGACCTTCAGCAAGTTCTTCCATCTATTAGCCTCTACTTCCTCAGGCATAAAGAGGAGACAAAAATTGTTGAAGGGTTTATGTCACCATGTTGTGAGTCTCCCATGAGATATTGTATATCAAGGGCTTTTCAGACTTGAAAGCCCAATGTGGAGCTGTGGGTGTGAGGAAGGAGAGGAAAATAGAAAAGTAATTTTAGCAACGTCCTGGAGAATGAGATTTTGCCCTTTTTAGACAGACTTCCTTGCTGCCTAGTAGAGCCATAATGAGAGACCATTCAAAATATAGGACATGAGCGATAATTATAAAAATAGCTCACATTTATATAGCATTTTAAGGATTACAAAATTTCCACTACATAAGCTCCTAAATTTAATATATTCTCTCAACAAGAAGAAATCTGGACACGAAAGAATGTTGTTCATCTTTCCATGGGCAGTGGGAACAGTGAGGAGGCTTTAGAGAGAGAAGCCTTGTCAACCAGAAGAAAGAAGTTTCTTTAAAGAAAGCCCAAACCCAAACAAACACATCCATTTAAGAAGGTCAAATAGGAACTACTGCGAATGTGATGCTAACTGCTAGTTAGCATTCTGGGAGAACTATTCCTCAGATCCAGAATGTTAATACACTTATAGGGCTCTGGCTTCCCATTCCAGCATTTTCTTTAGAGAGATCAAGTCTGTGGCTTTAGTCTGGTGTATTCATTCCCAGACCTTTCCCAGCACTGTTGTCAGACTCTCCTTTTCTCCAGGAGGGCCTCTGTGGGGTATGCTATGGGCCACTCAAAAGAAAATATCTCAGGATTCACCTTGAATCCCTGGTTGAGAATGGCACTGACTATTTACATAAAGTATTTCAGCTGCCTTAATAAGTTAAATTGAGGGGAATTAAACTGGAAAGATCTGTTGTATAGAGCACTTATTCAAATGTAGTTTGGAATGGTAGGTAATAAGGTCAGCCCGAAACTCACATTATATGCGCAAGTTAGGTGGAGAGTAACTGAAGTCTGACTAATGTGTTTAATTTTGGCATTTAAACTATATCTTTTAGGATAAGGGAGGGAAAATAGTAAAGAGGGAAACTGAGGGATAATAACAGAAGAAAAATCAGGACATAGGGCTCTTCGTCCATTGGCTAATATGTTGGACAGTGGAAAGAAAGCAACAATGAGAGAATGAAACAAATTAGGGCTTTGCTATAATTCTTTCCTGGTGCTAAAATACTGGCAAGCCCTGGTCATTTTATTATTAATCCAAGAAAGACCTAAGTTTGAATCTAAGCTCTTCTACTTTGCAATATTTAGCCATCTTATAGTGAAGAGGTCTAGAGATTTGGGGGTGCTGCTGGGAACCCCCGAGATTGCAAAGCCAGGCCCTGCCTGAATGAATTCAATTAAAATCTTCTTCCAGACAGAGGAAAAGTTTATTAGTGATAAAACATATAGGCCAGGTGACGCCTATAAGGACGAGTGGGCATGAGAAAGTCTTAGCCTTCTGAGCATGAGATTCTCAGTATCTGAATGGGGGCCAGGGTGGAATTTTTATACACTGAAGTAACTTTGGGTGGCCAGACTAGGGGGCTGTGAAAAGGGTCTAGGTAAGAATTCTGATTGGGAGGTCTGAGAGATTGAATGGGAACCTGAAAGTTAAGTAATGAAGGGAACTGGAAGGCATCTGAGTAAGGTCAAAAGGTGAGGCTAGGGCTTTCAAAGGGAGATAAGGAGCTGGGGTCTGTAGACAAATGGCAGCCAGATACCCTTTGGGGCAAGGGAGCTTAAGCTCACACTCCATCAATAGGACAAAAGGTTTAGATGTTAAAGGGATTCTAAAGAAACTGAGACACTAAGAGGTTAATCTTTCCCATGTAGAAATCTTTTGAGACAAGACTTGTAGGCTACTCACTACACCTTCATGCCTCTAATACACTGGCAAAAAGTCAGAATTCAAAAATATTTAAATAGGCTCAGATATGGGGCCATGTCTCCTAAGAAGATATATAACAATTCCACTTTGGGCTTATTTCCAAAATGAGTTTTCTTACCTGGAATGTGAGAGGGCTGGACCAGAGTGGTTCTAAGGTCCCTCTCAGTCTAAAGCCTCTAATTCTAAACCACGTTGGGAGTGGTTAAGATTGTAGTATTTCTTATGGTTTCTCATCACGGCTGGGGAAAGCTGCTCTCTCCTAAAAAATGACGTCATTAGAGTTGGCTAATGCCTTTGTAAACATCATAGGGTTATAGCTATGGAAGGGATCTTAGAGGTCTTCTAATCTCATTCCCTCCTTTTATAGATGTAGAAACTGAGGCACAGAGAGTTTAAGTGATTTGGCCACAGTCACAAGGTCAGACATAACAGATACAGGATTTAAAACTCAGCTTTTATGACTCCAAATCCATTTTTCTTTTCATAGCCTCATGCTGCCTAGACATTCTATCCTATATAAAGAAAATTAATACCATGGACTTCCATGTCACAAAAACACATGGTTTTCTTCTTGAGTGTGGAAATCACACTGAATAATTGACCTCTCACATCTGGTTTTGCTGGCAACTCAACATACACATTTTGTAATCTTGAAAGAGGCCTTGCTCTTCTCACCAACCACTATTTCCATGCTCTACTTACCACTATTCCCTCAATGTTCGATGAACCAAAATCATGGCCTTTGTAGTCCCCTACACCGAAAAGTGTGTAAAGGACTTTGGCTCTGGATTCAGAAGCACTGGGTTTGGATTGCAACTTTTCTGCTTACTTTTCATGCAACCTGGGTTAATTATTTCCCTTCTCTGGACTTCAGTTTCTTCATTGAAAAACATAAGATTGGCCTAGAATCACCAGAAGTTCTTCACCCGGGGTCTGGAAGTTGTTGTTTAATATTATAATATATAACATATTATGTTATTACATATTATATTAATATTATGAATAATATTATAATCCATTATAATCACTGTACTTCAATAAAATTGATTTCCTTTGCAATCCTGCATATTTTCTTTCTTGCATTTCAAAGCATTCTTCTGAGAAGAGACTTTTGTAGACTGATGTCCCAAGTAGTCCATGGCAAAAGACAAGAAGAACCCCTGAGGCTTCAGGTGTTTCCCAGCTTGAAATCTCTGATCCTGTCCTTCAACTGTTTTCATCTTAGTTTAGTACATATTGGCAAGTCTACAATACTGAACCTGTTACAAAGTGATGTGTGGAATGGCCATTATCCCCAAGGGCCTTTCCAACCAAAATGGGATGCGTAGATACCTAAGTAACTACCACAACTGAAATCAGACCAACAGTTCCCTGGAAGGCTACCAGCCCCAGGCTACACTAGCAGCACCACAGGCTTTTAAGCCTTAAAGGGTCCTTAGAGACCTTGCCTGAACGTGCCCTAACGAATATGAGATCCCGGAAGCCCAAGAAAAAAGAGGAGCCTGCCCAAATCCTTTTCTTTATTTTCCCACCAGAACCATGATTTCAGTGGTACAGGGAAGCCCAGGAGGGTTTTCCTCCCCAAGGCACATAGATCCCTTCTAAACAACTTGCCATCTTAGAGCATTTGCTAGGGCACTGAGAGTTCAGTAACTTGCCAAAGGTCACAGATGGGATCATAGATGGGACTTAAACCCATATTGCCCTGACTCTGAGACCAGCTTTCTACCCACCAGGCCATGTATGCTGCTGCTCTTTCTTACAAGGCAGGGAAAAGTACCACGTGAAGGTACCAATTAACACAACTTGCATAAAGAGTTTTTCACATTCTAAAGAGCTATGTAAATGTCCCTCATCACATTATGTTACAAGGCTCCATCAGCAATTAACCCTTGGTTTAGACTATGGACAGTTCATGTCAATAGAACATGACCCTGATGGTGAGGTGACCCTGGGCGCTGGGGAGTGGGAATGGGGTGAAAGGAGATATATAGGGAGAAAAAGAAAAAGGAATAACAGATAAGGGAATTAAGTATGGGCCTCTAGGACCAAACAGAACTCATTGCTCAATTTTGCCCATGCCTGGAAATAATCTTTGAGGAATTCCAGGTTCATCTAAATTCATTCAGGCAATTTAACAGAACAGTTGCTCCAAAAAATAAATAAATGAATATAAATATGTATACACACACTCACACACACACACATACACACGTATATATGTATATATATATATACATATATACGTACATATATGTGTGTGTATGTGTATATATATATATATATATATATATATATGTATTATATATGTGTGTGTGTGTATGTGTGTGTATTCTCTTTCTTCACCTACATTTGCAAAACTAACCTCCCCTGAAGGTAGAATAGATTGTTAGAGAAGGTGACCCATTCCCCCAGACTGACATCCCTCCCCATGTCTACTAGGGGAAAGGAGCTGACTGCAGTTCTCAGAATTCCACATTTAGAAATGCATTACTTTGGCTTAAGACCACTATTGTGAAATGGTGGGAACTCAGCCAGTCATATGATGTGGGTTCACATCAAACAAAGAGATGGTAGTTAAACTGTTTACTTAGTCTGAGATCTGCTACTTCCTCAAGTGTGACTCAGAAAGCTGTAATTCAGGGGCACAAAATTTGCAATCAGAGAACTGAGGTTCCTTTCTATGTGGCCCTGGGAAAGTCATTTAGCTTTCCTGGCTTCAGTTTCCTCAGCTGTAACATGAGGGGTCACAAGTAGGATCTGAATTCAGAGTTTACTGGCTCAGAAAGCCATTCTTTTCCCCAAATGATAAATAGTCAAAGGACATGAACAGGTAGTTTTTCACAGAAGAAATCAAAATTGTAGATAGTCATATGAAAAAAATTCTCTAAACCATTATTGATTGGAGAAATCCAAATTAAAGCAACTTTTAGATATACTCTTACAGCTATTAGATTGATTGGCTAAAATGATAGATGTCCTTCAACTGGGGAATGACTAAACAAGTTGTGGTATATGATTGTGATTGAATCTTACTGAGTTATAAGAAATGATGAGCTCAAAGAGCTTAGAAAGACATGGAAAGACTTGCATGAAAAAATGGAGAATGAAATGAGCAGAACCAAGAGAATGATGTGCGGAGAAACAGAAATATTGTCCTAAGAACAACTTTGAATGACTAATTCATCTTGAGTGTCCTAAATACTCAAATCCACTCTGGAAGACTTAGAAGGAAGATGCTATCCACCCCTGGAGAAAGAACTGACAAATATAAGTGTGTACAGCACAGCTTTACTTATATGTGTATGTGTATATATGCAGTATGTGTATAATCTTTCTGTAGATAGATGTATAAATATGTGTGGGTATGCATGTGTGTATATCTATCTTTATCTATCTATCAATAGATAAAATTTCAAGTTTAATTGTAGCTTTCTTTAGGCAAAGGATGGAGAAAAAACAAAAAGAATGCACAGTAGAGAACACAAGAAAACTTAGAAGGAAACACAAGAAAGGTGGGTGACTTTAAAAACAATGTGTAGTGTTTCTCATTACATAGGTTTTTTTTTTAAGTAGACAGTCTGAGATGGAAATCCATGGTTTTATATTGAATACTCTATGTTATGCTGTGTACATGGGCATGCTCTGTTTTTCTCTTGTCATATTTAAGTTTAAAATTAATAACAATATAAAATAAAAGAGAAGCTATTCTTCCCCTCCTGTTCTATGCTGGTTTTCACGACAGTTCAGTGTAGATTAATATGTCAGGTAGTTTCAATTAACCAACTAATCAATAAAAAACCCATTCATTGAGTGCCTTTGTCAGGCCCTGCGCTAATGCTGGGCGTGCAAATTAAGGTAGTGAACAGTCCCCGCCCACAGGGGGCTCAGGTCAGAAGGAGATATCATCTAAACAACTGGGTACATTCCAGAAAGACCTAGAATAGACAAGGAAGTTTTCAGAGGAGAAGGCATTGCCGGGGGGGCTGGGAGGCAGGGAAGGGCTTCTGACAAAGCGGGTTGCAAGATGGCAGACAAAAGCCAGAGACCAATAGATGAATGCAGGGAAAGGACAGTAAGAACTAGGAGGAGACCGCATCAGGAAAGAGGAGATGAAGTCTGAACAGAGCCTGGAGGAATTCTAATGATTTTCAGAGGCAATTGTTGGGGGAGAGTGTGTGACAGGTATGGGCAGAGCCTAGGTCAAGATGAGGAGGGAGGAGACATCCAAGTCAACCAACATGGATGATAGAACATGAAAGGAAGCACTGGAAAAAGATCAGAAAAGGGAGACTGGAGCCAGGTGGATCAATGATATTTTATCTGAGAAGCGGCAGGGGAGACTCTGAAGATTTGCGAGCAGGGGAGTGATGAAGTCAGGCTTCTGTATTAGTGATATTCATTTGGCATTTCTGTGAAGTTGAATTAGAGAGAGGGAGTCTAGTTAGCAGGTTGTTGCAATAGTTCAAGTTAGGGATGATGGGTGCCTGAACTAGGGCCATGTGAGTGGTGAGGAGGGGTCCTTTGGAGAAGCTCATCTCAGCTGTTCCAATTCACCCTTCTTAAGTACAGGTTCAAAGTCAATGTCTCCTCTCCTCTCCATCATGATTCTTTAGTCCCCATGAAGTAATAGGGTACAAGAAAGGCCTGGGGCAGCTAGGTGGCCCAGTGCATAGAGCACTGGGCCTAAAGGCCATGGAGGACCTGAGTTCAAATCCGGCCTCAGACCGAACACTTGACACTAGCTGTGTGACCCTGCGCCGAGTCACTTAACCCCAATTGCCTAAAAAAAAGTGTGTGTGTGTGTATGTGTGTGTGTATGTGTGTGTGTATGTGTGTATGTGTGTACACTATACCACATAAAACAGGAACATGGAGAGAGAATGATTCATTTGGGCACCCAGGTGGCACAGTGGATAGAGCACTGGCCGTGGATTCAGGAGGACCTGAGTTCAAATCTGGCCTCAGACACTTAACACTTACTAGCTGTGTGACCCTGGGCAAGTTACTTAACCCCATTGCCTAGCAAAAACAAAAAAAAAAAGAAAAAGAAAAAGAAAGGCCCAGGAAAGAATGATTTACTTAAAATATTCAGTCCTTATTTCTGGGTATGATCTGGCCCATGTAGTTGATTCTTATGGAACTGAAATAAAAGATATACTATTAAAGACAAAATGATAAGAAGGAAGGCTCTGCACTTGGCACCTCTAACAGCAGTAGGATTGGCTGCACCAGGAAGGAATGTCTGGTCTTCTTTCTGGTGACACGATCAACCTCTGGTAACAGCACTAGGGGAAAAACTGTGGAAGGGGCACAGGAAATCATTGACAACAAGGAGACACATGTTTCTTCCAGAAGAGAACATCAAGCCCTGGGCCAGTGGCCATAATTGCATGTGTGTGGGGGGGTCTTATCTCTTTAGTATAGAATCTAGATTAGAGGACAAGAGAGCCACCCTGAGAGCCCTTTCTGGAGTTGTAAAGCACTTGGGGAGCCTCCATGTGCATGCATGCGTGTGTGTGTGGGTGTGCGTGTGTGAGAGACAGAGACAGAGAGACAGAGACAGAGAGAGACAAACAGAGGGAGAGACAGACAGAGAGAGAGGCAGAGACAGATAGAGACAGAGCGAGACAGAGACAGAGAGAGACAGAGACACACAGAGAGACAAAGAGACAGAAAGAAAGAGACACAGAGAGAGAGAGGGAGAGAAAGTCAGAGGGAGACACATAGACAGAGAAGGGGATGATGGAATGAGGGCATTGAACTGTTCTCCTTACTTGTCTTTGATTACTGCTGAAGGGAATGCTGAAATAGTGAAGCCCCCTCAGTGTAGCTGACCCCTCCCTACATTTCTCAGAAGCTGCCTTGCTGAGAAAGCAAATTGCATGAGATCAGGTGAGAGAGCCACATCTTGTTCACCTGGATTCTCTCCCTCCTCAGGCCCTCTCCCTAGTTGTTCCATTCCCTGTTTTGCGCCCTTTTTGTCCTTGGTGCTGGGGAGAAGTTTCCACGCTTAGACTGTGAGCTCCAAAGCCCATCCAATGGGAAGAAGAGCCAGTAGGTGGGCGGGACCATTGCTGTAAGGATCTATAAAATCTGCTGAGCTGAACACTCTTCCACTCTCTTTGGTCGGCACCATCTTTTGGGTGGTCTGAGGGAGCCCTTTCTCGAGAAAGCCAATGAAAGAACTATTCTTTTTGCTAATATCTCTCAGTCTCCGATTTATTGGTGAGGGTCTTTGTACCCCCCAAGCTGACAATTTATCCTCTAGTATTAGCCAAGTGATTAATGCATCAAGTCAGAAAGTTCTGAGTTTCAATCTTACCCCAGTCAATTGCTAATTTTGTGACCTAAAGCAAGTCCTTTAAGCTTTTTCAAACTCAGTTTCCTTATCTGAAAAACAAGAATTACTTCTGGCTGGCTTGTTGGTAGTACGGGGGGAAAGTTAGGAATCCCCATGTCTATACTGCCCACTTCAGTGATGATGCAAATCCAGGGAGCAGCCTAGAGAAATTAGGAGATTCTCATCAGTAGGTTGGCTTCCAGAGCATCAGTTGTTCAGCCCCAGCACTATCAAGCAGCTATGCTAAAATGTGGAGGCCTTGCTACAATCATGGAGGAAGGGTATACCAACACTGCTGAAAAGGCAGGTTTTTTCCTGTTTGTTATAAACTTAACTAGAACACAACTAACCTTTTATGAGTTTCTTTCCTCAGGAAACTGTTTTCCAAATTCCAAACAACTGGTGAACATGAACATTTGTTCTTCGTACTACTTTCATACTTTCATGATTCATGATTGTGTTGGTGGATTTTCCCTTCACCAATTTAGCTCAACATTCCTCCTCACCAGTCACACTGGCCTCCTGGATGTTCCAGGAACTAGAAACTCTATTTCTTGGCACCTGGACATTCTCTCTGGCTGCCCCCAGGCATGGAATTCTCTGTCTCCTCACCTCCCTGAATTCCTTTATATCCCAGCTAAAATCCCACCTTCTACAGGAAGTCTTACTTATCCCCTATTCATCCCAGTGCTTTCTCTCTGTTCATTATTTCCTATTTGTCCTGTATTTAGTGAATTTTGTATATATTTGTTTGCACACCATCACCCTCATTGGATTGTAAGCACCTGGAGAGCAGGGACTGTCTTTTGCCTCTTTTTTTATCCCCAGTGGTTAGCACAGTGCCTGGCACACACATAAGTGCTTAACAAGTATGTGTTGAGTGAATGATTGCTTCACATGGAGGACAGCTACTCAAGGGTAGGCACAGGAAAAAAAAATCATGCCCTCCCTAGCCAGCCATGTGATGAGCTCTGTGCATTTGATTAGACTTACCCTTAGAAAATAAATTTGTAGTCCTTTGCTGGGCCCACATTGGAAGAAGACATGCCAGGTTGGAAGGACCTAAAAGAGGTGGTGCCTATCAAAGCCTTTCAACATCCAGGGTCACATCTATGCCTCAATGAGCCATTGAAGGAGGAATACTGGGGAAGGTTTGGAACCCAATCTGGTCTTAATTGGGAATTTTGTTTGTAGACTCAAGTGAAATAATGCAAATTCAATAGAATATAAGCTTCTTGAGGGAAGGTGCAGTATCAATTTTGTCTTTGTATGCTCAGCAAAGTGGCAGTCACACTTTGTAAATGCTTATTGAGTGAATGAATACTCATGTGAAAGTTTAAGTTCTGGTATGTTTGTTGAAAAATCAGTCACATGGCTTCCAGTCATATATACCTCTTTATGAGCCTCTACCAGGCTCCATCAGGACACCCTAAAGAACACAGCCTTCTGGAGCCCTATATCCCACAGGAATCCCAGACATTCACTTCAGACCATCTGCCTATGGCTATGAATGATCATCATTGTGTCATCTGTTGAACTATTATCAGAACAAAGAGATAGCATACTGCTATTCAAGATTACAGAAAGGACTAAGATTTTTTTTTCACTTGGGGCAAAAGCTTTTGCATGTGTCTCTGTGTATGATGAGGGGTTAGAAGTGAGGGGGGAACTGGAGGCCAACTCTTCTTCCACTGGGACTGATGGGGGAGGTGGACCTGGGACAGTTCCTTAATGGAATCTTTTGGGTGGCTAGGATGGGAATCACTGCAGGAAGCATTTCCTCCTCCCCCAGTTTGATGGTGCCTTGGGGCAAATTACCATTTGCCCCATGATACTTCAGGGACTACATGAAAATAAAGAGAATAAAAATGGAAGTACAATGGAGACCAGTATCAATTCGCCTACTTTGTTCCAATCACTCAATAAACATTTAAGCACCTAATATGTGCCAGGCATTGTGCTAAGCCCTGGAGATACAAAAAGAGGCTAAAGACAGTCCTTGATCTAAAGGAGCTTGATATCTAATGGAGGAGATGATGTGCAAACAAGTATATACAAAACAAGCTATGTACAGCAGCAACAGTAAATAATTAACAGAGGAAAGGCATTAGACTGAGAAGAGGTTGGGGAAGGCTTCCTGTAGAAGATAGAATATTAGTTAAAACTTAAGAGATATCAGTGGAAGTCGGAAAGTGAAATTGAAGAGGGAGAACAGTATAAGCATGGGGGATAGCCAGAGAAAATTCACAGAGCTGAGAAATTAAGTGTCTTGTTTCTGGAACAGGCAGGAGGCCAAGGTCCCTAAATTGAAGAATGCATATTGGGGAGAAAGGTACAAGAAAACTGGAGAGGAGGGAAGGGGAAGGGTTACAAAGGGCTTTGAATGCCAAAGAGAGAATTCTGTATTTGTTCCTGGAAGCAACAGAGAGCCACTGGAGTTTATTGAGAAGGGTGTGGTGGTGACATAAAATCTGTCATTTGCTCTAGGAAAATCAGTAGTGGCTGATTTTAGTGCAAATTTCATGGCTGAATGGAGGATGGACTGCAGTGGGGAGGGACTCCAGGCAGGAAGACTCACTAGTAGGATATTGTGATATTGTAGGTATGAGGTGATGAGGGCCTGCGCTAGAATAGTAGCAATGTCAGAGGAGAGAAGGGGGAGTATGTAAGAGATGTTGCACAGATCTAAGTGGTGTGTGTGTGTGTGTGTGTGTGTGTGTGTGTGTGTGTGTGTGTGTGTGTTAGCAAAGGAGGAGACAATGACACCATGAGATTGAAGTTCTGTTGAAAACCAAAGCAATCCACTCAGGAGGTCTAAGTGAAGAGCTAAAGAGGAGTACTGAGAATGGGAATATTACAGTCTTCTCCAGAACAGCTCCAGTGAAGGGGCTGAGGGATAATGCATGATCCATGCAGAGTGATGTGAATGGAAGTGTAAGTTAGAACACCATCTTGGTCAATAAGCTGATGGCCAAAGGGGAGAAATAATGTTGCTAACCACCCATGGTGCAACTGGGAATGTGTTAAAGCTCTTATCTAATTAACTCTAGAGTCCCTGAAAGTAGCTTAATGCTAAAAATCAGACATCCTTGTGTACATGACAGAAACACTTCCTGTGGCCTGCTTCCAAACCAGAGACTTAAGTCATGCCATTGTTATGTATCTTGAATCACTGGCAATTGCAGATACTGTGGTCTCACTCATTTAGAATGAAAAATCAGCACATCTCCAATAGAGGAGAAAAGAAGAAAAAGGGTAGATCAGGAAGAAGAATTCAGGGGTTGGATAGAATGGTAATGAGCTCCTGGTATCATTTAATCACTTGGACTCCATGGGTTTCAAACTGGATTTTACCAAAGGAAGTTAACTTAATGAGAAGATTTGTCCCTGGTGCCTATAGCATGTGAGAAGATTGGAGGTTGATTGAACAGAGACCGTCAGGATGCAAGGGTGCAAAGCTAGTATATTACCAATAGGCCCCAGAAGTCTCCTAACTAATGCCTTCAAAACACACCAGCTAAATTCTGCTTACAGGGACACTGGCATTAATCCCTCTGGGATCTTGTCTTCCTTACAGAACCACTTAATAAGTTAATGTAACATAAGTTTAGGGGCTAAATGCTACAAGAGACACCCTACACCAAACATCTGGACATTAGGAACTTAGGCAAGCAAGAAATACATGAAATATCAACCAGAGCTTCCTTGCCCCCTTGGGGGAGAATCACGGGACACAAAAGACATAAATGATATGTCTGTGAAACTCATGCTGAAATATCCGGATGTCAGCGCTGGGCAAAGGCACATCATCACCACCACCACCACCACCACCGTCATCACCATCATCACCATCATCATCATCATCATCATCATTATCATCAATCTCTTCTCAGACTTCTGTGCCTGACATCTGGACAACAAACAGTAAAGTTAGTGAAGATCTTTCTGTACGTTATTAGAGCAAATATGGGAGGTAGAAAAAGGAAGCCTTGAAGCTGAGTCAGAGAGGGAGGATGTGACTCTTCCTACCTGTGTGATCCCCAGGCAACCCACTTTACCTCTTTAGGCCTATTTCCTCATTTGTAAAATGCGGGTAATATTAACAATTCAAGTACGCTTGTTGTGAGACTGAAATGAAATAATACCTGTGCATCAGATAAATGTTGGCTGTTTTTATCTTCTGCTTTGAGTCTCTCTCTCTCTCTCTCTCTCTCTCTCTCTCTCTTTCTAATATTTATACATGCATATGCAAACACATACTAACACCCTGTGATGAAGGAGCTCTTGTTATCTCCAATTTCCAGATGGAGAAATTGAGGTAGCATGGCATAGTGGATAGAATATTGGACCATGAATGAGAAAGACCTTGGTATAAATTAAGCAATCGTGTTTCATATTGTCCCTGGATAAGTTACTTAGCTTCTCTCTACCTCGTTTCATCTTATATAAAATGAGAGGATTCAACTATGGCCTCTAAAGGCCCTCTCTAGTCCTCATTCTGTTGATTGAGCATTAATATGGTGAGCCCCTTGGAAGATGGCAGAGGAATTGGAACTGCCTAGGGAAGGCAGAACCAGAGCAGTATAGAAATAGAGGAGGTGAAACTCCTGTGCTGAGTGGGGCAACGCCTGGGCGTAGCCCCTTCCAGACTGGGCTGGATGGGGAGATTTAATCTTAAAAAAAAAATCAGATGCATGCAGGATCTGAACTCAAGTCCCTGATGACTCAAGTCTTTTGCTTATCCCACACTGACTGTCATCAAACAGTTCTCTTTCAGAATGTGTGTGTGTGTGTGTGTGTGTGTGTGTGTGTGTGTGTGTGTGTGTGAGAGAGAGAGAGAGAGAGAGAGAGAGAGAGAGAGAGAGAGAGAGAAGCAGTGGACATTATGGCAGAAACTATCAACTTCTGGGATGTACCCTTGAATAATCTTAAATGATAGTCTCTGACTGACCCTCCAGAAGCCCAGCTTTCAAGGATTCAGGGTCAGCTCCATTTGATATGGAGACCAAGAATGGCAGAATAATGGTGAGAGACCTTGGGTCCATGACATATGTGGATTGCTTTAGGGAACTTAAAATTTTAAGCCATGGAAAATAGCTTGGCGGGGGGTGGGGGGCAGGATAGCTGTGATGTGGCAGAGGAGTCAGGTTTGTTCTGATTGGCACTGGAAGCCTGAGCTACAGACATTGGGGGAAAATTACAAAGTGATAAATTCAGGCTTCATGTCAGGGAGATTGAGACCTACCATTCTGGCAATTAGAGCTGTCCAAAATAGTTTGCCTTAAGGGATTGTGGGTTCTCCCCCCTTTGAAGGTCTTCAAGCAGAAGCTGGTCAGCCACTTGTAGGCACAAAGTAGTGGAGATTGCCTCAGTATACAGGTTCACTTAGAGGGCTCCTAGGACCCCTTCTAACTCTCAAGTTCTGGAACCATATACTATCTAATGCAATGGAAAGACAGGGACTTAGAGTCTAAATATCTGGGTTTAAATCGTGTCTCTGCCCTATAAAGGTGTGTGAGTTTGAGCAGGTACCAAGGCCCAGTTTTCTTTTCTGTACAATGGAGAACCGCACTACCTGACCCCCGCAAAGCTAGATCTGCACACTCTAGGCTCCCATGAAGCTTTTGGAGGCTGATCCATTTGGACGCATTAATTCAAAAAAGGTGTTTTCCCTAATAACAGTGGTTATTCTCTAATAGGCATTTTTAGACAGACCTCTAATGAAATGGATGTAACCTTGGGTGAAGATAGGCAGTGTCAGTGGGGTCCAAGCTCTGCTAGGCCCTGCCAAGCTGGAAAGACTCAGAGTCCGGATTTGGGGATGACAAGATATGCACACAGATCCTTTGCCTCTGAGGTCCGCAATCTTTCCATTGTATGGTAGGCTTTGTTCTATGGAGAACCATAGAGTTAGAGGATTGGAAGGGGCCTCACTGGCCATTTAGCCCAACCCATAAATCAATGGAGAATCAGTCCCTATTATAACATACCTGATAGGTGGTTACCTAGGCTGTGAGAAGACCTCCAAGAAAGGGAAACTCAGATAAGCCGGAGAGTCTGTTAGCATTTTGGCTCCATGGGGATACATTGTTTTGACCCCAGTAACTCTCTAATATAGCTTACTGAGTTTGGAGAGATTGTGATTTTTACTGAAGGATGCCCCCCTCTCCCCTCTCCTCCCTCCTCCCCCCTCACTACTCCCCCCCAGTAAAACATTGGATCCTCTGATGGAAGTTATTTAAATCCTTATTAGGTGAGATGTCAGTACTGTTTTTGGGAGAACAGTAGCATTCTGACTCCCCTCAAACATACCCAATAAAGAGTTGGCTCCTGTCTCCACCTACTCAGAAGGCTGACTAGCCCCAAGTCTGGGACATTGATTTTTGCTGGATATTTTTTTTTCTGGCAGTCTCCCCACAGAGGGAGATAAAACCCCTGAAGCTGTCACATAGAGCAGTTATTATGGTTTTCCAATCTGCCCCACCATTCTCAAAATGTCAGGGTGAACCTCTCCCACCTCGGTTGCCCATCTGGCTTTTGTTTTTGGTTCTTTTTTTGTTTTGTTTTTTTCTTTCTCCAGCACAGCAGATGAAATTCTTGACTAAAAATTCCTATTTTAAGAGCTCTGGGGCACAGTGCAGAAGCAGGTCTGCCTTCCTGAAATCCATGCCTCTGTTGGAATAAGCAGAGATCTAGGTCTGTCTGCTTCCTCAAGCTCATAACTTGACATTTATGATTAGAACTATGGAAAAAAGCCAATGAACAGTACTCAGGAGCCTTGGGTTTGAATCCAGTCCAGAGATTCACTAGCAGGGTGTCCAGGAGCAATTTTCTTCTCAAATGCTAAGTTTCTTTATTTTACAAAAGAGGAGAGTAAAGCTTGTATCACCTTCCTCACAGGGTTATTGGAAAATAAAAATCTTGGCAGCCTTCATCATTATACATAGGTGAAATTTTCAGATGTAACACACACACACACACACACACACACACACACACACACACACACACACACACACACACATTCCAGTGGCTCATTTTGCTAGTTGAAAGTGATTAAAAATGACGAACTTTCCCCATCACCATTATCATCCTCATTATTTCAGGCATAATTAAATGCTCATAAGCTGTCATATTCTGACCTCTTCTTGCCACCTAAATTGGTAATTCTGAAGAAAGCAATTCTGGTGATCTCTTAGTTGCCAAATCCAATGACCTTTTCTCAGTCCTTGGTCTCTTTTGCCCTCTCTGCAGCCTTTGACAAGAGTGATCACCCTCTCTTCTTTTATACTCTTCTTGCCAAGTTTTGAGGACACTACTCTCTTCTGGTTCTCCTCCTAGCTATTAGACCATTCCATCTTAGCCTCCTTTTCTGTATTGTCATTCAGTTCTAACTATAGATGACCCATAAGGTTCTGTTCTAGGCCCCCTTCTGTTCTCCTTCTATACCACTGCACTTGGAGATCTCATGAAATTTCAATGATTTAATTACTCTCTTTATGCTGACAGTTTTCTAATTAACTGATCCTGACCTAACCTGTCTTCTGACCTCTAATCTGGCATATCCAACTTCCTTTCAGATGTGTCATGGCAGATGTTCCGCAAACAACTTAAACTCAATATGTCAAAAATGGAACACGTTCTGTCTTCCCCTAACTCTTTCCCTGTTACTGTTGAGGGTACTACTTGTTCTAAGAACCATATATTTCAGTAATAATGGTAATATTTAGCAAAATACTAGTACTCCTTTTATTTTCAACACTTATAATAATTCATACTTATTGTTTGTAACAACACAACCATTGAGTTAATGACAGGAATTTGATACTTTACGAATCCATGATTTTTATCCATGCAATTATTTCTCCTATGATATAGATCTCAAGCAATCTGTAGTTTTACTTAATGGCTTTCATAAGGTCCCTGAATCCTCACTTCATTAAAACTCAGTCACCTCTTAGATGAAGACCTTCCAGATCTGAATAGCTGCTCCAATCCATAGACCTTACCTCACCTTTGCTTTAATGTATGCATATTTGCTTCCTTGGAAGAATGCAAGCTTCTGGAAGACAAGGAGCTGCTTTGTTCCTCTCTTTTCATTCCTACTTAATTCTCTGGCATCTAGTAGGCATGTATTATATGTTTTCTATTTATTGATTGAATGAAATTCAAAAATTTATTTTTAATTCTATGTTGTTAATGTAATCAACCTAAAGTTAATATCCTTCCTCACTGTTGCAAGCTTTTTCAGGTAACCTCAGGCCACTTGGGTCATAATTCTATTCTTGTGACATGTACCTCCAGTCTTGTCTTTTGACTTTGACTTCCACCTTTGTAAAATCACTCCTCACCCATATTCTGGAGAAACTTACCTAACCTAAAGACTAAACTGATTCATTCTAAGATATTGTTGCAACACCCAGCTTCCCCAAAACACATCTTATTTATGGCTACAGGAATCATGGAAGGGGAAGTCCAAATGTTGTAATACCAAGCTGATGTGAAGGGTTTTTTTACTTTCTAGCCAATTAAAAGAAGGCACACATATGTTGCTCAAGATTGTGCACTGTCATTTTATTAATCCCTACAAAACAGAACAAAACATGTCAGCCCTTAGTAGAAATCTTTGATCATTGAGAGTTCGTTGACCCTATTTATTGGCAATTGCTAGCTTTGCTAATAAATGGATCATGCTCAGAATTTTGTCTCTCAGAATTTCTCTCACAAAATTGATTAGAAGACAGGCTGCATCTCTCAAACCTTTCCTTTCAAGAGGTGGCAATCTTATCTCCTGTTTCATCAAGCTGCCAAAGTAAAATCTTTTCCAAATTTAAAATTCTGTCATTCTGTTAAAATAATATTTCTAAAAATCACTTCACTGATCACTTGCTTTACCTTTAGGTGTCAAATAACAGTTTTCATTTGAAATTAAATTTTTTGTACTATAAAATATAAGCTATTGAAGAACAAGACAAGTCCCTTTTTTGGTTTGTTTCCCCAGTGTCTAGTACAGAACTTGTCATGTTATAGGGCCTCAAAAATGTTGGCTGAATTGAATTTATTAGAATTCACCTAAGTTGACACATTATTTTGATTTTAGTTGGATCATCTAAATCTCCTCAGCCAATTCTCCTTGTTTCACCCAAGTCACTCTCTCAAGATTTATGATCCCAAAGTTTTTCAAGGAAATTGGCATTCCAAACAGAAATAATGGCTAAAATCAACGATAACAATACAAATAAGGTTGATGTGTTAACCTATATAGTGCTTTATGGTTTGCAAAGTACTTTTCAAATATGATCCAATTTTATCCTCATAACAACCCTGGAAGGTGAAAGTATTATTATTCTTCCCATTTTACAGAACGAAAACACTGAGGAAGATAGAGGCAAAGTGACTTGTCCAAGGTCACATAGCTGGTAAGTATAGAGTAAATGTTTGTGTCTGAATTTGAATTCATGTTTTCTTGACTCTAAGACCAGTGGCTCTAGATCCACGGCTTCACCTAGCTCCCTTTGCTGTAGCTTTGCTTGGGGAAAAGCAGCATTATCTCCTACTGTGGGCTGGAGTAGAGAGACATTCTTAGGATATTGCACCTAACTGGAAGAACCCATCTTTTAAAGGGTGGGGCAGGCGTCATATGCAAAACATTTGTGTTATTAAAGCACCTAGACTTGGGCAAGGGTGCATTTATGCAAAACTGAAGTAGTGATATTCTTGGATGAGAATTTCAGAATTGTAATGCATGTGCTGCCATTGATCAATTTTCATTAAGCCCTACTCATCCTTACCATAGAGAAAAAGAGAGTGAGGGACGAGAGAGAGAGAGAGAGAGAGAGAGAGAGAGAGAGAGAGAGAGAGAGAGAGAGAGAGAGAGAGAGAGAGAAAGAGAGAGAGAGAGAGAGAGAAGAGAGAGAGAGAGAGAGAGAGAGAGAGAGAGAGAGAGAGAGAGAGAGAGAGAGAGAGAGAGTTAATGTATGTCATGTCTTTGTCCTCTGGATTTCCAATAAACTTCACATGAATGAGGTCAAGTAAGTTTGGGAGACCTAATGAATGGCACTTCTGCAGAAAGACAAATAATGCAATCTGTTAATGTCTGGAATGAGAAAGGCAAAAGAGGGAGAGAAGGAAATCAGAAGGGAGAAACAAAGAAAAAAAGAACAGGAAAAGAGTAGAGGAGAGGCTAAAAAATGAAGCAGAGAAAAGAATAGCCTATAGAAGGAAGGAAAGGGAAAAAAATGAGAGAGGAAGGGGGGAAGGAAGAAAGAGCAACTGGTTGATGGGAAAGAGAAATTAAATTTAAAAAAAATAAAAATTAATGTCTTTGTGAGTGGTTTGAGGCTTTGGCTCTCTACACTTTAATAGCAGCAACAACAGCAGCCAGCTTTTAGACCAGAGACAACCTGCCCAAAGGAAAATTATGAAGAAGGCCATACTGATGCCTATCCCCAGGTAGCCCTAAGTATTTCTCCAAGCTCCAACCCAGGGACATATTCTGGAAGGTTCTTAAGACACATTTGCATTTGGATGGGAAAACTCTCTGAAGGTTTTCCTTGGGTCCCCTCCTTTCAAGGAACTGGAAGACAGGTACCTGAAAAAAAAACTAAAGAAAAAGTGACTTTGACAGGATTATCCATCTAGAGCTGGAAGGATCCTAAGAACCCATCTGGCCCAACCTCTGTGCTTTATAAATGAGAAAACTGAGGCCCAGAGTGGTAACAGATTTAGAATTACAAATTAGCTAAGACACCAGATAGCACAACTTCATTTCACACTTGAGGAAACTTAGGCAAAGATAGGTTATGTGATTTGTTCATGGTCATACAACTGGTAAGTGACCAAGGCAGCATTTGAACTCAGGTCTTCCTGACTCTAGGCCCAGAACTGTATCTGCTAGGCCATTGTGTTAGCTGCTTCTTCCCTAATTCTCTATTTGCTTTACCAAGGTCATGAAAGGAGTAAGTGGTAGCATCAGTATTTAAGCGTTATATGTGGCTAGACTGAGTGGCCTCATTTCCTTTTACTAGTCCTTCACAGAAAGTGAGGAGCCAGTTGTATGATTCTGAGAGCTGGGAGGAAGAGGGAGGGTGGGTGGTTAGAAATATCCTGGGTCCAGCAGCTGCTCTGAAAGTCAATTACTCAGTTAAAAATACTTTTCCTTCTAAGTTTTTCAGGCTTGTTTCCATTTCTATGTAGAGCAAAGACTTCTGAAGAACTGTCACAAGGTTAAGATTACATCTGGCCTCTTGTTAGAACTATGCTACATTTCAGGAGGGAATAACAGTACCCAGGGCACAGATGCATAGGGCCTGGCTAACGAATGAGAGAGATGGGGTGTTTTAGGTAACTCCTCAAACCGGAGGCCTTGGGATCCTCTCAGAGTAATTCCTCTCACCCTGGTCCCTTTCACTGGAGGTCAGTAAATCAGGAGGCAAAGCTAGAAGAGAAAAAACATTTAATTTGCATCTGCTGAGTAGCACTTGCCACATGGATAGCCTATGGCAAGGTCTGAGATACCTATGTAGCACAAGCTCCATGAGGGGAGGCACAGTCTTTTGTCTCTTTTGTCAGACTCACCATTCAGCACAGTGCTTGGCACATAGGAGATGCTTGATAAATGTTTATTCATCATTTTTACATAGTCTAAGAGAGATATTGCTAGTGGCAAAAGGAGCCTATTGGATGGAGGAGGCTATTCAGCCACTTTCCCTACTTGGGAGGTTGGATCCAGGCTAAGTACAGTTGAGGGGCAAGATGTTAAATGATTTTGGGGATAATATGTTAACCTTGGATTTATGATGTGTTCTCCTTGGGGTCTAAGGGGCTGCCAAAATCAAGTCTGCTGCAGGGTGAAAATACATTTCTCTGAGATCAGTCTTATCAGAACATTCTGGCAAGGCAAGACATTTCTAAACTAGTGGAGGCCTCCTTTAAGATAGAAGTTAGGAGTGACAATAACAATAGCCTCAGAAGACAAATCTCAGGGTCCAGACCTGGCTCTGCCCCTAACTGCATGATCTCTGCCAAGCCATCCACTGAGATGAACATGTTTCTACATCTTTAAAATTCTGTGGCTCCATCGAGCTCCAAAATGCTATAATTAATAAATCAGAGAACATTTTCTATGTGCTGGGGCAGAGTGTTATAGTGGATAATAGAGTCCTGGACATAGAGTTAGAAAATCTGAGTTTGAATTACAAGTAAGACATATACTAGCACGTGACCTGCACAAGTCTCTGGGTCCCAGCTTCCTCATCTATAAAATCAAATATAGTATTACCTGTGGTCTACTCCCACTTGAAGCTGAGCTGGAGTGGAGGTGTCTATGGGCCTTGTGTTCCCTCATGGTCTCAGTGGGGAGGCTGAGGCCCAGGGTGCTGCCAAGGCCCCAGAGTGAGCCACTGGATAAGTAGAGATTCAAGGCCTTTTCATAGGGAGACAGTGCTTTGGGCAGGAGGCTTGCAGATTGGCTGGTACATTGAATGAGATTATGCACAGCAGACAAGTCCATGTTCAAAAGCTGCCGTTAGCTACTTGCTGATGTATGTAGTTATCACTGAGAGAAGATTTTAAAAGGAAAAAAAGAAAGACTTTTTGAAACTCTTGAAGAAAATTAGTCTTCCTTAAAGATGAGAATACAAAGCCTACAGCCTGGAGTGAAGGAAATAGGCAATTATACAGAATGGGAGAAGCATGGAGATCTGACCCTTTGAGATTATTTTGTGCAAACTTCTTGGAGTATAATTACTGGTAGTGTCCAAGATAAAAAAAAATGCATATACATATATATATATATATATATATATATATAATATATATATATATATATATATATAAGAAAAAGAGATGAACATGGCCAACAGCTTGGGAGTTCTTTTAGGATGAGGTAGTGCTCAGGCATCCAAAAGAATGAGGGCTCTTGCAGGCTTGAAAAACTTGTAACACTGCAAGGGATCGACAAGGGAACAGCCCTTTTTCCTGACTGGAGATTCTTCACTGCCCCCTGGCCACCAGTACTCACTGTCCTCCTACCCAGGGACAGGTGTATGTGTTTCCTTTGTATTTGACTACTTAGATGGCCAACTAGAAGAGAAGGCTAGAAGGACTAAATTAGAAATACTTGCTTCTAGCTGTTGTCACAGACAACTGCAACAATTTGTTTTTTTTAGAAAGGTGAAGCTTTATAGGGGCAGAGGTCTGGAGCTGGAAGGGATTTTAGAAAACACCTAGCCAAAGTCATTAATTTTACTGAAGAGGAAACTGAGACCCAGAGACATTAAACAATTTTTCCAAGGTCCCCCAGCAAGTAAGTGGCAGAGTTGGCTTTAATTCTGGGAACGTGGACTCCAATTCCAGTGTTCTTTTTGCTATATGCTACTGACTTTCTAATTGACCTGGGGTGCTTGAGACCATTGGCAGTGGGGGAGGAGGAAGCCTACAAAACAGGCCCACACATTAATTCCTCAGCGGAGGCCAGAGCTCTTGGGAGGAGACTCATGGGACTTTTAACACCGTCATGCAAATACGTGATTCAATGACTTAATTAATTTTGTACCAGCATGTAGATATCTGCACAATTGCACCTAGAGGTACGCGGCATATACATTAAAGTAACGAGACCATTTTTCACCTTGTGGGTTGGTCCTGTCTGCTCTGCTCTGCCCACACCTCTAAGTAAATGAGTTGCTGTGGCTCACAAAATCAGTAAATGTCAGAGGAAAGATTTGAACCCAAGGTCTTTCTGTCTTTGAAGTCAATTCTCTCTCTACATCCTGCTGTCTTTCTATTTGTATATGTATATTTATACCCAATATGCTATACATATACATATATATATGTATATATATATATATATATATATACATATACTTATAGAAATATGTTTATATAAATTTTACACATTTGCATGTTATACACACAAAAACATATCCACCTATATGGAAAGACAGATGGACTAGTGAAGAGAAAGCTGGCTGGATAGGCAAGAAGACCTCTGATCCATCTTATGATGACATGCAAATTAACTGAGACAGAGTAAAATAGTGTCACTTACTGTCATACAACACAGCTTACAATTTTTTACGCTTTCAGAATGCATATAATTTAATATTGCATCCTTTTTTGTTGCAATTTATTTCACAAAATTAAGCACTGAGTTCAAAGGATTTGATACTTATTTCAATTTTTTTTTCATCATGAAGCTACATTTTAATCACTTTGGTTGTTAAGTATATTTTTGAGAAAGAGTCCATTTTTCCAAGTCAAGCCCTGATTATATCCCATAAGCATCAGGAGAACTCCCAGCCAGTTGAGGTCTTTTCCCCTCTAGCTATTAGATAAATTTCTGAAATTCTCATGTTGCATGGATGGTGTAAGGTCATGGGGTCACATTCCATCTCCATTTGGAAGTTTCCAGAAATCCAGTATACACCTGCTTCTCAGAATATCAAGATATTTCCATAAAGTTTATTATTGCCTTGATGGAACTCAACATTCCAGCTACACAAAGTAAAAATAAAATAGATTAAAATCCCCAACAACATATTTGGATGGATGTTTTTCAACATGATAAAAATTGTAGTATCTTAACAGGCTCACTTGAATTTCCTCTGATGTTGGCATAACCTTGAATTTTTTAAAGTGAATTTCAACAGTAAAAATGATCTTTACCACTCTAATCTTTGTAGTTCTTGCTTATAATTAACATTTTTTTTTCCTTACAGCAAAGATTAGCAACCTAGAGCAGAGACATGCTTGACAAATTCCTACAGAGTCATGATGCAATTTGGAGAGGACTGCATACATGGTTCTTTGGGCCTCCTACTTAAAATAAAGGTTCTAGAATGTTCCAGGCTTTCAGTGGGAGAGGCTGCGGAGATGCGGGCACTTTCAATGTGAGTCTAGGGGTAGAATGAGCTTTCAGGGTGAATAGAATCAGGAGTGCAGTTCCATAGCACGTATGACTGGATCAGACAATAATGATATACCAGGAGCTGAGTCCAGAAGGCAGTGGACTGAATTTTTTTTAATTAATCAATTAATTAAATTTAATTTATGGAGTAAAACAAGCATTTCTATAACATAGTATAATAAGAAAAGATGATTACACATAAAACTGCAAATATGTACAACTTGATATTAATCTTAACATTTAATAAAGTTATTGTGTAATTTCCTTTTTCCCCTTTTTTCTTCCCCCCATCCTGGAGATGGCTACCACTAGGTGCAAACAGGTATACACACACACAACACACACACACACACACACACACACACACACATACACATATACAAATATATGAGCATACATGCACACATACATACACATATACATTATATATACATCCATGTGAATTATTCTATCCATACATCTATCATTTCTTTGGATGCAAATAGTGTCTTTCTTCATATGCCCTTTAGAGGTAATTTGGGTACTTGTAATAGTAAAAATGATTTATTTACTCAAAGTCATTCTTAAAATAATATTGCTATTATGGTAATACAATGTTTTCTTGATTCTGCTCATTTCATTCTTCATTGTTTCATGAAAGTCTTTCCATTGTTTTGTGAGATGATTGAGCTCAAATTGTTAAGTCCTTTAATTGCTCCTAAGCTTCCCAAAGCAACAAAGGCCCATTCATTGGTTAATCCTAACATTTTATTGGCATTGACATATGACAACAAGTCTTAGAACCCCATTGCCTCTGAAGAACTAAAGATTAGTATCTCACAATGAAAATGGCACTGCTCATGGTGGAAGACTGCCACTGTAACTGGTTGGGAGCTCCAGAACAGAAAAGTAAGAAAATGATGCCACCAAGAAATTATATAACAGAGAGAGCAGATGGGCTGACCACCTGGTGAGAGTGAGGCCCTGATATGAAAAGCAGAGACTGGTCATACCGCTCCATTGGTACTGTAGTGATGTCAAGAGGAAGAAAGGAGGAAGCATGTGGAATGGACCTCAACTGGAGAACTTTGGGAGACCATGATGGGAGTCCTGAAGGAAAGGTAAGCAAGTATTGACTGTGATCTGTACCACTGAAAGGATCCCAGATCCATTTGAGGTTCAGATCTGTATATATATGTGCATGCAAGCATTGTACGTGTCCACTTGCTGTCACTGGTTTAAGCTACAGTTCACCATCTCGGAGCTCAGATCAGTGGCTCTTGAATTGAAGTTCCTTCTAAACAAGCTTGAACCTGAGTTAAGATAGTTCATAGCATAATATTAGAGTTGGATGGGACCTCAGGGACAAGCAAATCTATTCCATGGCTGAATAGTGAATGAGTGAGTAAGTTAACAAACATTTTCATGATCGTCTTGAGGAATGATCGCCCAGCCTTTGTGTAAAGATCCCTTATGGTGTGTGACCTATTGCCTACTGAGATAGCATATTCCAATTTTATGGCTCTAATTATTAGGATGTTTTCCCTTACACTGAGCAAAGTAATCTGCCTCTCTATGATATTCACCCACTATTCCTGTTTTTGTCAATTGGCTTGAAGAGGGCAGGGTTTAGCGTTTCCTCAACACAACAGCCTCCAAATGTAGAGAGCTCTAATAGTCCCTCCCATCAGGTGTCTCTTCTGCAGGCTAGTTAATTTTCATATGCTTTTGAGACTCTCCTCTCCATTCAGCTCATCTTCCTATGGAACTGGTCCTTTTGGTGGATGATTTTTTTCTTCTGAAATGTGACATCTAGGCCTGAATGTAATATTTCAGATGTCCCCTGATGAGAATGGCATCCCCACTCCCTGAGGAATAAGAAATCCCTCTCTCTGGACACTATGATTCTCTTCATATAACCCAAGACAACATTAGCCTATCTGATGTCCCCTATCATGCTGGGAACATCCCAGTATGGTGTGGGATCACACCACCTAGTGGATAAAATGCACCATTCTGAAACTGCTCCCCACTCATTTGATTCTGCATTTATCTCATGGGTCAGATTAACAAGGAACTATGTTGAAATATGATGAAATTATCTTTGGAGGCCCAATCAGAGGCAGATTACCACGTGACCTAAGGGAAAATCTGAAAATGTGGGTATTCTGAAGTGTTATAGGCTTCAGCGGTACTAGGGGATTCCTCAGAGAGGTCTTCAAACAGACTGGGTGACAGCTGCCAGTCAGCTACTTATCTATCTTCAGATATATGCTGAATCTCTAAGGTCCCTGCCAACTCTGAAAGGCTGGCATTGATACTGGGACAGGCACTGAGGTGTGGACCACTGGAACCTCAAGGTCCTTCTCAAACTTGATTGTTCTCTGGTTGTGCCTCTCTCCCCTGTATAGTTGGCATCGCCTCCAAATTTTGGGTTTTACATCTATTTTTATTACATTTCACCTTATAACCTGTTAGGATCTTTTGGATGCTGACTTTGTGGGGGATGGGCAATGTGCTATATTGAGAAGAAGATTGTTTCTTAAATCACAAGATCTGGGTTTGAATCTCATGTCTGATAGTAACCACATAGGTGATCTAGGGCCAGCATTCTATCTACTTTGGCCTTATTTGCTTATCTTCCTAAGATCTATGTGCCTACATAAAACATAGATGGCCGTATGCATTGCCTAGATGCAGCTTAAGGTAGATATGAGTAGATATTATCTGAGGTCTGACCCACCTCTGAGAAGACGGGAAGGTCAGTGCCTGCATCACTACTAGCATGTTAGCTGGGAGCAGGGCAGGAAAGTCCCAGGAAAGCCCTGAGCTAGAGAGATACTGGCCTAGAACTATATCTATTACCCCACCCCAGGAAATATTTCTATTCTACTAGTACAAGTCCAGCTCAGAATAAAAGCCACTGTCTTGGTCACTAACCCTTACCCTACCCTCACCAACTTCATCCCTTCCCACCAATCACTAGATATCAGGTGCATTATACAACATGACTAGGATAAATAATGAATACCAATTAAAACCAGTTTACCCAAGCAAAAGAACAATGAGAGTAAGCTTTAATAATAAGAGAAGAAAAAGAAATTGAAGGCATTAGAATAGATAACGAAGAAACAAAGCTATCACTCTTTGCAGATGACATGATGATACACTTACAGAATCCTAGAGAATCAAATAAAAAACTACTTGAAATCATAAACAGCTTTAGCAAAGTTGCAGGGTATAAAATAAACCCACATAAATCATCAGCATTTCTATATATTACCAACAAAGCCCAACAGCAAGAGATAGAAAGAGAAATCCATTTAAACTTACTGTAGACATTATAAAATATTTAGGAGTCTACCTCCTGAAACAAACCCAGGAACTCTATGAACACAATTACAAAACACTTTTCACACAAATAAAATCAGATCTAAATAACTGGAAAAACATCAGTTGCTCATGGGTAGGCCGAGCTAATATAATAAAAATGACAATCCTACCTAAGCTAATTTACTTATTCAGTGCCATACCAATCAAACTACCAAAAATTATTTTATAGAGTTAGAAAAAATAATAACAAGATTCATTTGGAAAAACAAAAGGTCCAGAATATCAAAGGAACTAATGAAAGAAATGCAGGGGAAGGTGGCCTAGCAATTCCAGATCTTAAATTGTATTATAAAGCAGCAATCATCAAAACTGCTTGGTACTGGCTAAGAAATAGGGAGGTGGATCAGTGGAATAGGTTAAATATGCAAGACACAGTAGTCAATGACTATAGTAATCTATTATTTGAAACCCAAAGACCCCAGCTTCTGGGATAAGAACCCACTCTTTGAAAAAAACTGCTGGGAAAACTGGAAAAGAGTATGGCAGAAACTAGGCATAGACCCAAATCTCACACCATATACCAAAATAAAGTCAAAATGGGTTCAGGACTTAGATATAAAGGCTGATACCATAAGTAAACTGGGAGAACAAGGAATAGTTTACCTATCAGATCTATGGAGAACAGAAGAATTCATGACCAAACAGGAGATAGAGAACATTATGAAAAGCAAAATGGATAATTTTGATTACATTAAATTGAAAAGTTTTTGCACAAACAAAGCCAATGCAACTAAGATTAGAAGGAAGGTAGAAAATTGGGAAAGAATTTTTACAACCAGTCTCTCTGATAAAGGCCTCATTTCTAAAATATAGAGAGAATTAAGACAAATTATAAGAACACAAGCCATTCCCCAATTGATAAATGGTCAAAGGATATGAACAGACAGTTCTCAGATGAAGAAATTAAAGCCATCTATAGTCATATGAAAAAATGCTCTAAATAGTTATTGATTAGAGAAATGCAAATCAAAACAACTCTGAGGTACCACATCACACCTATCAGATTGGCCAACATGACAAAACAGGAAAATGATAAATGTTGGAGAGGATGTGGGAAAATTGGAATACTAATACATTGTTGGTGGAGTTGTGAAATGATCCAACCATTTTGGAGAACAATTTGGAACTATGCCCAAAGGCTACAAAAATGTGCATACCCTTTGATCCAGCAATAGCACTTCTAGGGCTATATCCCAAAGAGATCAAACAAATGGGAAAAGGACCCACATGTACAAAAATATTCATAGCAGCTCTTTTTGTGGTGGCAAAGAATTGGAAATTGAGAGGATGCCCATCATTGGGAATGGCTGAGCAAGTTGTGGTATATGAATGTAATGGAATACTATTGTGCTATAAGAAATGATGAACAGGCTGACTTCAGAAAAACCTGGAAAGACTTATATGTCTGATGCTGAGTGAAGTGAGCAGAGCCAAGAGGACTTTGTACACAATAACAGCCACGTTATGCAATGACTAAGATTGTTAAACTGAACCCTTCTCAGCATTACAAGGATCTAAGACATCTCCAGAGGCCTCAGGATGGAAAATGCTGTCCGCATCCAAAGAAAGAACTATGGAAGTCACATCGCTATCACTTATTTTTACGTTCTGTTGAGTTTTGTTTCATCTTTCTGATGGTTCCTCCTATTGATTTTAATTTTTACTTACAACTTCTATAATGTGAAAATATGTTGAATGGGTATGTAAATGTAAAGCCTATATCAAATTGTGCACCATCTTGGGCAGGGTGGGGGGAGGAAGGGGGAGAAAAATTTTCAACTCAAAAGCATATGGAAGTGATTGTTGATAAAGCAAAATAAATTTTAAAAAAAAGAACAAAGAGAAACTGGATAAGCTTTATGGATTGGAAAAACTCAGAAAATATACACGGTTCAATGACCACTTTGCTGAGGGTGAGATGAGATCTTGGTTTAAACCAAGATAGAGGCCTCAATCTTATCCTATGGGAAAGTTTCCTTGGGAGACAAGCAGAAATTAGGAACATGCTGGGCATCCAGATTCTTCTGTGTGTCTACTGCTTCCAAATTCTCTCTCTTTCTTCCTTTCTTTGTTTCTCTGTGTCTGTGTCTGTGTCTCTGTCTCTCTGTCTCTCTCTCTCTCTCTCTGTCCTGGACTCTATTTCCAATCTTATACACAGCTCTTCTCCGAAGTGTCATAGCATGCTCAGCATTCTCTCCTCCAGTCCACAACACATACTTGCAGAAGCAGATTAAAAAACCCAGTGCTTGGGTGGAAAGCCTCATTACACTGGGAAAATGAAAATTTGGACTACATGGCCTCTGAGTTCCCTATCAATTCATGATCTCTGATCCTATGATTCAGGGTGTTAACTATCCCTCCGCTGGTCCTGACATTGGTAAATGAAGTAAGCATTGAGCCTGCACTTTCAATTAATTTATTATGAAAAATGTTGAACTGAAAGGGGCCAAGGATAGCTGTACATTTAATGCCTTTTGGAGACCATAAGTATAGAGATAATATAGTTGAGGAATTTGATGATAAGAATGATGTTGAAGTGATCAAGGCTCAATATTTTAGGCAGAAACAAAAGAGAAATACTGTCCATGTGCCTGTCATCTTCATATTTCCTTGAGGAAATTGTTGTTAGCAATGACTTAGCCATTGTCTACTATGATACCCATTCCTTCAGCTTGCTACATTAGACAAACACTCCTTATGGATCACACTCCAAATTCCAACTTTCCTGTCCTGGTCTCTAAACCCAAATTAATTTCCCTGTCATACTCTACAGAAATTCAGAGGGAAAAGGGCACATACTGTACTCCATTTTTTCTGACATCCATAAATGGTAAGTTTATAAAAGTCATTTTATCCCATTAATCTCTTCAGAACATTTGGTCTTGAGGCATTGTCAAATTTGCATATTAGAACAGGTCACCTGCAGCCTGACCTTTAAAGCGCTTGGCAATGGATTGCACACTCAGCTGTTAGATGCCATTTCTTCTCTGTTGTCCTCACTAAAAGATGGTCCTGAGTCCGGAGTCAGGGGCTCTCTCTCCTGATTCACTATTTAGCCATCTACTTGTGGCCAGCTGAGAGAAATATGGAATAGTATTGGAAATTAATCTGATGGTGCAGGGGCTCCTCCTTTCCCCACAGAGAATAACTTGGGAAGAGAGGAAGGAATGGAGGCAGTAGGGGAAGGGTGCTAATGGATTGCATTCTAATGAAGTCAGGAGGACCAGCAAAAGATACAGTTGGGGGACTTCAAGGGTTGTTTTCCAGACTTTCAGTAGGAGGCAATAGCAGCACCCTACAAGTTCATTGAGTCTCATGCTTACAAGTACTAACAATTTTCTCAAATACATAATAACCAAACTGGGCTCACTCTTAACCAAAAACTAAAACAAAAACTGTCACTTATAGGTTTGATCCCTAGAGCAGCAGCTGCTACTACTTTTCAGAATCCTGCTGATGACCCTATTGGTGACTATTCTGCTAACCTCTACATCTTGAGCCCCAATCAACATGCTTCTCCCTAACAATTTGCCAGTAGATTCAGTCAGTTCTTTAGTAAAGGTCGTTTATTCAAAAGGGACAACATGGACAATAGTTACAAAGCATTTCTCCCCGATTCAGGAACATACTCTCCCATTAATGCAAAGTCTGTGGAAAGAAGAGTGGACATGAATGGTACAATGGTAGCATATGTGTAAGGAATGTCCTTGGCCAAGGTGTCTCAGAACTTCAGAACTACGGGGTGTGTTCTTTTATCTTCCACACGGTTCTCTTGAAGTATGTGGCAGCCTGTAGTATTGGTGATAGAAACTCCACTCCTCTTCTCAGCAGGGCAGGCTCCTGGTTCATTCATGAAAATGAATGACTAGAGTGAAATGTGAGAATATGACCCATGCCCTACCTAGAGCCAAGTTTCTTATCTTTGCTTGCTAGTCAATATGTAATTGAATTATTCCATCCTTAGACTTTCCTAGAATGTGGAATGTTGATTTTGAATCTGAAGACAATCTCCACTACATTTCAATGTTTGTATTTTCACTCATTTGCAATTTTATGTTTTTGTTCATGTTTTACTAGGTATACACTATAATACACCCTGCCTTAGCAAAAAAAAAATACACACACACACATACATACATACATATATATATATATACATATATTTTTTTTAATTGGTAGGAGAAGTCACTATTTAAGAGAGTACCAAACATCATTTCACACATGCTATATAATTAACAAAGGTAAAATACAAAGCACAACATTCTACATGAATAATATTTATCATATGAAATCATTACACATAATGTGTCACATATTATAATCAGACATATAAGTTGAATACATATATGCTGTTACTATATGTCCTGCCAAGGTCCCACTAGACTTTAAGCTCTTTGAGAGCTGTTTGCCTCTCTTTGGTTTCCAAAACTTAACACAGTGCCTGACACATAGTAGGTACTTAATAAATGCTAGTTCATTGCAAATTGGCTAACCCTATCACATTTGTATCCCAGTATTTAGTATGTTATCATCAGTTAGTTGATTAAGGAAGCATGCAGCATTGTGGATAGAGCTCTGGATATGGAATCATGAATATTTGGGTTTCAATATTCCTTCAGACATTTAACTAGGGTATGCTGTTGGGCAAATTATTGCAACTCTTAGAAGACTAACTTCTTCATCTGTCAATTGGGTATGATAATTGCACCTACAACATGAAACTATCATGAAAACCAAAATAGATTACATATGTAAAGCCCTTTATAAAACATACAATATAAAAGGTAATAGAGTTATGATGAGGATGAGAAAAAAAAGAGGATGATGATGATAATGAATTATGATGATGAAGAAAATATATGGCTGGATAATGAGCCCTTGAATTAACTCTATGGACAGCTATTGTTGTCATTCAATCTTTTTTATTCAGGTAGGGTGTAGGAGGAGTTTTACTTATGTGGGTTAGTTGTGTTTGTATAGGTCTGCCTAGATTTGGCTCTCAAGACGCAAGACTGTCCAGTTTAGCTTCTTCTCACCCTACCCTCCTCTAAGGAAGACATTGGTCCTTGCAGGAGAGGTAGCAGGGGTTTCGGGCAGAGACTGGCTACTGTTCTTCTCAGAAAGAAGAGGTACCAGGGTAGATTATATCAATCCGCTCTCTTAAATATTGCTATTATAGGGGAAATCAACTCCTAATCCTCATTCCTTAATGGAGAAGGAAGATCCCAAGCCATGTGTTTAAGTCTTGAGTCCTGTCTCACCAAATATTAGTTCCAAAAGGAACAAAAATAACAAATAGTGAATATACACATTTATCCAGAGAACAAAGAAAAAGAAGAGAAAGTATGCATATGAGGTTACATGCCAGATGATCCACAGAATGAGGGCACTCTCCCTTGTGAGGAAGATAATTTAACTCAAGAAAGAGAGAGAGAGAGAGAGAGAGAGAGAGAGAGAGAGAGAGAGAGAGAGAGAGAGTCTCAGATCTCACCCAAGTGGAAAATCACTACCCTCTATTGTGGCTTTGGACAGGGACATGGTGGAGGTTGCAACTCCTCCCATTTTGGCTTCCTCACAGTCTTTCTGTCTTCAGGGACACAAGGAGAGTCTGGAATGTCATGCCTTCTTTCTTGAAGTTGGAAGCCAACAGATGAGGATCTCTTCTTTTTGAATCTCTCACCAACCCAGCATCTCAAACAGGTCTGGAGCACTGACCAATTAATCTCCACCAACAAGGAGAGACTCATAGAAATGTGCTTTGAGACTCAGGTTAATCAATTAATTGATTGATTTCTTTTTAATGAAGACCCATAGGTCTCAATTTCTTTGCCTGAAGTCATAATAACTAATTAACAACAAATTTAGAGTGGGAAACTGGGCATCCACGAACTCTTCTCATGTTTTCCCTTGGGACACAAAAGTATTCATGAAGGCAAAAGTTCCACCCAGAGTAAAAAGATGAAAAGCCTACCCTTACACAGAGATAGGGTCATGACAACCGTCTGTGATAGTATTTCAGCAGCCCAGTGAAGATTGTCTTGACTTCAAATATAGGTTAGGGTAATTCCTGAAATCACTTTAGGTCTGTTGGTTCCAAAGTAGAAAGAAAATGTAGACTACAAATATCTTTGACAGAGATCACACTCACCAAGTTGTAAATGACAAGGATAGAATCTTTTCCTGGAATTATTTCACCAAATCATCTAGGCCAATTTCCTCATTTTGCAGGCCAGAGAACTAGGTAAAGATGCATTGTCATTTTTCATTGCTTATTTATTTCATTAAATACATGCTTCCATGATCTGTACTTTCAATAGTTTTCATCCTGCTTTCAGTGACTAAAATCAAATCACTCTATAACTAAGTAAATCATCTTGTTGAAGCGGGTAGGTGGCACAGTGGATAGAACACAAGACTTAGAGTTGGGAAGACTTGTGTTTGAATCTTGCCTCAGATACTTTTTTAAGGGGGTCATGCTGGGCAAGTCACTTAACCTTTCTGTTCCACAGTGTCCCAACCTGTAAAATGAGAATAATAGTAATGTCTACCTCCCAGGGTTGTTGTGAATATCAAATGAGTTAACACGTGGGAAGTTAAAATTTTGAAAAAATTTTGATTTTAGTTACACTTCTCCACTCCATACTAGAGGGCACCATTTGACATATATTTGATATCTATAGCTATATCTAGATAGAATTATAGATATAAATAGATAGATAGATAGATAGATATAGATATAGGTACATAGGTATAGACAGATAGCTATAGATAGATAGGTTTAGATAAATAGGTATAAATATAGAAGGTATATGTTACATACAGGCACATATATCATACCATGCATACTTCTGTTTATTGGTTCTTTCTCTGAAGGTGGATAGCATCTTCCTTCCTAGGTCCTTTGTAGTAGATTTGAGTATTTATAATAGCTTCGTAAATCACAGTCATTCTTCAAAGGATATTGTTATTATTGTATATATACAATGTTCTTTTGGTTCTACTCATTTCACTCTTCATTATTTCATGCAAGTCCTTCCATTTTTTTCCTAAAACCAATCTGTTCATAATTTCTTATAGCACAGTAGTATTCCATCGCAATCATACACCACAAATTGTTTAGCCATTCACCAACTGATGGTCATCCCTTCAACTTCCAATTACTTGATAACACAAAGCTCCCAGCTATAAGTATTTTAGAACACATAGGTGCTTTTCCTTTTCCCCTAATCACCTTGGAAAATACTTTCAATATTGATATTGCTGCATCAAAGGGTATACACAGTTTTATAACTCTTTGGGCATAATCCCAGATTAATCTTCAAAATGGGTAGAACAGTTCACAGTTCCAGCAATACTGTATCAGTGTCTCAATTTTTCCACATACCCTCCAACATTTATCATTTCCCCATTCTAGCCTTTTAAACAATCCTATAATTGTGAGATGATATTTCAAAGTTATTTTAATTTGCATTTATCTAATCAATAAAAATTTAGAGCATTGTTTTCACATGACTTTGTACAGTTTTGATTTATTCATCCACAAACTGTCAGGATTATTCATTCAAACATTATCCTTTGACTCTTTATTGATTGGGGAATCATTCATATTCCTATAAATTTGACAAAGCTGTTCATATATTTGAGATATGAGACCTTGATCTGAGAAACTGTCTAACTGCCCCCCCCACACACAGTTTTGTACTTTCCCTTTGAGCTTGGCTATATTGGTTTCATCTGCAAAAAAAAAAAAAAATAACTTGATGTAATCAAAATTATCAATTTTACATTTCACAATGCTTTCTATCTCTTATTTATTCACAAATACTTCTATCTATAAGTCTGATAGTTAATGTGTTCCATGTTCTTCCAATTTTCATATGATGTCTCTATATCTAGGTCATGTATACATTTTACCATATCTTAATAAATCATGTAAGATATTGCTGTGCCCAATTTCTGCCAGACTGCTTTCCAATTTTCCCAATAATGCTTACCAAATAGTGCATTCTTATTCAAAAAGATTGAATCTTTACATTTGTCAAAGAAAAATTACTATAATTGCTTATTACTACATATTGTATGTCTACTCTGTGCTGCTGATCTACCTTTCTATTCCTTAACTAGTACCAAATAATTTTCATAATCACAGCCTTATAATACAGTTTAAGATATGGTACTGCTAAAACTCCTTTTTTTAAACTTTTTTCTATTAATTCCTTTAATATTCTTGACCATTTGTTCTTTCAAAGGAATTTTGTGACTTTTTTTATAACTGTATTTTATATATATATATATATATATATATATATATACACACATATGTATATAGATAGATATAGATATAGATATAGATATAGATATAGATATAGATATAGATATAGATATAGATATAGATATAGATATAGATATAGATAGATAGATGTCTGTAATTTAATTAGGACAACATTTGAATGAGTCGATTAATTTAGATAGAATGTCATTTTTATTATATTTGCTCTGCCCACCCAAGAAAAATTAATATTTCTAAAATTATTTAATCTGACTTTATTTATATAAAAGGTGCTATGTAATTGTGTTCATTTAGGGTATACTCCTAGGTATTTCGTGCTGTCTATGGTTATTTTATATAGAGCATCTCTTCCTTTCTTTTCTTGCAGGACTTTGTTGTTGATATACAGAAACTCTTAATATTTGTGTGGATTTATAATATGTCCTGCTGCTTTGCTAAAGTTGGTAATTATTTCAACTAGCTTTTTAGTTGAATCTCTAGGATTTTCAAAGTGAATCATCATATCATCTCTAAAGAAAGATAGTCTTATTTCCTCATTGCCCATTCTGATTCCTTCAATTCCTTTTCTTCTCTTATTGCTATTGTTTGCATTTCAAAAACAGTAATTAATAATATTGGTGCCAATGGGCATGCTTGTTTCACCCCTGATCTTATTGGGAAGGCTTCTAGTTTATCCCCATTAAAATAATGCCTGCTGATGGCTTTAGGTAGATGCTTGTTATCATCTTAAGGAAAAATCTATGTATACTATGTTTTCTTTTCCCTTGTACCACATTTCCAATAGTTTTTTTTTTCCAGGTACAAATAATAATAATAATTAACATTATTACAACATTTTAAATTCTGCAAACTGCAGATATAATATCTGGAGTGAATTGAATGGAAACAGAAAGGAATATGTCTTTTCCTCATTTGTATATGGCACCTTTGCAAAAATTGATCATGTATTAGGGCATAAATACTTTATAGTTAAATGAAGAAAAGTAGAAATTTTAAGTGCATTCTTTCAGATCATAACGCAATAAAATTTTATTTGATAAGGGACCATGGAAACAGTGATTAAATCATTTGGAGGCTAAATAATCTAATTTTAAAGAGCGAATGGGTTGAAGAAGTCATTGAAACAATAAATAACTTTATTAAAGTGAATAAAAATAATGAGACAATATATCAAAACCTTTGGGATGCAGCAAAAACAGCAATGAGAGGTAAATTTATATCTCTAAATGCTTATATTAATAAAAAAGAAACAACACACTAATGAATTGGGCATGCAATTAAAAACAACAACTAGAAAAATAACAAATTTAAAACACCTAATTAAACACTAAATTGGAAATCCTGAAAATTAAAGGTGTGATTAAGAAAATTGAATATAAGAAAACCATTGAAATAATAAATAAAACTAGAAATTGGTTTTATGTAGAAAGAAAGACAAGAAAATCCTGGCCAAAAAATGTCTACATTTGTTATTGTCCATCCTTCATTTTTGAAGAGGATCAATGGCATCATGAGTAATGTCTTGACTTGTACCTGAATTGGATTTAAGTGAAGCAGAGTTGCATAAAGAGGTCAGCCTCACTCTCTCTTTCAGAGTCCCTGAAACCCAGTCCAAGACATAATTCAAGATGACTGGTAGTGACCATGTATTTCAAAAATTGACCCAATATGTCTAAGCAAAGTATAAAGTCACAGACCATTTTCACTAAGGACCTTGGACATCATTCAGAGGGCAAACATGGGTGATGAGTATGTGGGGAAGCTCCCTGGGCTCATGCACTTTGGGGTAGACACCCTCTCTAGCTTTGTGCTTCTCCCCTTTGTATTTATCAGGTTATTATTCTTGTGATGGGGATATTTCTACTTGCTAAAATTCACATAATTGTGTGTTTAAGTCCACTGCCTAAAAAGTAAATACTTAATCAATATTGGTAATAAGTAATAGCACAAAACCCAGTGTGAGAGCAACACAAAAAGGAAAACTGCTCTAGTTTTCATTATATATATATATATGCTTTTATTTTTCATATGCTCTGAGGGAAGCTGGGATTATATTAAGGCCACTGCAATTTTAGGTAGATCAATAATAAAGAATGTATCCTTAACAATGAGCCTGCCCATTTCTCCTCATTGAAGTTCATTTAAAAGCATGAGAATTGGACTGTTCATACTGTTCATATGGGTGTCCTTGACCCTTCATAATAACACCCACACACTTAAGTGTACAGATAGATATGCATATTACATTTCCATTAGTAGTGAACTAAATCCAGCCATGACAGCAAGAACCACTGTTCGGACTTCCAGCAACACTGAGAAGAAGCTGCCTCTTCTGGACCTGTTTTTCAGTCTCTGTAAGTGGCCATCACATCTTTCCCTGCCATTGGCTGAAGTTAGAGAATTCCATCATTCTGTAGGGATGGCAAGACTTAAAGCCTTCTCTGAAGAGATCTATCACTGCCCACACTTCTCTGGAAGACCTGTCAGTGGGATCTGAAGTGTTGGCCTGTAGTTTCATTTTGCCCATACATATTTAGAGCTCTTTTGGCTGAAACAGGTCAGTTTGTTGTGCCAGCAGGGTGGGCCTCAGGCATCTGAGTCATGGACTGTTAGTGCTTAAACCATGTAGCAGCTGGCAATGATGTGTAAGAAGGGCCTGGGCAGCTGCCCTCTGCAGATGATGACTCCACTTCATTAGTTTCTGGCAAATATAATCTCATGAATACATTCTATGTTATCCTGCTTATCCACGCCAAAGGACTTGGGAGAGAATCTTTCAGAGAAATGTTGTTCAAAACGGTCGCTATTTTAAACATGTTCAGTAAATACTTGTTGATTGGTCAGTTGATTACTATGAGTTGAAGAAGAACAGATTGGTTAGTAAGGAAGTTCATTCATTCCAGGATTCTCAGGATTTATTACTCCAGTGAGTACATTGCCCACTCCAACAACGGCCATCATGACCCATCCATCCCTGCCCATCTGGGGCTACAGCCTCCAGCAAATCACCACAAGTAATCTAGAAACTGTGCAGAAGGTCTTTTTTATTTTTTTAATTTATTTATTCATTCATTTATTCATTTATGTATTTATGTTTTCATTCATTTACTTATTTGTTTGTTTTTTTGGGTGTGTGTGTGTGTGTGTGTGTGTGTGTGTGTGTGTGTGTGTGTGTGTGTTCAGTAGCCAATTAATCAAGAATAGTTATAATGTATCTGCTAAGTGAATGCACATTATCCACTGGTAACCCCATGCTCTTGCTATATGACCAGCTCATTTTATTTTCTGGTCATACATTTCTCTGAAGTTATCCTTTACACTGCTTCTGCTGGGTAATTTCTTCTCTATGACGTTTTGTTTGCTTATTCATGCCATCAATTTTTTCTTTGTCTTTTTGTGTATTCTTCAACTTTAATTCTTTTTAAGTGATAAGGCACGAAGCCATAGAACATCATGCAAAGAACCCTGAGGTATTAAAGATGGGTTTTTATTTCAGGGAGGAGTTTGGCATGATCAGAAAATTTCCATTTCCCAAAGGCAATACCCATCATTCCTTTTTGGCTGTTCAACTCTACGCCTAACTTATTTTTCCTCATATGTTCTGTGTGTTTCCCTGTAGATGTTTTTTTCTCTTATGAGAATGTAAGGTCCCTGAGGGAAGAGATTTTCTTCCTCATTTGTGATTAATAAAATGAGACAACCAACATAAAGTCAATTGGGGAATTCTGAACAAGTTGTGGCATGTAACTGTAATAGAATACTACTGCATTGTAAGAAATGATGCGCTCTCTTCTCCTACAGGAAAATAGGAGGGAAGAGGACAGGAGAGCAGCAGGATGATAGAGGGGAGGCAGATTGGGGGAGGGGGTAATCAGAAGCAAACACTTCTAAGGAGGGACAGGGTCAAAAGAGAGAATAGAAAAAGGAGGGGGAGAGATACGATTAAGGGAAATATACTTAATTTTTCACAACATGGCTACTATGGAAATGTTTTGCATGACTACACATGTATAACCTGTATTGAATTTCTTGTCTTCTTAATGAGGGTGGGTGGGGAGGGAGGAAGAGAGAAAGGTTGGAACCCAAAGTTTTAAAAGCAAATGTTAAAAAAAAATTGTTTACACATGAAACTGGGAAATAAGATATACAGGCAATGGAGTGTAGAAATCTATCCTTCCCTACAGGAAAATTGAAGAGGACAGGGATAAGAGAAGGATGGAGAGAGGTAGAAGGGAGGGCAGATTAAAGGAGGAAGGGGTATTCAGAATGTATGCCATCTTGGGGTGGGGGGAGTGATGAAATGGGGAGAAAATCTGAAACTCAAAATTTTGTGGAAGTGAATGTTGAAAACTAAAAATAAATAAATTAGTTTAAAAAGTAAAATCATCATAATAATAAAAAGTAGGAAAAAAATAAATGAACATGGAAAGACTTGCACAAAATAATGATGAGTGAAATGAACAGAGCCAAGAGAACACTGTATACAGTACGAGCAATATTGTTTTCAGAACAACCTTGAGTGAAAAAGTCATTTTGATTATTATAAATACCCAAATTAAAAACAAAGGACATAGGCAGAAAGAAGCTATCTGCCTCCAAAAAAAGAATTAATAAATAGAAGTATGTCAATAATGATTTTACATGTATATACATACATGCATACATACACACACACACACACACATAACAATTTTTGTATCTAATGGTAGCCATCTCCAGGGTGAGGAGGGGAAGAAATAAACTTACAAAACTTTAAAAGGAATACTAAGTTGTACTTAACAGATTTGAAGTTTCATGTGTAGTCTTTATTTATTATATTGTTATAGAAATGCTTGTTTTATCCCATAAATTAAAAAGAAAGCAAAATTTAAAAAAAGACTCAATATACTATGTAATTATCATCATCAAAAAATTATTGTCATGTCACGATCATGAATTATGTCTATATCAGCAAGGTTAGCCTGGTCTGCCACATTCTTAATTCTTAATTCACACTGGTCATTTATTCCTTTATTTATTTCTATGGTCTATTCCATGTATATTGATTGGCATATGAATCATTGTTTAGAAAATAGGTGTTCTTCATTCTGTTTACTTTTCTTGTGTGGATAGTTGGTTGAATTTTGCAGGGTAAGTAGGGAAACAATAGCAATTAGAATAACCATAGTGAAAGCACTTCCATGAATCTGATGTTGTGTATAATATGTAATGTTATACTGGGAGGATTTCATCACAATTTTGAGTTCATTCTGTTACTCACTCATGCCAACTGTAATGTCTTTATAAGAATAACAGGTGGTATTTAAGAGTTGTGGTGTTTAAAAGTTAAGACATTTCATTGTGATAACGAGCTTCTTTCAAATCAACTAATTACCACAGACATTCAGTTGATAAAAGGCCCTGCACTAGGTGGCACAGCAGATAGAGCGCTGGGTTTGGAATCAGACTGTTCTTCCTGAGTTCAAATCTGGCCTCAGACACGTACTAGCTATGTGACTCTGTATAAGTCACTTCACCCTGTTTGCTTCAGTTTCTCATCTGTAAAATGAGCTGGGGAAGGAAAAGGCAAATCAGTCCAGTATCTTTGCCAAGAAAACTCCAAATGGGGTCACAGAAAATCAGACACAATTGAACAATGACTCAACAACAGCACCTGGTTCTGCTGGACCTTTTACTCTACAGGCATTGGCTTCGAAAGTTCAAGTCCCCTACAGGACCAAATAAGAGAGTGGAACACGAATTCATAATATAATCATTATGGTTGTACATTGATTCTGCAATGAATGTGGGATATCATCACTATTGGAGGTTACTCTCTACAATGAGGTGGCTCTCAACCCATCCACACTTCCTTTTCCTATGTGACTTGTGTCCTCATTCTCTAAATCTTTGCCATTAAGGTCCACCTATGAGGTTGGGGGTCTTCTCTAAGATGGATTGACATGAAATGTCTTTAGTGAAGTACAAAAGCTTCTCATCCCTCTTCTCTGGCTCTCACAATGAGTACTGCACATTTCCTTTTTTCCCACCATCTATCTTCCTGATGTCTAGTCATTTACACAGCTTCTCCTGTGAAGTTTTCTCTTGACAATAATTTCTAACCAGTTCATGCCCACCGTGGGCCTCTTTATTTCCCTTTAGATGATGCTCAACTTAATCCCTATGTGAGAATGCTGTTCTGTGTTCTGGAAGCATATTGATGTTTAAAAGATGGGCATTATTATTATTGCATTTGAAAAAATGTCATTTGCCTGGGGAACTTCATCTAATTAAATTTCAACTAAAAAGAGGAGGATGTGGTGACTTAGAGAGAAATTTATTGAAATAGGCTGATAAAGAGAAAGGTTTCCCCTTTGTTACACAAGATCATGGTAGTGATAAAGTCAGCAACATAATTATGCATTAAGTAGTGCTGATAGGACCCCAGAGAGGGCTAAGACATGAGCTAATGGGGGCAAAACAGAACCAGAAACCACACCAAACCCTTGTAGCCAAAGGACCAAATCCAGATCTTGGCTCTGTGACATCCTATATCTGTGGCCCTGCACAGATCGTATTCTTTTAACCTCAATTTTCTCATCTGTAAAATGAGTATCCTGGTTCATATCTCAGATATTTTTTAGTTCAAAATCTCTGGTGTCATAAGCCTATGATCCCAGGTCATGCAATCTTATGGAATTCTACTTACACCATCTGAGGGAAAGAGATTCCTTCAATATTGCTATAGGAAACAATTCCATGGATTTCTTTGGAGGGAGAAAGAGACAGAGAGAGGGAGAGGGAGAGGGAGAGGGAGAGAGAGAGAGAGAGAGAGAGAGAGAGAGAGAGACAGAGAGAGACAGATAGAGAGACAGAGACAGAGGAACAGAGAGAGAGAGAGAGAGAGAGAGAGAGAGAGAGAGAGAGAGAGAGAGAGAGAGAGAGAAAGAGGGAGGGAGAAGGAGAGAGAGACAGAGAGAGAGAGAGAGAGAGAGAGAGAGAGAGAGAGAGAGAGAGAGAGAGAGAGAGAGAGAGAGAGAGAGAGAGAGAGAGAGAGAGAGAGAGGGAGAGAGAGAGAGAGAGAGGGAGGGAGAAAGAGACAGAGAGAGGGAGAGGGAGAGGGAGAGAGAGAGATCAGGTCAGGTATCAAATCCTGTCTCTACCATATGATTTCCTTACCTTCAGCTCTTGCACTTTCTTCAAGAGATCTTTCTTCATTCCTGCAGTGGCTAGCACTTCCATATAACCATATTTTGCATGTGTCTTGTGTGTACTTACCTATCAACATGTTATATTTCCTTAGTACAATGTCAAGTCCTTGAAGACAAAGACTGCTTTGTTAATGTATCTGTTCCTCTAGGGGAAGCTAGGTAGCACAGACTTCTGGAGGTGGCATCACGCATTCAAATCCTGTTTCCTATGCTTCTTAGCTATATGATCCTTATTCTCTCTGAAATTCAGCTTACTCATTTTTAAAATGGGGATAATAATAACACATAGCTCACAGGGTTATTGTGTGGATTAAATGAAATGAGTCATGTCAATTGTTCTGTGAGCGCTGGCCAGCACCTGTTACTAAGTAAACCTTCATTGATGGTTTGGCAATTGCTTGTTAACTAACACCATCTGATAGAAGAAGATGATTTAGAGCATCTACATCACTTGCCCATGATCATACAGTTAACATGGATGTGAATTGAGACCTGAACCCATTTCGTCCACACTCCAGGACCAGTCCTTTATCCAGTATTATCCAACTGCTTTGTATGAAATCGATAAGACAGAAACACATAAGGATGTACCTAAAATCAGTGATTTAAGCAGTTCAAAGAAGCAACAGAAAGATACCAAAAGATAGCATAGGATGAAATGAATAATAGTGCCCTAAAATCCTAATATCTGACATCAATGCAGTGCTGATCAGAGTTTTCAAAGCACCTTACATACAGTAGCTCACTCTTACCTCAC